>NC_139606.1:6660356-7000356 GCF_964270895.1 Podarcis filfolensis | reverse complement strand
TCTGAGGAGGGAGATGCTATTCAGGAGTGGTTCTTCGGACTAGATGAGTGGTGTTCAACCTAACCTAGATGGGGCTGCAAGAGCACAAGGAATCTGGTGGATTCATTTCTGTCACTTGGATCACCTACATGGGTATTAGACAGGGAAACCTAGCTTCATCAATCTACACTCTCGTGTTACAATTTATTATGTACCCTTCATCCTGAAGGGTATGATCCCAAGGTGGGTTACAACAGTGAAGGTTAGATTACTGCACTATATTTGGTGGGACTGCCTTTGAAGACACTTCAGAAGTTGATGCAGAAGGAAGTAGCTAGACTGAGAATGGGAAACAGTCTTCCCATATAACACTGCTTATGACCCAACTGCTCCAGTTGCCTATAGGTTTCTGGGAACAATCCAAAGTTCTAGTCTTGATGCAGAAAGCCTCACATGGCTCAGGACCTCAGTGACCAAATGGAACACCTCTTCCAACATACACATACCTGGACTCTGAAACCCAAGGCCACCTCTTGGTACCCACCTCCAAGAGAGACTCAGAGTAGTGAGAGGGGAGAGGGGCATTTTAAGCTGTTACCTTCCCTCCCACTTACAGAATACTCTCCCCAGTGAGGCTTGCACAGATGTTCTTAGCACGGTATGGTAGTTCCTTTTTTTGTCTAGCAAGGTTATGTTGTTTTAATTTTTGGGATATTGACCGTATGTCACCCAGAGACAGTTTACAAAAATATGAAAAACATCTACAAAATTTTAATGATAATAATGTCTTAAGGAAATATTATCTCTCTCTCCCCCCCACCACCTGTACCTCTCTCAGCAATGCCTTATCTCATTCTCTTACATTTGATACAAGCATACAAGTAAAGGGAAAAGTATAATGTGATATTCATATAGAGAAGAAGTCAAAGGGTGGATACTTTGCCAATATTAGTTGCACTGGTAAACTATTTATCTCATGTAATACAGATGTAACAAAAAAAACTGCTAATGTTTAAACACAGAGGACCATGTGGAAGACCATGAAATTTCATACGGGGTGGGGAGAAATGGAAAGGAAAACAATTTGTCCCATCCTACACCAAAAGAGGTCAACAGAACAGTGTTCCAAATGAATATACTAGCCCTTTTTAGATTTCATCTGTGGGTAAAATGATCGTGTAGGTAGGAGAAAGGGATCACAACAGAAGGCTCTATCTCCAGTCTGCCTGTGTCTTTTTAAGGATCTGAAGAATCCAGCAGGGGTATGGCTATCTACATTCAGTTGGGAACCCTGGTCACACAGTGAAAGCCTTATGCTTGAACAGTAGGGCACATGTTGGCTCTCTACAGATATTCCCATAAACGTGTGTGCATTGGGGCCTCCTTCACCTACACTCGGTGTATCCATCTAAAATATCATTTGAAATGTCTTGTGTATACTTGATTACTTTATGTCTTGCATTCTGCTATGCATGATTGGGCCAGAGTGGCGAAATAGTATTTGGATACAGTTGTAGAAAGGATGGAAATAAGCTGTCAGGACAGCATTTCCAGAAACTCTTTGCTGTGCTCGGGCCAAAGTTGGCTCCTAGAGTCAATTCACAGCCATTAATTCCTTCCTTATTCTACCACCACCTGTGTCTTCATTCCAAACCCTATCATCCATTTCGCCTCAGCAGAGTGGCTCATAGGATTGGATTGTAAATCTTATTAGTGGCGGGGAATGATTGTTTGCTTTTCTTTTATGCTGAGGTTTTTTTTTTTTCATTAAGCAATACATTGTTATACGGCTGACTCCAAATGAAAATCATAACAAGGGCTGCACTGTGCTGCTAAATTCTTTCACACACCTTATCTTTCCACTGTTTTCTGCCTTTATTATATGTCGTGAATATATGAGTCTGCTCCAGTATGCTCATAAATCAGGGTGTCTTGGTGGCCAAGTAGATTAAATATCCAAAAAAGCAAGATCTACATTCATCTACAGGTAGCGATACAAAGAAAGACTTTTAGCTAGCTCTCTCTGTGTGCATTTTGTGACAGTCAAAACGTAAGAAGAAATGTCTTGTTGGTGCAGACCAATGGGCTCATCTAATTCAGCATTCTGTCTATTGCCAGAAGCCAGACAGTTAACTCAGAGAGATTAACAACCTGGGCATTATGATGACATTTACCTCATGTTGGTAGATCAAGCTACACATCGAAAAATGTGTATATGCTTTTTTTTTTTCTTGCCTGGCAAATAGCCACTAACATGTCTATCTTTAAAAAAAGCCATTATGATGTAAAGCGAAGAACAGTGCCTAGGAAGAATGGGGCTAAGTGTGGATAAACTGTTAATCATGTTCATTAATTTCAATGCATCTAGTATGTGTAGAACTTAGTTGAATTCCACTCTAGCACATGTATTGGGACATGCACGTTCTTGGACTTCACAAGATACATCATGATTGCAGTGGTTCCCTTTTTGAATTTGGCAAGTTGCAAATGTCGACAGAATGCACGAGAACGCTTCATTCATGTAACGTTTCCTACTTTCATGGGTGAGCGTGAACCCCTCACAAACACACGTGGAAGAAAATCAGCCTTGGCACATGTCTTGACTGGCCCTAGGTTAATTATTAAACTGACATTATCTCAGCTTTTGTTCTACTGATTTTAACCTCTTAGATTTCTCACCTCTCTCATATACTTAAACTGGTTTATGGCTGAATGGAACCTTTACAGCAGAATTGTTTCTTCTTGAATATGACTGATTAAAGCAAGGTGGATCTTCATTTTTCTTCCATTGCATGAGCTCATTAGTATTTATTAAGTGAAATGGCAAAATATAATGTTGGCAAACTGGTAGAACAGATCTACTAAACAACAAGCCAGCATTTTGGGGGTCAAATGAGCCTTTGTTAGGAAGGAAACATGAGAATCCATAAGTTCTCAAGGGAACTGTTTCTCTAAGGGATCAGGAACACCCACAGAAAGAGGCAGGACACTGTCTGGCATTGAGACTGTCACTAAAAGAAATCTAAGAGTCTTGTTTGTTCCAAGTAGAAGCCATGACCATCTGGTCTAGAAGGGAGGTGTGGGTTGGCCATGTTTGCTAAGGGATGCGTTATGCATAATATCCAACTAAGTTCTGCACTGGATAGATTCACTGAAATAAATGTACAATGGGTCTCCTATGAGTATGACAAACATTGGCTATTAACCTATGGCTCTTCTATATCAGGGTAGTCAAAATCATGGCCACCTGATGTTGTTGGACTACAACTCCCATAATCCCTGACCACTGACCACATTCTCTTGAGCATTGACCATGCTGCCTGGTGCTGATGTGACTCATAGTCCATTAACAACTTGAGGGTATGACATTGGCTACCTCCGTTCTATATCATATGCCATGTTTGTACCTATATATTTGGTGCCATCTATGTACATATATAGGGACGCGGGTGGCACTGTGGGTTAAACCACAGAGCCTAGGACTTGCCGATCAGAAGGTTGGTGGTTTGAATCCCCACGACGGGGTGAGCTCCCATTGCTCGGTCCCTGCTCCTGCCAACCTAGCAGTTCGAAAGCACGTCAAAGTGCAAGTAGATAAATAGGTACCGCTCTGGCGGGAAGGTAAACGGTGTTTCCGTGCACTGCTCTGGTTCACCAAAAGTGGCTTAGTCATGCTGGCCACATGACCCAGAAACTGTACGCTGGCTCCCTTGGCCAATAAAGCGAGATGAGCGCCGCAACCCCAGAGACGGTCACGACTGGACCTAATGGTCAGGGGTCCCTTTACCTTTACCTATGTACATATATAGTGCCTTACAGCATAGGTGAATTCTTCCAAGGGCCAAAATTCACACTACCCCTGTGGAAAACATTCAGGGACCACATTCCAAAGCTGGGTGTGGACAGACAACATAAAATCACACATGCTTAAAACATGCACACGACTGCAAAGAGACAGGCAGCAAAAGTCAGATGCACCAGAATAATATGTGCAAATGCCGTTATATATCCTCAGGCTGAGTTTCTGATGGTGGATGAGGAGTAGATGCTAGACTCTATTTATAGATCTTCTCAAAACATCATCACAAAGGGAGGAGTAAGGAAGTGAAGATGATTCAGTTTTTAAATTCTATGATGACTAATAGCTGTATATTGCTGAAAACGGTTGGACCTCTGCATATTCCCTTTTATTGCAAATTTTATTGCAAAAATCAATTAAATTATTACTAGCAGAAAAGAGGAGATACTGGGATGTGCATGATTTCGCTACTTAATGTCTGTGGACCTATTCTGGCTATTTCCACAGTTATCACTTTGAAATAGTTTGGCCCTTTGGTTTGCTGAACTGAGATTTGAGTTTTTCTCTTTCAAACTGTGCAGGAGTTTGTCCTGAGCTCCTGATAAGCTATGATATATTTTTGATGGTCTGCATATAGTCTTAACTTTGGCAGGACTGTAGCACACAGTGCGAAGTACAAAAAGGGCATACAATTAAGACTCAGTGTGAACGTTACAGCCATATGAATGTAAGCAGATTCTTTTCTGGATCAGACAAAAGGTCCCTTTATTCCAACATCTCATTTCTAATAGTGACCCTCAGGAAGCTCAGAAGGAGAGCATGGACACAGCAGCATCCCTGACCTTCATCCCTGGCTTCTGATATTTCATGGTATGCTGCCTTCAGAAATGGAATTTCTGCTTTGCTCAATCATAGCTATTAGCTGTTGATAGATCTATATGTTGACTTGGAGGGTTCATCATCTGGAAACTCAGCCACCTGCCTTCCCAGTCTACCTGCCACTAGAAATCTGCTTTTACAATAATTCTCCTGATTGTGCCTGGCGCATATAGTTTGTTTATTTCATAAAATTTATATGCCGCTGGATTTTTGTTTTTTTCAGCTCAAAGGAGTTTTCATAGTTGTTGGGCTGATGCGCCAACATCTGAACAGATTCATCATTTTACATTGGAAAAACAATTTCAAAGGAGCAGAATTATGAGCAGAGGATCAATGGATGAGACTGGTCAACATTTCCCAGCTAAATGGGGGGTTTATTCACTCCAAAATCAGGAGCTGACACATCTCCTGTAGGGATTCAGGTGTGCATTTATCCATGTAAACACACATCTGGAGCTGTGTACCGGGAAAGCTCTTTGGAACAGAAATAAGCCCCTGGAGAAAAGGATTCAGGTACCTTTGCCTCTCACCCCAGCAACTCTGCTTAACATCACATGCCCCTGAAGCTGATTTTAAAATAGCAGCTGGACCTAATTTATTCACTTTAGTTTGTTACCTGTAGTTTGTGTCAGGAGTTCAGCCTACACTCAAGTAGGACCCTGGTAGAGACACCTGCCCGACTGGCATGTTATCTCCCTCCTGGTCTTTCGTTCGGGAGCTTCAAAAGCTTTCTTCAGCCCGAACATCACAGCGACCGATGCCAACCGACACCGGCACACTTAGGGATCCGCAGAGTTTCTGCATCATGCGTGACAGAGCTCAGCAACTCAGCATTTTGGCTAATCTACTTCATTTACATATAAACACACGTGGAGCATTCTGACTTAGCTCCTTCCTCTTTCTCATCAGACAGCAAAGAGAAGGAACAAAGGACAATAGTCCCACTTCATGGAACACAGTAGCACAAACATCCTGTCTCCGTCACATTCCTCTCTGTGGAGTCAAAACATATCCGTCATGTGAAAGACAACAATCCCATGACTGCAATCACGGATCAGGAATTCTAACAGTTTGTACAACAGTCCCAAGTAACTGTGCACAGAACTGCATTCATAGTCTTCATTCTCTAGAGAGGAGAAAGAAGCTTATTACTAGATCTAGCCAAGTCTAGAGGTCTGACCTGTAGAATGACATACCCTCCAACATGTTGAGTCTCCAAACTGGGACGCATGTCTTCCCAGACATGTTCCTGTGCGATTCACATGACCCGTGCAAGATCATGGAGCCCCAAACACCCTTTTTCAGGGCACATGTTTTCAAAACACATGTTTTGAAGGCACCGCATGAGATCATGGCCCCAAAGAAACACTTTTTCGGGGCAAGATCATGGTGCCCAAAATGGCTACCGTGCTCTCGCACGAAAAAATGGGATATTCCAGGACAGTTGTGGGGTATGCAGTGAGAGACCTTTGGAGGTAATTTACAATTCTGGGCGGAAATTCAGATTCTGCAATGCAGGGGGCAGAATTATGCACATTTATCCAAAATAAGTCATTTTTCTATCTGCTTGATTGCAAAACTCTTGCAGTTGCATAATGGTGAAAGTTTGCAAATTGCTTTGTCTCTGCAATGGGTGGGGGTGGCTGGGCCTTCCTTTGTTGGGCTTACCTTTTCATGAAATCTTAAAGAATCTTTAAATAATTGCTTCTTTTGTGGTTGTTTTGCTTTCTTTTCTTTTCAAAAAATGTGCACTGGTGGAATTCTACAGCTAGTTCTAAAGATACAGTCATACCTCACGTTACGTTTGCTTCAGGTTGTGCATTTTCAGGTTGCGTCCCGTGGCGACCCGGAAGTACTGGAAAGGGTTACTTCCGGGTCTCGTCGCTCGCACATGCACATACGCGCAAAATGACGTCACGTGCATGCGCAGAAGCATCAAATCATGACCCGTGCGTGCACAGACGCGGGTTGCATCCCTCTCAGGTTGCAAACGGGCCTCCGGAACGGATCCCATTCACAACCAGAGGTACCACTGTACATATAATAATTCAGATAAAGAAACAATTCTATGGAGGACCAGGCTATCATGATGCCTATGTTTTACCCCCACCGTCTGTCAAGTGTCTCAGGCAGGCAGGCCAAGTGCATGTCCTGATTCCCAGAGGAGGCATCTGGTCAGTCACTGTGAGAAGACGGTGCTGCCCTAAATGGGCCATTTTCCTGATCCAGCAGGTTCATCTTCTGTTCTTCTGTTCTTATGAGCTCAACAGACCTCATCACCCTAGATTAATTAAGTAGTGACATTAAACAGATACCTTGTCTTGTCTTTCTTCCTGGGTTTTGTGGCCGCTCTCTTTCACAGTCTCTGCAGTTGCTTGCTCTCGGAGAGTGTGCATTGCAGCAGGGAGATAAATATCACTTTAAATCAAAAATGCAAACCCCTGATTATGGCTAACATACTGTTCCCTAATTTTTATTACTATTGATGTACAGCCTCGCTTTCCCCCATTGCTTCAGAGATAGCCCCCTTTTTGGCGATCTAAGCAGAAAAGCAACGTAGATGGGGAGATTGACTGTTTCCCCGATGAATTGAAAAAGACTTGGTGTGCAGAAACTCACTCGCTGGGCTCGTTTTTCATAGAGGCGGATGGGGCTTCAGTGCTGGCCAGGCAGAGGTAAAAGCAGATGTTTCTCCTTGGGCATGATATTTAGCTACTTTGGGAGCTAAGCACACTGAAATTACCTCTCCGTGAACGTTCCCTGAAATGTTCTGTTATCAGAGCACCAACCTGGAAATCTGGTCGTGTTGAGAAAACAAAACGCAAAGGGGGCTCATCGTGACATTAGCTGAATGGTGTGTTCCTGCTGGCCTATTCCATTGCACTTATCTTCGTTTTGCTCGTTATCTTGTTTGCTATGTGTGGCTGAATAAGCGTATAACCTCTAAGGCCTTGGAGCAGATCATTAGGAGTTACTGATTAACACCATGTTTCAGTAGCAGATCCTGAGTTTCTCTTTTTACAAACTGAAGGGGTCTGGCTTTATGATTTTTTAATTAGAGTGTAAATATTGCAGCTCCATAAACTGCTTGATTGATTGCTGACGGGGAAGGAAGTTTGCACTTCGAAGTAAGGACACTGGGAGGCCTCAGGTCTGCAATTTTCTCAGCACCACCACAGCCTGTGTGTCTTCCTGGTTCCTGTATCTTTTACAGCCCCTTATCTACCCAGCTTTTCCCTGGCTGGACTTTGATCGATAATTGTTCACATAAAAAGTTATTTAAAATAAAATGGTTCATTAATATAACACCCCAGCTCCTGTAAACTGCTACATTTGCTGCTTGATGGAGAATAGTCTCACAGACAAAGGGCTTGACAAAGACAAAGACTGACCACACTAAGACTGGAACTGGGTGTCAGGGGAGGCAAAAGCCAAAGTCCCATGTTCCCTGTTCTTTTACTCTAGTCAAACAAAAAACATCATATGGCATCACCATGTTGTCAGTTCCCCACTGCTGCAAGTTCTTGGATGGCAATAGAGTCCCTCACATTTTAAATTTATTGATTTTTTTTAAAATGTAAGGGGAACTTGGGAGCACAAGCATAAACCACTAGTAAACAAGAAGACTAGTGAGGCTAATGAGACCATCGCCATTGAATGAATGGTCCATCAGCCAGGCCTGAATCATTTATGTGTGTTCTGGAGTGCGATCAAAGCCAGCAACTCAAAAAATGATATGCATGTTACTTATGATGGTGGTGATCCTTAGATTTGCTCCTACAAATGTGAAAAGATCAAGACACCATGTGGGATACAAGTTTGCATAAATATTCTTATGTGAGATCCACTGTAATTGTGTTTCATTGCTTACCTCCTTATATGGTAATGGACATGCAAGCAATAGCCCAGCCAAGGCTTCTGTACTTCAGCCTTTCCCAACCTAGAATTTGCATAGGCTAATGACTGAGTGCAAATTTATAAATAATGACTGGGTTTTAAATTTCACATAAGAGAGCCAACTAATTCCCCATCCAAATCACCCCAAATGCCGTATTCAGTTGGTTTGCACCCCGCCCCAGATCAACCAAATCAGTTTTATATTTAATTTCACCACTTTTAAGTTTTACATGTAGATCATCCAGCTCCATCCAGATCTTAGTAAAAATAACATACAAAAGATGCATTATATTAGGGAACATTGCTTGCAAAAAGGTGTACATTAGTCAAAGCTGCACATAAAAACATGTTTGACAGGAGAATTCACACTAAAATGTTGCTGAATTTTCATATATATATATATATATATATATATATATATATATGTATGTGTGTGTGTATATATATATAGTGAATTGTTGCAAAATATGGAGAACTGAATTTAAGGTTGTAAAAATGAGAAACCGAGAGAACCAAAATTGGCATATCCTTCCATCTGATGCTTAGGGCACCTGTGACCGCCTCAGCAATGGATGGTACTCTTTATTCGGATTTATTCTGATTTTAATCTGTATTTCAGTCAATTGCTTGATTTTATGTTTCAGCGTATTATATACGTTGATGTTAGCCACCCTGAGCTCGGTTTGGCCGGGGAGGGCAGGAAATAAATAAATAAATAAATAAATAATTATTATTTCTCTTCCACATTGTTGTGTACTGAGTGGACTGTGGACAGTTTTGTCAATAGGTTGCATAGTAGCATTGAACTTTGTTGTAACAGGGTGGCATCAGGTGCTTCCTGGTCTGTTTTGCTGGAGAGATAAAATGACATTCTTGTCTAGCTTCCTGGCTGGTGGGTCTTTTCAGTCTTCTGTGACATGTACTGCATTCCCAACAAGTCTTGATATTTAGAAAAACTCTGAACTGTATTGAGACCCCCTCACACTATTAATATGTGGATACAATCTTTGTTATATTGTGTCCTCCCTCAAAGAGGCCACATGCTGCGGTGAGACCTTACAACCAAACCCTGCGTTGTGGGTGGGTACGACTGGATAGCCACAACACCCTATTGGTAGGTCCCTCAATCCTGGGTTTAATCAGGCCAATGGGACGCTAGCCAAATGGATTGAGGGATCTATGCACATGACCCTGAGCTTCCTCTTTGGGCCAGTGCATTGGAACACCCGCCCACCTCTCCCTATATTTAGGGCATTTTGTGCTTGACCTTGCTATGCCATCGTGTGTCGTCTGTCGTTGGGACAGGGGTACGGCAGGAATCTTCCCCACTTGGCTGATTGGCTGTTGCCATTTGGGTTTCGCCTGCCACGTAGCAAATCGTCACAACTTGTAAGGTTGCGGATAGGCTCTGGCTCAGGTGATAGGGATGGGAGAATTCTCTCGCCATCCCTATGTGAAGGGTATTCTGTTAAAGGAATCCAGGGACTCAATGGTTTGGTCAACTCTGAGAGGGTTTGTGCCCATGCCTGAGTCCAGGGGGACATCTGGGTGGTGGACTAGCCTGACCCCGGGTTTCCGCTGTTCCAGGTGTTCACCCTTGGCTGACCTATGCTGGTGCCCTGGGTCAGCGCTACCTGCCACGGTGCAGGGAGCTAGTTGAACCAAAGTCTATGCAACCACTCACTTGATGTAATCAATAAAGTTGTGGTCTAAATTCTGTCAAAAACCAAACCAAAATTTGAGTCTTGTCTGAATTTATTTAAGGGGGAGGTTAAAAGGTCTAAACACGCAACTATCCCAGGTTGCAACTGCCTCCCTCAAGGTGCCTGATCAAGCCCTCAGGATCAATCTTCTTGATGGTATGATGTTTCACAGCTACCCTGTCTTTTGCAAGTCATGGTTTTTTGTCTTTTGTTTTAAAACGAGTGTGTCATATATGTTATGACACTAAATGGTGAATGTTTCTATCATCAATAACCAGTGTAATTACAGCTTAGGCAAAACTGAAGCAGTCTAACTAGATGGAAAAATGGGAGACTATGTCAGTGATGATTTTGGGAGTTGCTGCAGTTCAAATCCCCTAAACAGCTTCTGGAAAAGGCAGCCATTACGATGGCAGCAGTCACAGCTGATGCTACAATCCTAACCCATATTGTAGGAACGGGGACAAATTTGGTTCGGTTGGGATTTTAATGTGAACCTGCCTAATTCCCAAACCATATTGCTGTCCTTTAAAATTCACACTTTGTGATGCAGTTCTCCAAATGAATAGTGGTGGTGGTGGGGAAATCATATTGGTGAAAATACTAGATAAAGGACATTATATTAAGGAAATTTCCTTGTATATGAGGAGAAATTTGCGCTAAAATAGTCACAAATCTACATCCTCTTGGTTCCTGTTATAAGATTATGGGTTTTGGACCAGTAAGCTGGAACATAACAAGAGAAATAGACTACCGGGGAGTGGGGTGGGGTGGGGGACAAAAGAGACTGAAATAAAATAGGAGAAAATCAAGCTTGGCAACTTGTGCTGAAATCAAATCACGACTGGGATACCATGAAGAGTCGTTCCATTTACTTGATTTCTGGTGAGAATGTTTTCACATTTGTAGAGCTGGATCCCCAAAATAGAGTAACTGGAGAAAGCTGTGGGCAAATCCACACAAATCTGTTTCCCATATAACATAAAAATACTTTTCTTTCCTCTTCCAAAGGTAAGTCCCCCACCTCCTGCTTTACTTTATCTCATGCATGCAATGTTTGGATGAACAGTTAATGGCACTCAGCAGGGCATATTTGAAACCATGATACTTGGCATGTATATAGAAATTCAAAATGTTCAGTTCCAGTTCCCTTTTCATATGGCATCAAGTTGCAGTCTTTGCAACCTCCTAGTGAGATAGATTTGTGTTTCCTATGTTGCCTAAAGAACAGCTAGTGACATCTTGGCTCTTATGAGCTTGAATCAGGGACTCTTTGATGGGGATAGGGAGAAGGGGGTGTTGAACAAATAGTGTTGTCGGTTATGGCTGGTACTGCGTGAGAATTTACAGTAGGGATGGAAACTGTGCAGCCCTCCAGAGGTCATTAGACACTAATTCCCTTCAGCCCCATCCAGCTTAGTTAGGATTGATGGGCGTGGTAGTCCAACAAAATCTAGACAGAACCACGTCCCTCATCCCTAACTCTGTATTCCCTATATGGAGCCAGCAATACAGCTGTCATTCATGGAAATATAGTTTTGACACAGCTCAAGTTTAATAATTTGCATCCAAGCAAGGCCAAGCTAATGATGAGTCTGTGAATCCTAAAGCCAGATGTTGTTGTTGTTTAGTCGTTTAGTTGTGTCCAACTCTTCGTGACCCCATGGACCAGAGCACACCAGGCACTCCTGTCTTCCACTGCCTCCCGCAGTTTGGTCAAACTCATGCTGGTAGCTTCGAGAACACTATCCAACCATCTCGTCCCCTGTTGTCCCCTTCTCCTTGTGCCCTCCATCTTTCCCAACATCTTTTCCGGGATTCTTCTCTTCTCATGAGGTGGCCAAAATATTGGAGCCTCAGCTTCAGGATCTGTCCTTCCAGTGAGCACTCAGGGCTGATTTCCTTCAGAATGGATAGGTTTGATCTTCTTGCAGTCCGTGGGACTCTCAAGAGTCTCCTCCAGCACCATATTTTAAAAGCATCAATTCTTCAGTGATCAGCCTTCTTTATGGTCCAGCTCTCACATCCATACATCACTACTGGGAAAACCATAGAGCCTTTTTGATTCCAGCTTGGTTTACAATGTAGCTTTTGGATAAATGCAGCTAAATCTGCTAGCATGATGATGAAAACTGATGAAATGCAGCAGCAGCTATGGTTTGACTGGCAGGAATTCTGCTTGTATAGGTTTTTTTCCACAAGCATGATTGGCCCAGTATAGAGCCATCATGGAGCTGATTTCATACTTCTCCGTGTTCACTGGTCACAATTGAACACATTGAAGTTTACTATACAGAGGAAAGGAGCAGCCAAGCATACTAGGACTCAATTTCTTGACTTTAAGAAAGCCGACTTCATAAAACTTAGGGAAGTGCTGGGTGAGATCCCATGGACAGTAATACTAAAAGGAAAGGGGGTTCATGATGGCTGGGAGTTTGTTAAGAGGGAGATAGTAAAAGCACAACTTCAGGCAATACCAATGAGACGGAAACATGGAAGGTGCCTAAAGAAGCCAGGGTGGCTATCTAAAGATCTTTTAACTGAGTTAAGATTAAAAAAGGATGTGTACAAAAAATGGAAAAGGGGGGAAACCACCAAAGAGGAATTCAAACACATAGCCAGCACGTGTAGACACAAAGTCAGAAAAGCTAAAGCACAGAATGAACTCAGGCTTGCTAGAGAGGTTAAAAGCAACAAAAAAGGCTTTTATGGGTATGTTCGAAGCAAAAGGAAGAACAAAGAAACAGTGGGGTCACTCAGAGGAGAAAATGGTGAAATGCAAACAGGGGACACAGAAAGGGCTGAACTCTTCAATGCCTTCTTTGCCTCAGTCTTCTCCGATAAAGAAAACAATGCCCAACCTGAAGAATTTGGAGCAAATGATTCAGCAGAGGAAACACAGCCCAGAATAACTAAGGAGATAGTACAAGAATACTTGGCTAGTTTAGATGTATTCAAGTCTCCAGGGCCAGATGAACTGCATCCAAGAGTATTAAAAGAACTGGCAGATGTGATCTCAGAACCACTGGCAGTCATCCTTGAGAATTCCTGGAGAACAGGCGAAGTCCCGGCAGACTGGAGGAGGGCAAATGTTGTCCCTATTTTCAAAAAGGGGGAAAGAGAGGACCCAAATAATTACCGCCCAGTCAGTCTGACATCAATACCAGGGAAGATTCTGGAGCAGATCATTAAGCAAACAGTCTGTGAGCACCTAGAAAGGAATGCTGTGATCACCAATAGTCAGCATGGATTTCTGAAAAATAAGTCATGTCAGACTAACCTGATCTCGTTTTTTGACAGACTTACAAGCCTGGTAGATGAAGGGAACGCAGTGGATGTAGCCTACCTTGATCTCAGCAAGGCATTTGACAAGGTGCCCCATGATATTCTTGTAAAGAAGTTGGTAAAATGCGGTCTTGACTATGCTACCACTCAGTGGATTTGTAACTGGCTGACTGACCGAACCCAAAGGGTGCTCATCAATGGTTCCTCTTCATCCTGGAGAAGAGTGACTAGTGGGGTGCCACAGGGTTCTGTCTTGGGCCCGGTCTTATTCAACATCTTTATCAACGACTTGGATGATGGACTCAAGGGCATCCTGATCAAATTTGCAGATGACACCAAACTGGGAGGGGTGGCTAACACCCCAGAGGACAGGATCACACTTCAAAATGACCTTGACAGATTAGAGAACTGGGCCAAAACAAACAAGATGAATTTTAACAGGGAGAAATGTAAAGTATGAGAGGCACAAATACAAGATGGGTGACACCTGGCTTGAGAGCAGTACATGTGAAAAGGATCTAGGAGTCTTGGTTGACCACAAACTTGACATGAGCCAACAGTGTGACGCGGCAGCTAAAAAAGCCAATGCAATTCTGGGCTGCATCAATAGGAGTATAGCATCTAGATCAAGGGAAGTAATAGTGCCACTGTATTCTGCTCTGGTCAGACCTCACCTGGAGTACTGTGTCCAGTTCTGGGCACCACAGTTCAAGAAGGACACTGACAAACTGGAACGTGTCCAGAGGAGGGCAACCAAAATGGTCAAAGGCCTGGAAACGATGCCTTATGAGGAACGGCTAAGGGAGCTGGGCATGTTTAGCCTGGGGAAGAGGAGGTTAAGGGGTGATATGATAGCCATGTTCAAATATATAAAAGGATGTCACATAGAGGAGGGAGAAAGGTTGTTTTCTGCTGCTCCAGAGAAGCGAACACGGAGCAATGGATCCAAACTACAAGAAAGAAGATTCCACCTAAACATTAGGAAGAACTTCCTGGCAGTAAGAGCTGTTCAACAGTGGAATTTGCTGCCAAGGAGTGTGGTGGAGTCTCCTTCTTTGGAGGTCTTTAAGCAGAGGCTTGACAACCATATGTCAGGAGTGCTCTGATGGTGTTTCCTGCTTGGCAGGGGGTTGGACTCGGTGGCCCTTGTGGTCTCTTCCAACTCTATGATTCTATGATTCTATGATCTGTGAAGAAGGCATTTGTTATAATAGAATGGTGCCTATGACTCTGAACTATTTGTTTTTGTGAGATACTGTGATCAATTATTTTGTGAATGAAGCACATTAATAAGTTAAGCCTATAAATAGAGTTGTAGCAAGGTTTTAACACTCCATCCCTCGTGTTTTTAACTCCATTTTTATTATAGCCTTTGTTTCTTTTGCTTTTCATTGGTTTCATCGTGAATTTCAGCCAAGTTCATCCTTCCCATTCATTGATTTCCTGTTGATTTCAATAGGCGACCAGAAGTTCTTCTGCTGCCTGTAGCTTAAATGTTTTCCAGCCAGTTGGCAATAAATTTCCAGGTGGTTCTGTTTCCATAACACAGAACTATTAACCTGCTCCAGGTGGACTTTTAGCAAGCCAGAAACTGAAGGTGGTTTTAGTGGACTTCTTAAAATTACGCTGAGGAATTCAATTCTTAACTAGTTGAGGTAGAAATAATTCTGACCCTTCTGACAGGGCGGATGGAAAGGCAGGCAAGCAATTGTGTTGGCCCAAGATTTTTTGAAATGTTTGCCCCATCCCCCCACCCCCTACAAAATTAAATTGCTGGCTTCCAACACAAGCAGATGGATAACTATTAAATATTCATGGTAGAATTAATAATAATGACTTACCTAGGAAGGGATAGGCATAGAGAGGGCAGATCCCTGTGTAACCATCACGGTAATGAAAACATCTACTAAAATGTGTCATATTTGAAGGTTGGAGAATCGTGTCGCCTTCTCCATCGGACCTAGCCAGGCCTTGTTCTGCCGCTGGCTAAGTGAACTGAAACGAAGAAAGACAGAAAGAAGATAAGGCACAAACATTGCCAAGTGAATAGGTACTCATTTGGGAATCATTTTTATCTGTGACATTCAGCTTATGACATATGGTGAATGTTCCAGTAGGGTCCCATTTGACCCCCCGCCCCCCGTTTGTCACAGAACAATAGCACACCTTTAATAAATGGTGGTGAGACTTGTGAGCTGGGGCTTGGACCACTGACTATGGACAACCAGTCTCTGTGAGATTGTGGCATCCCTCCTGCCTTGCATAGAAAGAACAGGGAAAGCTCCACTTATATGAGCAGGACTGTCTCCTTGTTTCACATTCAATATGGTATCATAATGGGTTATTGTTGTTTTAAACAAAAGAAATTGCATGTTTCTTCTGGCCCTGATGAACTTTGGGTAGAAATGAACTCCAGTTGGAGCTCACATATGGAGATTTGTTTTCTGTATGCCCACAACATTCTCTCCAAGCTAACTACTGATATCATTAAGTTTGGAAATGGCACCTGGGCCAGCCGATCCTACAGCTTCATTAATGACTGAAGAAAGAGGTGTAGTTCCTGAAAGAAAGGTTGCATTTTGTTCTTCAACTCTAAGGACTTCATCAGCAATACAGAGCGATACCCCGTGATTCTTTACAGCTAATTGTTGATGTGATATGGCTTCTGTTTGTGAACCAACACTTTCAAATGACTTTTAAGAGCCAAATTCAAGAGAAAACTCGATGTGCTGAAATGGAATTCGCAGAGCAATCATGCACATGTTTACTTGGAAGTAATTCACACTGAGTTTGTTGTGGCTTACTCGCTAGTAAGCGTGCTTGGTGTTGCAGCCTTATTTGATTTTGATTCACTGGTCTTGCGGACTTCACTGTAACTAACGTTTTCAGGATTGAGGCCTTTGTATTTGCCTTCAGTGCACAGCTTGCTAAGCTATTGCATAGGAGAAAATGCTGGAAAAAGACACCGTAACGTTAAATCAAAGCCTACTTTCAGTAATGCAGGAAAGGGCACAAGTAGGCTGTCAACTTTGCTTTCACGTTCCTTAGTATTTGAATACTTCATTTTGCATTTTTGCCTGCAGAATAGATTTTCCATTTCTTCTGCTGCAGTCTTTGAATTTCTGCATGTTTCTTTAGGTAAGTCCGTGATGATAATAATAATAATAATAATAATAATAATAATAATAATAATAAGTGGTCATTATGAAAATAATGTTGTGAAGAGACTGGTGGAAGAAAAGAGCTCCCCAAATTGATCTGAGGGCAGCCAGTGCCTGCTGTTTGGAAGAGCACATTGGCGAGGGTTGAAACTGTCAACTTGTCAGGCGTTTCCTGGCGAGAGCAGCGGTCCCTTAAGTGCCGTGGTTCTGTAGTATATTAAGCAGGCACCCTGACATATGACTTACTTATCTAGCTCTGATAGACTTAGCATCTCTATGCGTTATGCACAATAGATCTCTGGCTTGTGGAGCAGGAGGCGGGGTGGGGGGTGGGGGGTGGGAATTGCATTATCTAAAGATCAGGGCATGCGCTACGGCCCATTCGCCTTTGCAACTCCCGGCTTTCTTTTTAAATATATTGTCCATAAATAAATGTTAAATAATTCATGACCGTAATTTTGTAAATTCAGCTAGGCCACACCTCTCTGGGGGCATATTTATGAATGTGCGTCAGCCTCGAATCAATGCGTCTGCCAGGCTCACTAGCGTCGAGCCAGAATTCCCACATCTAGACCAAAATGCTGCAAAGGACTCTGATTCCACTTCAGCAGTCATCCATCATACTGTCACTTTAATTCAGATGCTGCTACTTGTTTTAATAACATACATCTTACACAAAGAATATTGCTAACACAAGAATCCTGAGGTAGGGCTTTTACAACCTCATAAAATGGCATTAACCCTTTGATCTCTGATATTCTTTTCATGCTCTTTTTTCCCCTTTTTTAAAGGATGCTTATCAATAGCTTGAGTTCATGGAGGCCTATTCATGGCGTAGAATCGGACATCAATCACCGTGGTAGAAAAAAGGGAAAAGGAAAAAATCCTCCCCAAGCATTAGGCTAAAGAGTTATGGAAAGGATAAAAGGGTTATTGCAGATATTATTTCACAAACAATGGATGGATAAAATGTATGGTGATAAGTGTTAAATTATATCACCTCATTACTGGGGAAACTATCTGTGCTGGAACAGAAGGAACTTCAATTAGAACAAAAGTAGAAACCCACCAGAAAGCGTGAGGGGTAAAATAAAATTGATGATAACACAACTAATGTTGCGGAGGTCAGCAAGGAAATGTCTGCATTAGTTGCTTTTGGTAATGTATGGGGAAATTTTGGACATGTTCAGTTACTGCCTTATGTGGCGGATAATTAGCATTGCTTTTTAAAGAGGGGGGAAAACCCAGAAGCAAGTATTTGTGAGCGAGGGCACACGGAGTTTACACTGATTGTTATTTTCTTGTTGTTTCTAAATGAGATGGATGCCTTCTCATCTCTGGGCATCAGCATTTGGGAGCAGTTACTTTAGCCCCACAACAAGTCCATCAGACTTGTATTTTTAAATATAGTTAGGGATATTTAAACAATCTGGGGGACCATGATTTCACTAAGTAGCGGCTTATCAGTTAACACAGATTTGGGAATGTGTGTGCGCGCACATATTCGGGGGAGGTGTAACATTACACAGGGCTCATGGGATTCATTTGATCAGCATGATTAAATTATTTCCTTACTCAGCTAGAAGGAAATTACTAGTAACCAGACATTATGCATCTCTTAATTATGTGCTATAAGGCTTTTTCTGCTATCATACCAGCTCCCGTGTTCGTGTTCTGTGGATTTTAAGGGTATCGCAAAAAGTAAAAAATAAAACTGGTGTATTTTGTTTCATATTTTATATAGACTTTTGCTAAATGAGGGGACAAAGGTTATTTCATCTGTTTTCTAAATACATTATGGGGTTTTCTAAATACATTGTGGAGATTATATATTTAGAAATGCCATGGTCATTCTTTCGAAAATATGATTCTCCATCCTTTTCTATGTTGCTGATAGTTGATTTTAAAAAACCAAAACAAAACCCAGCTGATTCATTTGTTACTGTACAAGCAAAAAAATGAAAGGGTTAAACTGAGAATAAAAAATGGCAGATCTCCCTGATGAAAGGTTTACTCACCTTGGCAATGCCTCTGTGCCAAGTTTACGTTCTGCCCTGATGCTGCCCAAACTAGGATTTCAAAAGCACTGCTATAAAGAAAGAAAGAGCATATGGTACAAAAAGCTTCTTATTATTCCCCCGGATGAAGTGACCTGCTTCTGTTTCATGTTAAAGTGTTAATAAGTCTGACGTCTGCAAAAGAGAATAAAGTATTTACAGTGCTTGTTGTGATTCATTACATGCAATCAGAAACAGAGAGTATTTGTGAAATAAAAGCATTTAAAAGAACTGGAGAATGAAATACTGAATTCAAGAGCAGATCCGTGTTGGAAACATATTGTATAGACTGGAAGTCAGTCCCACTGATATTAGATGGACTTAGTTCGGAGTAGACACATATAGATACAATTAAGATATTAAGAGCAAGAAGGATATTTTGTGAGTCTGTAAGCCATCAGATATTTATGGAACTAAAAACATGACACTATTCAATATTTGAATAATATGTTATTTATTTAAATATGACTGGGATTACTCCACCAGGATGTTAGATTCTTCCTAAATTCCATTTGAGGCTGTGGATTTCCAACAATGACTAAATAATGAATTTCAGAAGAAAGGACCTAAAATAGAAGCTGTGCTTTGAAAGAACCAGTTTCAGCTAACAGATCAAGCCGTTAGAAATTTAGCAGCAAGGCAATACTGTGTCAAGGTTGCAATGAACATGACATCACTGCAATTGGACAATGGACACATTTTACCTACATACATTGTCTGAGGTGAAAAGTTGGCATCTTTGAGTAAAGCTCCCAAGGCCTGGGATTGACTAGCCGGATTCTCCTTACTGACCCTCAAAGTTGTCCTGCTTTAACTGGGCTTGCCACATCTTTTCAGACCTCAGTTGCTGCAAAAGAAAAAAAGGAACCCAACCTTCTGACTTCCTTGTTCTCAGAAAATACATAGATTTGCCCCTCCCCTTTTTCACGCGATACAGCAGCTGAACCTAGCTATAATTTCCAAAGCTGTGCACCTCTGTAATGTCCAAGTGCTAAGCATAGACTGGGCTGGACCAAAAGTATATCTAGATTGACTGGTGGTTCACAGTTGATAGGCAAGGATTTCTCATCCTTCATGATTTAACAATGGCAGCAACAAATTGACTCCCTGCTACAGGTGAGCCTGTAGGTGGTATCTCTGCTGAGAGAGCCAGGCAGATAGTCCCAACATGGGGAATTCCTGGGCCCCAAGCTGCTCTTACAGCCAGTGCCAGCTGGAAATCAGCACTGATCACGTCCAGTCTGCCTGCCCCCACCCCAATCTTCTGACTTAATGAGTGGTCAGGCTGTGAATACAGTTGCAGCTCCACCACTGTATTGCCATCTTAATGGTACATAATGCACCAAAGTGCATACTGTACACGTGTATTTTATGTTCTTGGGCTTGTTGTGTGGCCTTCACTAATGGCTTTGTCCCTGGAACCATCTGCTTGCAAGCAGTTTTGGTTCCTGATTTCTAGTTGAGGCACATTTGCATCTGGATCTTGTTGGCTCACCGTTGTCCTACAAGTCACGCCATTGAGCTGATAGCCCCACCCATGGATGCATTAAAGTAGAGGAGGGAAACTTGTGGCCTGGGCTCTGCTCCCACCAGCTCCAGCCAACATGGCCAATGGTTGGCGATGATGGAAGTTGTACCCCCAACAATTTGGGGAGGTAGGCACAGTTTTCCGCATCCCTGAGTGTCCCTCTTTTTGTCTGTGAAATCTTGGATAAGATGAGATACCACTCTGTGTAAGCAGGAGGAGAAGAAGCTGACATCCAGATGCATGTTAATTATAGCTATTAGACACCATCTGAAATAATTGGTTTATATTAGAGGAGATCTGCTTTATGATGGTATATGGCATCTTAATCCTTTCTTCATTAGCTAATGTTTACAAATTATTGCCCTTCGGAAACAACCTGCCTGAATATGAAAGCTATTTTCTCTATAATAGCATCTTCGGGTTGGGAGGGATCTTAATGACATCTCCTGCAATATGGAATGTTATTTTGTTTCATTGTCAACACTCCTGCAAGTTTTGGTCCACAGATACACAGCGGAGCTGCTGCTTAAAATATTTGTTTTTAGTCCAAGTCCCAAGGAATTTGACATCACTAGTAGTGAGGGCATTGTAAGATGGGAAATGTGGCTCCAAGTTCCCACTGAGCCGTGAAGCTCTCTCAACCAGCCACTCACCCTAAGCCTAACCTGCCACCCAGTTGTTTTTGAAGAAGAAGAAGAAGAAGGAGAAGGAGAAGGAGAAGGAGAAGGAGAAGGAGAAGGAGAAGGAGAAGAAGAAGAAGAGAAAGAAGAAGAAGAAGAAGAAGAAGAAGAAGAAGAAGAAGAAGAAGAAGAGTAGTAGTAGTAGTAGTAGTAGTAGTAGTAGTAGTTTGGATTTGATATCCCGCTTTATCACTACCCTAAGGGGTCTCAAAGCCGCTAACATTCTCCTTTCCCTTCCTCCCCCACAACAAACACTCTGTGAGGTGAGTGGGGCTGAGAGACTTCAGAGAAGTGTGACTAGCCCAAGGTCACCCAGCAGCTGCATGTGGAGGAGCGGAGACGCGAACCCGGCTCCCCAGATTACGAGTCCACTGCTCTTAACCACTACACCACACTGGCTCATAGCTCCCTTTGGTGAAGTAAGCTCCCTTGCAGCTGCCACTGCCTCTGCCACTCAGGACAATCGCCAGCTCCTCCTCCTCGTTGAGCTTGGCAGCGGCGGCAGCAGCAGCGGCAGGAGAAATAGGGACATTCTGGGATCAAATCAGAAGCCGGGATGGCTTTCTTAATTCCGGGACTGTCCCTGGAAAATAGGGACACTTGGAGGCTATGTAGCAGGGCAGTAACTGCAGCAAGGCCTCTGTTGAGGCCTATTTCCTCCATGGAGACAGCAGACCCCAGGTGCCAAAGAGGCTGGGAAGCATTGAGCTATTTGATATCCCGCAGCTCTACTGGAGTGTATGGAGTGCTGGGAGGGGTGATACCTCTGGCAAGAGGCACATTGTGCTCTTCCTGGGGTAGTCTGTCCACCTTTGGTCCCTACCCTGCACTCACCTCTCACCTGTGGATACTAGAGACTGTCAGTGGGCAACAGCAGCCACAACCTAGGAATAGCTCTGACTGGCCAGCTAAACTAGCTAAGGGTAGCCAATGGATCTCGAACCCTCGGTGAGTCAGGGACTTCCCCTGCATACAAAGACAGGCTCTGGAAGATTGAGTGGATGAGACCAACCGTGGGTCCAATGGTCAAGTAGGCAGAGGGAAGTGAGGGGCAGATGGGGCTCATCAAGCTGGGAAGGTAGACCATCTAGGAGAAGGAAAACCCTGATCCTATACCACCACCAAGGACAGATCCTGAAGCTGAGGCTCCAATACTTTGGCCACCTCATGAGAAGAGAAGACTCCCTGGAAAAGACCCTGATGTTGGGAAAGATGGAGGGCACAAGGAGAAGGGGACGACAGAGGACGAGATGGTTGGATAGTGTTCTTGAAGCTACCAGCATGAGTTTGACCAAACTGCAGGAGGCAGTGGAAGACAGGAGTGCCTGGCGTGCTCTGGTCCATGGGGTCATGAAGAGTCGGACACGACTAAACGACTAAACAACAAAATACCACCATTGCCTTGCGGGGCATCTTTGGGAGAAGAAAAAACCAAGGAGTAAACCCTACACAAATCCAGAGTGGAGTCCCTAAGATGGTTGGATGGCTCCTTGTACACTTCCTTTCGGCAACTCCTGCAGCCCAGTTGCTGCCAAACGTATTGCTTTCCTTTCCTTTGGATCACATCAGTGAGGCAGGGGAGGGGGACTCTTGTCATCTGGGCAGCCAGGACCTCCATACACAATGCCCAGGCTTTGGTGTTGCTAATGCAGTGGTTTGACTTCACCCCGTTATCTCTTCAGACAGACGGATGCCAACAACAGTGGCTCTACTTCTCTACTTCTTCAACTTCCTTTTATTCTCCTTCAGAAGACTCTACAAGGCCCAAATTTGGTACCCAGAATACTGGGACATTTACCAGATCCCATCCATCCCAACAAGTGCACACCAGGGCTAGCGACTTTCCTTGCCCCCAAAAGTGAATGAGTTTACCCAGCAACTGAAGTTATTGTAATAGGCCGGGAGCCCAGAAGCTGGTTGGTACCAAATGGTACCTGTTGGCTTCCATATGTTATATCACTTAATAAGATAAATGGTGGGGCTTACCAGGGACTTACTGGACTTGAACAGCTGCTTGCTTTCCAGCCCTTGACAATGGCAAGAGCTAATCTGTCCACCTGGGTCCAGGAGGGGAAACTGGCAGGTGTGCCATCATCACAAGGGAGTCAGCTCGCAGTGGGCACTCAGGACACCACCATGCGTTGCTTTTTCTGGGCTCCCCAGAATCTGGAGCTGGGCTCGTATTGGTAAATCAATTTAAAAGACTCTAATCAGATGATTAGGGTGGCGCTGTGGGTTAAACCACAGAGCCTAGGACTTGCCAATCAGAAGGTCAGCGGTTTGAATTCCCGTGACGGGGTGAGCTTTCATTGCTCAGTCCCTTCTCCTGCCAACCTAGCAGTTTGAAAGCACGTCAAAAGTGCAAGTAGATAAATAGGTACCACTCCAGCGGAAAGGTAAACGGCATTTCTGTGCGCTGCTCTGGTTCACCAGAAGCAGCTTAGTCATGCTGGCCACATGAACCGGAAGCTGTACACCGGCTCCCTCGGCCAATAAAGCGAGATGAGTGCTGCAACCCCAGAGTCGGCCACGACTGGACCTAATGGTCAGGGGTCCCTTTACCTTTTACCTAATCAGATGATTAGACAAGTGTGTGAGGGATCATTTGGGAAAATTGGGGGGGGGAGTTGAGAGGAGCTTCATTGTTCTTTTAAAAGTTGTTTAAAAATCTAATGTAGCAAGTAGTCTTATGTAAAACTGGCCTAATTTAAGTCATGGTGGGGGGAGACAAGGGGACAGAGAAACGTTGCCATTCAGAAAGACCCAGATAATTGAGGGCTGAGCACTTTGAAGGATAGTTGCCAACATTTGGCTAATAATGGAGTTCCTTGATCCGCAAGTAGGATTACATTCCATTATGTGCTTACCCACAGTCATGAAAGGGAAAAATCCTCATAAATTATCTGCTGTGTTGTGTGGAAACCCTAAAACCAGCTCAATCAGTTGTCAGTGACTAATATTTCATGTGGTATGTTTTGGAATATTATATATCAGTCTGAGTCGGTCTCATAGAGGACAGAAGCAGATTTCCCCCCCATTTCACTACTGTACTGAAATTTCTTGAATGTGAAGATAAATCTTTTAACGATTGCCAGCTTCTGTTTCTTTTATGGTTTTTCTCTGGCCTTAAGCAAGAGAGTTAAATGATTCTGGATCAGATATAGGTGATTAGTGTTTAAGTCACAGGTTTAATCTATTCAATAATAAAAGTGTGAGAAGGCCAATCTCCTGCAGATGCCTGAGCTCTGAGGATCAAAGTCCATTGGGTTTAAAGATTTGCTTCACATTATGTTTAAAAATATTTGCCTCCATTTTTCCTCCAGAGCACCGAAGGATAAGAATAACACAGGCTGTAGCATAGGCACTGATGTCAATGGGATTTCTCCAGATCTAATAGGATCTTCTGGGATGGCAGCTGAAAGGGCAGCAGGCTAGGCTCTGAACCTTCCCGAATAAGAACCTATTGTTTTTAAACAAATATTCTACAATAAAAATGAAATGGGTAGCATTCAACTAATTTTTACCCAGAGCAGACCCATTGAAATTAATGGATCAAACTTCATCATGTTCACTAATTTCTGTGGGTCTACTCTAAGCAAAAGTTTGCCGAATACCAACCATTCATCTGATTTGCTCCCCCTCATTTACTGCCTTGCAAGATTCTGTAAGTTACTGCAAGGACTGTTTTTACATTCCTTTTTCAGAAACATACCTCACAGGATTGTTGTGACAATAAATAAGGAAGGAATGGTAAAGTCTGAATTCACCAAACTTCAGTCTTTCCTCGCTCAGCATAAGAATTTCCACAGCTCATAATGCTAGTTTGTATTCCAAATCAGGCCCCATGTCCAAATCAGGCCCCCACAGTTGTCCTGGCTCTGAATATTTCTGAGCAAGTGCTTCTCTTCTCTTGGCCCCCTTATGCCTTGAACACGTGGTCCCTTTTTCTCCAGACCAACAATCCCTTATTGTTGATTATTACGCCATAATAAATATGTGAAATCTTTAAGATATCTCAAGTCTTTTGCTGCCAGACCAGCACTGCGGTATCTCTGGAAACTCTGTTGATGGGGTCACCTGATTACAATGCCTGAGTTGGATTCCAACATGACTTGGAGCCCACATGACTCAGGGGGGAAACAGGTTCCTAATTCGGAAGTATGGCAATTTGTGTTTTTTGGAAAGAGGTCAGACAATCAACTTCACACGAGGCACCGTCTGAGTCTTCTTATCAGTCTACCAGTTTCTGGGAGCTTGGCCAAACACATATGAGTGAGACGCCTTTGATGAGACACAACTTATACAAATGTGCCTATTTAGGCATTCTCATATTACTTTCCTTTGCAAGCAACCTTACAATAGGGAAATTACTAGAAAACGTACACAAGCGTAACTTGTGAATCGTCAGAGGAATTAATGCTAGCTGTGATTTACACTTGTTTGATCATCGTCTTTCCAGGGTCACTTGTTACCTCACCCTCAGCAAGCAACCTAAAGATGGCCCTGAGATGTTTGAATATGCTGTTGATACAACAAATGTATATCACAAGTGGCATTTATGATAAAGGCTTCCTTTTCAGGAAAGCTCTTCCATGTCCATTATTCCTGCACATTATTGCTCAGCTAGATGAAGCTGGTTAGGAGCTGCAGAGAGGGGGAAATTAAGAGCTAAGGTGTAATGCTCTGTGTTATTTTTCAGAAGATCTGTGGTGGCTTCTATTAAGGTTACCAGATTTTCTTCAATGAATCCGGGGACACTTTTCAACTTCCTACTAAATACCGTATTTTTTGCTCTATAAGACTCACTTTTTCCCTCCTAAAAAGTATGGGGAAATGTGTGTGCGTCTTATGGAGCGAATGCAGCCTGTGCAGCTATCCCAGAAGCCAGAACAGAAAGAGGGATTGCTGCTTTCACTGCGCAGTGATCCCTCTTGCTGTTCTGGCTTCTGAGATTCAGAATATTTTTTTCTTCTTGTTTTCCTCCTCCAAAAACTAGGTGCGTCTTGTGGTCTGGTGCGCCTTATAGAGCGAAAAATACGGTAAATGGATTTTGTCAGGGAACTCGTTTGTAAATCCGGGGACTGTCCCCAGGAAACAGGGATGTCTGCTAACCTTATTCTAGTTCTGCAATGGATAAATGAGGCCTTTTCAAGAACAGAGTCACTGTTTGCCACCACTGGAGTTGCTATATCAATTTCCATACAGGACTCAATATAAAGGCTGCACCAGATTAGCTACTTATTCATAGAATCATAGAATCATAGAGTTGGAAGAGACCACAAGGGCCATCGAGTCCAACCCCCTGCCAAGCAGGAAACACCATCAGAGCACTCCTGACATATGGTTGTCAAGCCTCTGCTTAAAGACCTCCAAAGAAGGAGACTCCACCACACTCCTTGGCAGCAAATTCCACTGTCGAACAGCTCTTACTGCCAGGAAGTTCTTCCTAATGTCTAGGTGGAATCTTCTTTCTTGTAGTTTGGATCCATTGCCCCGTGTCCGCTTCTCTGGAGCAGCAGAAAACAACCTTTCTCCCTCCTCTATGTGACATCCTTTTATATATTTGAACATGGCTATCCTGATTTGCTTTTTTACAGCTTAAGTGGAGTTATACTGTGTCCTGTCTTCACTGAGTACTCATTCTGGTTTGCTTTGGGGAGAAGTTAGACAATGATGAGCATTCATTCTGTATTCACTTTGATTTGCTTGCAGGGCACTTAGATGTGTCCCTGTTAATCCTTTATTGAGCTCACTCTTTTCAGTGCATTTCCTTGTCACTTTCCTAACTGCAAAAAGTCTGTTTCTTTTGAAAAGTAGATTTTCTGCACAAGGGCAGCAGGATGCTTTAATCTACTTTAATTGTGCAAAGCTAAATTTCCCGGTCTGTACTTGATCCCTTCAGCAGAATACTGACAGTCTCGAGGCACCTTGCTTAAGTAAATGAAAAAGAGTTTGTTTCACAAGGCATGTTGTCAATTAGATAAGAAGAAGAGGCAAGAAGACAAGAAGGTATACTCAAGCAATAAATGCCTTTCCTTTTTTAGAAAGTGCTCCAGATATCCTCAAACGATGGCTTCCCTGTGCCATTGGTTTCTTAGTAGCCAACTACGAGAAACCTGTGAGTTGAGATGAGGAGCTCTTTCAAGGGGAAGGATTTCTGGAGTGGCCAGTGTTTTCCATGTCCGTTCCAGAAATAAATTATGAAGTAGTGCCTATTGTAAACTCACCAGGCCTCTTGTGTATGTTGCACAGTCCAGTCTAGATTCCACTTCAATATATAACGGTGAATCAATCTCTCAGCTGCCAGTAGGCATGATTGCTAAAATGGAACCTCATTGTTATTGGGCACTATACCACTGAATACCAGGTGCTGGCAACAAGCAATAATAGAGGAAGATGATACTTTTAGGGCCTGCTGCTTATGTTGGCTACTATTGGAAACAGACTGAACTAATGGGGCCTTAGTGGTTTGATACTCCAGGGCAGGCTTCCTCAACCTCGGCCCTCCAGATGGTTTTGGCCTACAACTCCCATCATCCCTAGCTAGCAGGACCAGTGGTCAGGGATGATGGGAATTGTAATCTCAAAACATCTGGAGGGCCGAGGTTGAGGAAGCCTGCTCCAGGGCTTCTCTGATGTTCTTATGTGTGTCATCATGTGATCAAAACAACATTCCCAGTCAGATGGGTGGCATATAAATAATAAAATTTATTCCATCACAACTGAGCTCTAGCAAAAGTTCAGATAAACTGGAGATACATTTATTCTTGGTTCCATTCCAATAGTCAGCCTTGCTAGCCCTCGGTAAAGCTGTACCATTGCGGATTTATTTTATGAACCCACAAAATATAATACATCCTAGATATTTCTCAAGATTTTTCTTGGTTAATGTCTGGGAATACGTGAATTCAATCAGCTGTTGTCCTTGCTATATGCTGAGCTCTGCCACTGGAGTATCCGAGAAGGCTTCTCTACTCAGTGCCCCTCTTTACCGGCCAATGCAGCTCAGTCTCACATAATTTCTGTGATGTGATTCGGTCCTGTGTGTGAATGAGACCTCATCGGTTCCCACAGCAGAGTTCTCAAATACTTACTCCAACTTTTCATTTCCCAACTCCCTGGGAAGACAATTTCATGACAATAATTTCCCATTCTAAATTACATGGTAAGATCACAATGCAAGGGCTTTATCAAAAAATAATGTGAGAATTAGCCCCAAGTCTCCTTAGTGTGACCTTTCCTTCTGCAAGGAGCATCTTATTTCAAGTGTCCTGTCATCTTAATTGGAGAACGGCGGGTGTTGAGTATTTTGCACAAGGCAAAGCAGTGAGACTTATAGCTGACTAAAGTGGGAGAGTGTTGCCTACTTAAACTGTTTTTTTCTGACTTAATAAGAATTTTTCATCTAGCCTGAGCCATTTTAAAATATTGTCTATACACAAACAGTCATTCTGAATAATAGGTCTGCACGTAGTAAATGTCAGCTCTTTAAATCACTGAGGACCTAGGAACCAGAGGAGAGAATGCTTCATAACAGTTTAAACTTCAGCTTCCCCATTTATTATGTAGGTGTTTATAAATCTCTTAGGGGAACTCTCTTGGCCTTCTGAGAAACCCAAAATAGCAGAGCTGTTTGTCAGCGTGACTTGCCAGCGTGCGATTGCACGGGCAGCTCTTTTGCCTAGTGACCCCATTTGGTTTCAAGGTTGGCAGCCAAGGTTGTTACACAAGGAACTGCTTTTTCTGCTCTCATCACTTACAGGATTGTCTGCTGCTAGGAAGGCAATAGTGCTGTGCACTTATAAGGGACTTCTTTTCCCCCCACTTGGTTTGAATGATCAATCCCTGGTCATTGCAGTTTCTGCTACGAGAAGAATGCCAAAAGAAAGAAAGAAAAAGAAACTCACAGAGCCGAGGCTTTGAAAAAATTCTTACCCATTGCCATCTGTCTTGGTTAGTAGGAATACTTTAGCATTAAGTGGAGAAAAGGAGAATCCATCAATAGTTAATAACTGACCTTAAGATAGGAATTCAAAGTTCACTACAATTAAACCTGAGTGTCAGCAGATGTCACAAGGGAGGCTATCAATATATTTGACTACACACAACCTGTGATGGTAATTTTAGATTGTGCAACAGAAACTGCCTGCATATTGTTCCTATTTTTAAATATAAGTATTATTATTATTTTTAAAAGACTCTTCTGTATTCCACACAGTACCCAGGAGGTTCTTCAATATGAATGATGGCAGTCAAAAACAAACCTATGAGCAAATGGGATCCTGGATGGAATTTTATCACACAGTTGTGCTGTAAACCAGATGTTTGTTTGCTTCAGTAGAGAGACTAGTGAACTCTGTAAAAAATACTCTTGCACCTTTCCTTTCGGACTAGGCTCTATCCTAGAGTAGGAAACCTCTGGCTATCCAGATGTTGTTGCACATGGACTACAGCGCCCATCAACCCTGACCATTGTCTATTCTGCCTGCGGATGATGGGAGTTGGAATCCAACAACATCTGGAAGACCACAGGTCCCCCACCCGTTAGACTGTCTGGAAACTGTTTCAGTTGCAAAATGAATCTAGTGCAGATGGATGGTGTTATGTACTAAGTTGAATAGGATCCAAAATGCAGCAGTCTGATTGGTCCTGGAACAATAGGATTCAGAATGCAGCAGTCTGATTGGTCCTAGAATAATGCAGCAGTATGATTGGTCCGCAGGAGCCACCCAATCCAGCTCCAGGTGGAAGTGAATCCACAACCTGATTGGCCTACAGGAGAATCCCGGAATTAGCCAATCATGTGGGGCCCATTGTGTAAATAATGTATATAAAGCAGACATCCTGGGGGAACTCCCATTCCTCCTCACCATTGTGAGCTGAATAAAGAGCATGAAATCTACTCTTGACTCCGAGTATATTTCACTGGTGACGAGGATGGGATCCCACTGAGCTGGCCGCCACACACAGCACCGCAACACCGCCACCTGCCGCACCACTGCCTCGCACCGTGTATCCAGGCTTCAGCTCCAGGACCCAAGGAACTCAGAATGGCAACCGACAGCAGCTTCTCGCCGTTCAATACCAGTGCACCCATCTCAGACACAGCTTCATTCTGTTCCCATTGCTAAGCATTATCATCTTCATAATCATCATCAGATGGGTAGATGGGGTTCATATCAACCTGGGAAGGTAGCCTGTCTAAGAGAAGGAAAACTCTGTTCCTAAACCTCCACTGCCTTGCTATACTCATTCATGAGAAAGGTTTTGGGAATAAACCCTGAGGAAAAACCCATACTTGCCACCTTGTGAGATACCTTCAGGAGAAGAAAGGGCTAAGGAAATCTGGAGTGGAGTCCTTGCAGCCAAGGAGGGCTGCTTTTCTATGGACCACATCAGCAAAGCTGAAAGGAAGGTCTTGTCATCTGGGCAGCCCAGGATCTCCATCCACACTGCCCAGCCTTGTGCCCTGGGAAGGTCACTTCAGTGCTGCTAACTCAGCAAAAACAATGTGGGAGGCAGCAGTTATGAGTTACTGGTCTCTGCAGCCACAGCAGGCACTGTGAATGTCCAGTGATTTGACGTAACTCTGGACTGGAGGTGCACTCCATTGTCTCTTGAGGCCGATGGATGCCAACAAAATCACCACCAGTTGCTAACTGCAGTGGATATTATTGTTTTTTATATTTTACATTTTGCCTTCACTCACTGCTGCCAATGGTAATCTACTCTCTATATGGCAAGGTCTTTTCTGTGACTCCAGTGTATATTGGACAAACAGGCCAAACCTTACGCCAAAGAATAAACGGACATAAATCGGACATCAAGAATCACAAGACAGAGAAACCAGTAGGAGAACACTTCAATCTCCCAGGACATTCTATACAAGATCTCAAAGTAGCTGTATTACTACAAAGGAATTTCAGAAATAGACTGGAAAGAGAAGCTGCTGAATTGCAACTCATTACCAAACTTAAAACCATGGAGAGACCTGGTCTGAACAAAGACATTGGATTCTTATCTCATTATACATGACAAAGCCATTTTTCACCTTCTCACCCCTTGCTTTTTCCTGTAAGACCTATTGCAGTCGTTAAGAGTCGTCAACAGGCTCATCACAGCTATCTGCCAACCACCCATTCCCACCACCCTTCTGAGTAATACCCCTCCCCACCTTCTCACTATATAGAAGGATCTGGCAACTTCTGTTTCAGTGTATCTGAAGAAGTGTGCATGCACACGAAAGCTCATACCAAGAACTAACTTAGTTGGTCTTTAAGGTGCTACTGGAAAGAAGAAAAAAAAAATGTTTTGACTATGGCAGACCAACACGGCTACCTATCTGTATCCAGTGTATATGTTACTTTTTCTCATTGCTAGCAATTCTCATATGTCCCCAAAAGACTGTGAGAGGGTTGCGGCAGTGGGGTGGAGGTGGGGGGTCAACGTATTGGCTCTGCTAGTGGATTTGCACAGCACTGACTTCCCTCCCACCTTGCACCTTCCACTGCTGGGAGATCAGGAATGTGGCGCCTTACCTGTCCAACCCTGTCATCTGATGCTGCAGGTGGAGAACTTGGCTAAATGGGCAAGTCGCCTGATCCCTCTGAGAACCTTCTGGAATAGTTTATTCCAAGAGATTTTCATGCTCACAATTTATATCCCATCATTTCCCCCGTAAGGATCTCAAGTTGGCTTAAGGTCCTGGGAGGAAGAAAGGTGAGGTAAGCACACAATTAGAGATTTGTCCACTGTTATCCAGCATTTCAGAGCTAAGCAGAAACCGGTGTCCAAATTTGCTCATTTCAGATTCCTATACAGTGGTACCTCAGGTTACAGACGCTTCAGGTTACATATGCTTCAGGTTACAGACTCTGCAATCCCAGAAATAGTGCTTCAGGTTAAGAACTTTGCTTCAGGATGAGAACAGAAATCGGGCTCCAGCAGCGCGGTGGCAGCAGGGGCCCCATTAGCTAAAGTGGTGCTTCAGGTTAAGAACAGTTTCACGTTAAGTACGGACCTCCAGAACAAATTAAATACTTAACCCGAGGTACCACTGTACTTAACCTGAGGTACCACTGTAGTTTTTCTTCATATATTTCAGAAGGTACCACACAATAGGGGAAAAGAAACAAGAAATTATATTCTGTAAGCATCTGGCAGATGCCATAGATTTTCAGTTCTAACATAATTCTAGGAAAACCATACAATCCCTGTCATATTGACATATATCAGAAAGCAGTTGGGGGGGGAAGTGTTTATGAGGCAAGTTTGTTTGTTTCAAATATTTGAACAAATGATATGTCAATGTTTAGAAATGCTACATTCGGCAATTACAAAGGGGAGACACAGCTCTATGTAAGATGCCCATAAGCCTGAAAAGGTTAGCAGAATCTATTAGTCTTGAATACAGCAACAGAAATGCTCCATTTGGTCTAAATAAGCAACTACCTCACCTGTGTGGGTCAAATCTTTTCAAGTTCATTTACCAATCACTGGCCAAATGTCACTGGTTCAAACAAGACCTCAAATAAGATCAATGCCCTCTATCAATACTTAATGCATTATTAGAGTGAACTGCAGTTCAAGGAATGCTAGAAGTTCATGGAATGAAACACATGCTAAATTGAACCATATGTGGTAGAGTATAGGGATGTTGGAAATGAGGGGGGCTAATTTTGTGTTTGAAGAGTGTAGGTCTTTAGTTTGTTTGTTTACTTTAAATTGGGAATCAAGAAAATTGTGCATTAAACTAAAGAGATGTAAGGAGAAGAGCTTGATGTAATAGAAGCATCCAGACTTATTTATACTGGCAGTAATGGTGCTCACAGAAATGCATGTAAAGACAATCTAACATTTGGCAACAATTGGATATTGTGTGGTTAGAAGGCAACAGCAGGGACAAACATTAACCCACAAAGGCCTCAGCTCATCAGGGAGGCAGGAACTGGATGGTCCTTAGGAGATTATAATAGTTGCAGGTCAGGTGCAGTAATGATGCCTGGGTCTGGTGAAAGACACACACCACCGTGTGACTTGCTACTTCCACAACAAGGCTGCAGACAGTGTCTTCCAAACACCACACTGGCAAAAGGGACTGGGGTGGTGGAAACAACACCCATAGTTAAGGTACTCACTGCTGATAAGAACAGCAAAATGTGATAGGATGGTCACATCAAATGTGAAGTGTAACATGCTTTATGAAGACATGGGTATATCTCCAAATGACCTGGCATATTGGTGCTGAAGGATTCCACTTCTACTTGATCCCCTTTTAAAATGGTGTTGTTTTTCATATTTATAGTCTAAACTTACTTACACTTGTTGTTGTTTACTCATGTCCGACTCTTCGTGACCGCATGAACCAGAGCACACCAGGCACTCCTGTCTTCCACTGCCTCCCGCAATTTGATCAAACTCATGCTGGTAGATTCGAGAACACTGTCCAACCATCTCATCCTCTGTCATCCCCTTCTCCTTGTGCCCTCCATCCTTCCCAACATCAGGGTCTTTTCCAGGGAGTCTTCTCTTCTCATGAGGGGGCCAAAGTATTGGAGCCTAAGCTACACAATCTGTCCTTCCAGTGAGCACTCAGGGCTGATTTCCTTAAGGATGGAGAGGTTTGATCTTCTTGCAGTCCATGGGACTCTCAAGAGTCTCCTCCAGCACCATAATTCAAAAGCATCAATTCTTCGGCGATCAGCCTTCTTTATGGTCCAGCTCTCACTTCCATACATCACTACTGGGAAAACAATAGCTTTAACTATACGGACCTTTGTTGGCAAGGTGATGTCTCTGCTTTTTAAGATGCTGTCTAGGTTAGGTTTGTCATTGCTTTTCTCCCAAGAAGCAGGCATCTTTTAATTTTGTGGCTGCTGTCACCATCTGCAGTGATCATGGAGCCCAAGAAAGTAAAATCTCTCACTGCCTCCATTTCTTCCCCTTCTATTTGCTAGGAGGTGATGGGACCAGTGGCCATGATCTTTGTTTTTTTTTTGATGTTGAGCTTCAGACCATATTTTGCGCTCTCCTCTTTCACCCTCATTAAAAGGTTCTTTAATTCCTCCTCACTTTCTGCCATCAAGGTTGTGTCATCTGCATATCTGAGATTGTTGATATTTCTTCCGGCAATCTTAATTCCGGCTAGGGATTCATCCAGCCCAGCCTTTTGCATGATGAATTCTGCATAAGAAGTGGCTATTTGTTCTATGACCCATTAAATTGTCAGAGTAGAGTGCAATTCAGGTACTGGGCAACTTGGTTTTTATTTCCTCCAGATCCTTTTGTTTAGATGAACTAATAACTTTAATAAGATAAAGAGTCCTGATGGATCAAACCAAACATACATCTAGCCCAACGTTCTGTTTTCACAGTGAACATCAGGTGCTCATGGAAAGCCCACAAGCAAGAGCATGAGCACAGCAGCATTTGCCTCAGTGTCTTAGTGGTGATGGTCAAAGAGAAAAACAACAACATGGGGTCATCATCTTCAGGGTATCTCAATACAGAGACTTATTTTCTACTCTGAGTGAACAGGTGAAAGATGAACTTTGAGGTTCAGGCATGACATCCTGTACCTGAAATATATATTAAAAAATTATAATGCTTGGTTGTTGTTGTTGTTTTTAAAATGGTTGGTTGTTTATTTTAAATAAACAAAACAAAGCGAAAACAAAGAAAGTTGACATTGGTGATGAAAGATGTGTTTGCAGATATGTCCAGGCTGCAAACATGGGGCTTTCCTTGGATCATGAAGAACACCATAATTCAGACTTAACCATAGCAGAGATTTGCAAATGTGCTAGAGCAGGGGTCTGCAACCTTTAAGACAAAAAGAGCCACTTGGACCCGTTTCCGAAGGAAAAAAAACTGGGAGCCGCAAAACTCGTCATTATAAAAATAACTTTTTGTCACTTTTTTATTATTTCTTTGTTTGACCCCTCAGAATTACTCCTCCTCATAGAAATAAACGTTAAATTAACAAGTTACCGTATTTTTCGCCCTATAGGACACACTTTTTCCCCTCCAAAAATGGAGGGGAAATGTGTATGCATCCTATGGGGCGAATGCAGGCTTTTGCTGAAGCCTGGAGAGCGAGAGGGGTCGGTGCGCACCAACCCCTCTCGCTCTCCAGGCTTCAGGAGAGCCCCAGCGCCAGCCCCACAAGGTCGGGGGACAGCGGGGAGGCGGAACGCCGCCATCCCGCTGTCTCCCAATATGGTTTGGAGGCTGACGGCGGGGAGACGCGTGCTTCTCCTCGCCGCCAGCCCCGCAAGATCCGGGGACAGCGGGGAGGCGCAGCGCGTCTTCCCGCTGTCCCCGGACCTGGTCTGAAGGCGGGCGGCGGGGAGAAGAGCGCTTCTCCCAACTGCCGGCTCCGCAAGCGCCTGGGGGGGAAATAAATTTTTTTTCTTTATTTCCCCCCAAAAAAACTTGGTGCGTCCTATGGGGCGAAAAATACGGTACCTTTTTTTTGTGTGTGTGTTCTTCACACCCCTTCAAAACAGTGACCAGCGTACATGCTCCCTTTCAATGCCAGTGACCAGCGTACATGCCCCTTACAATGTAGCGGGCGGGTGGGCGGGAAGGTGACGTCGGGACGGTGCGTGACTAACGCCCGCACTGCCCGCATGCGACGTCACAGCCAGTACAGCGCCCGCCACAGTGGAGAGTGTCGGGGCTAGCATCCGCCCCGGGGCAAAGGTGTAAAAGAGCCACATGCGGCTCCGGAGCCACGGGTTGCTGACCCCTGTGCTAGAGGATTTATTGCTGTACCACTAGGACACTACCATTAACCCTCATCTCTTCATCTTCATTCAAAAGCTGGTACACAGAAGGTCCCTGGCATCTCTGGGGGCAGATTCCTGCCTGAAACCCTGGAGAACTAGTTGGAGTCAGTGTAGACCAACACTGAGCTAGATAGAGCCATGGTCTGGCACAGTATAAAGCAGTTTGCTATGTTCTGCTGTTCCTGTCTTGGTGACGTGTGCTACTTTCAGACAGTAATCCACAATAACAGAAATATTTCCAGCAATCATGACACCTCCAAAACCACTTCCTTTCATCCAATGACAAATAATCCAAAACAAAGTTTGTGATATATGGAAAATGCCAAACATGATGAGAAACAGATTTTCTCCATGCAAGTCAGGCAAATCCTATTGTATCACTTTTGTCTAGACGTACAGCGACTAATCCAGCACACACAAAAAATGGAACTTGAATTCAGGATAAATTCTGCATGATGTTTACTTTTGTCCACGGCATTTCTTGTCATAGCAACTGATGGTAAGTCTTTCTAAAACAAAGGCAGAAGGCAATTTATTGCTGGTACAATATGTGCAGGGGAATTCTTGAGCTGCTGTCATGAAACCAGGGGCACTGCTAGGTAGTTTTTAAAAAGTTCAGGGCACAGCCCCATGCTATGCCATAAAAATTGCATATGCTGACTTATATGTATGCATGCAAATTTAATTTTCCAAGCAAATTAAGAAGGTGAGTGGCAGGGCTCTTACCAGGACTGTGCTTTGCAGGGAGCCTGGTAGTCCTGTAAACAATATAAACGTTTAAAATAATTAAAAGGGGAAAGAAGGGGCAAGAGATCCAGGCAGAGCACATTTCCAAAAGTACATTTCCGAGCACAATTCAATTCAATTCTGTCAGGGAACTGCCATCGGAACTAGAGGAGGAGGCGAGGCCCCACAACGATGCTGGAGAGGGGCCAAGCAGGGAGAGAGGCAAGTCTCCTGTTGGGGAAGAAAATCAGCGCTACACCAGGGATAGAGGGGGGCCAATGGGGGAAGCAGAGAGCAGGCTCCGGGACTCTTCACTGGACACCAGCGGGGAGAGCACAGGTCCTCCGCTACCCACGCCCTCCCTGCGCAGAAGACTTCCGCGCAGGGAGAGTAGGAGGAGACTGGGCGTCAAACAACTTTTAGGTTGGAAAAGGTTTAAGAAACGCCCACTGACGGATTCTGCCAGCGACTGAACAGCCACAGAGTGGATGGCTGTCCAGCGAGAAATGGTTTAACCAGCCAACCTAGCCCAGAGCGGCGGCTATTTACGCACAAGCAACCCCTAAAGCCATTACAAATTCAAATGGCTTTGGCCCTGTATACCTGAGGGAGCGTCTCCACCCCCATCGTTCGGTCCTGACACTGAGATCCAGCTCCAAGGGCCTCCTGGCAGTTCCCTCCCTGCAAGAAGTGAAGCTAAAGGGAACCAGGCAAAGTGTCTTCTCGGCAGTAGGGCCCACCCTATGGAACTGCCTCCCACCAGATGTCAAGGAGATGAATGACTATACAAACTTTAGAAGCTGCCCTGTACAGTGAAGCTTTTTAATGTTTAATGTTTTGTTGTGTTTTTATATATCTTGGAAGCCACCCAGAGTGGCTATGGCAAATCAGACAGATGGTTGGGGTACAAATAAATTATTATTATTATTATTATTATTATTATTATTATTATTATTATTATTATTAACTCAGGGCCTGACCCTCTAACTACGGCCCTGAAAGAAAGCCTGCCTTATTATTATTATTATTATTATTATTATTATTATTATTATTACTACTACTACTACTACTACTACTACTCCTATTACACACACACACATATCCCTTTATCATAAGATCTCAAGGCAGTTAAGGATAAAAACACGAAAATAAGCAATACAAAACATACCCCTCCCCTTCCCACAGATACATTTAAATGGCTGTAGAATATTAATCAGCCAGAGGCTGGGTTGAAGAGGAACATTTTCACCTGGCACCTAATAATATATAATGAAGGTGCCAGGCAAACCTCCCTGGTGAGAGCATTCCACAAACAGGGAGCCACTGCAGAAAAGGCCCCGTTCTCATGTTGCCACCCTCAGAGTCTAACAAGGAAGCTCATGAAGAAGGGCCTCAGATGATGAGTGCAGAGTCCAGGGCGGTTTATATGGGTAGAGGCAGCCCTTCAAGTACTGCAGTCCTGAACTGCTTTATGGGTCAAAACCAGCACTTTAATTTTGGGCCCGGAAAGTAATTGGCAGTCAGTGCAATCGGGCCGGGATGGGTGTAATATGCTCAATCAGTCAGTGGCGGAGGATGGAGCGTGCGGTAGGTGCAGTCCACCCTGTGTTGTTTTTCTACTCCTCTCACTGTGCAGATATTGTGTAGGATTGGTTCATCACATATCTGTGTTATGAATTCGAGCACCGACTGTTGGAATCACAGGAGCAGACGTTTACTGTACTCTGTTTCCATTTCTTTTTGCTTTCACTTCTGCCTTCTCTCCGAGGAAGACCAGAGAGAGGAGACACGTTTTCTTTTGTTCTGCCTTACGCTTAATAATATGGTTTCCCCAGTAGCGATGTAAGGAAGTGAGAGCTGGACCATAAAGAAGGATGATCGCTGAAGAATGGATGCTTTTGAATTATGGTGCTGGAGGAGACTCTTGAGAGTCCCATGGACTGCAAGAAGATCAAACCTCTCCATTCTGAAGGAAATCAGCCCTGAGTGCTCACTGGAAGGCCAGATCCTAAAGCTGAGGCTCCAATACTTTGGCCACCTCATGAGAAGAGAAGACTCCCTGGAAAAGACCCTGATGTTGGGAAAGATGGAGGGCACAAGGAGAAGGGGACGACAGAGGATGAGATGGTTGGATGGTGTTCTTGAAGCTACCAGCATGAGTTTGACCAAACTGCGGGAGGCAGTGGAAGACAGGAGTGCCTGGCATGCTCTGGTCTATGGGGTCACGAAGAGTCGGGCACGACTAAACGACTAAACAATAACAGTGCTTAATAAGGGAGCTTCATGCTCACAACCTCAGCCTAGCTCTGACTGTGTTTCATCTCTGCTGGATTCTGGATGTGTGCGCAATATCTCCAAGACATAAATCGCTGGGAAGGCTGTTGGAACTTCCTAGAGCTGCACGCTGATGGGAGGGACAGGCTGGAAACCTTCCTGTCATTTGCCTGGGGGTCGTCCATGCCCCCGGCCGACCCGAGACCTGGGTGTCCCCACTGAGGGGGGTGACAATGCTGGGGCAGCACTCACCGCGGGGCCTGCAGCACACCCAAGCCACGTGTCTCTCCTGCCCAAATGGTCCACCCACTGCCTCCCCCCCCCCCGGTTGTAAGGCAGCTGAGTGGGAGAAGGCGGGCAGACTCTGGAGGTCCTGCAGTGCACCCCTATGGACGGTGTGTCCCATCCCAGGCGCCACCACTGCAAACAGTCTTGCCTTGGTGAGCAACCTGGCTGTTGAATTCTGCACCAGCTGAAATTTCTGAACCACCTTGAGAGGCAGCCCTATGTATATCGCATTGTGGTAATCCAACCTAGAGTTTACCAGAGCATAGACAACAGGCTATCCCTGTCTAGACAGGAGCGTAGCTGGGCCACCAGCCGAAGCCGATAGAATGATCATCAGGCACCTTCCTGGAAAGCCCTTTGGAGATTGTTAGAGTTGGGACAAAGCACGTCCGGGAGGCTGTGCCTGCAGCAGCGACGGAGGAGGAGGCAACTAAGGTGCGGAGGGGGGGGGGAGTTAGCAAGCAGGGAGAGTGAACAAGCAGCAGTGGCAAGATGGTGGCAGAGGAAAACAGGTGGCAGTATGCCGTACTGATGCGTACTGACCAGAAAAGGCACCTATTGGGCAACTTGTGAGGTCTGGATTGTTGAAACGGGGGGAATGAATAAGGAAGCTAACCATCTCGTTCCAGAAGAGCTCCTGTGTCTGGAAAGCTGCCTGACACATAGCAGGCGCCATTCCCCACGTTGTTACATTCCCGTGCTAGGCATTGTGTCTCCAGTTACCCCAGCTCCCTAATAGATATGTGCGTGCAGATTAATGTGGCATCAAAATAGATTTGTGGGTGAAAATATTCAGAAGTGAGATGGATTAGAAACAGGCAGATTCATCCATCGGTAGATACAATATTGTAACTCCAGCTGTAGCTCTAGACCAGGGGTAGTCAACCTTTTTATACCTACTGCCCACTAATGCATCTTTCTTGATGGTAAAATTTCCTTACCGCCCACCAGTGCTCGATGGAAGGAGGATTCAGCTTCTGCTGTAGAACCCCCTACCGCCCACCTAGAATCCTGAAGCGCCCACTAGTGGGCGGTAGGGACCAGGTTGACAACCCCTGCTCTAGATGGATCCTTGCACATCCTCAAAACTACTACTAGTTTCTCCCTTCCTAAAAGCCCAATGCAAACATTAAAAAAAAAAGTAACAAGATTTACGTGGTTGCCCATCAACACATTCCCTGGGTAGCTTCCAAAAGCAAAAAGAACACATGTCATCTAATTTTACTTCTCTCAGCAGCAGTGTACCACATGTCACCCAAGTTCATTTATTGTTAAATCATTTCGCCCAGTCTTTCCGCGAAAACGGAGGTTGTGCTGTCAACCACATAGCTCCCCTTAATAGATGTAGCTGGGCCCCCTGCCCTCCTGCACAGTCGGTTGCTGCAAGGCTGACTCAAGAGCTCCTCATCCATGGTGCTCTGTGGCTGTTCTTTCCCACGAGTGTTAAGCAGAAGGCTGCACACGAATGGCCAAGACCCAGTAACCCACTTAAAGTTAACTCCAAACTATTAACTTCACAGATGGATGGCTTTTCCTTTCCTTGCGCTTGAGGTCGTGAGCCCCTGACCCTGGACCAGTAAGAGAAAGCTGCCTGCTTGCCCCATTCAGTTTCAGGATGAAAGTAGGCCAACTAATCGTCTGACATTTAGGTCATCCTGATATCAGGGCAGAACTGCCCTGTGCCTGCATTCACCCACATGCTGCGCTTCCTGGCTTTGTTAGGTTTCAGACTCGTGGCATCAGTGACAATGGCAACGATTTTCAAGTTTTACAGGTTGCTTTTCCGACTTCCAAACTGTTCATTGAAGCTCTTCAAACTTAGGCTTGTGGTTTTATACTGGTTATCCCTGTGTTGTCAGTGGCTTTTTTAAAAAAATAATCACTAACTTTTAGAAAAGGAGAAGCCACTGGTGCTCTTTGTTTTGTAAAGCATTTGACATCAGCCACTCAAATTCAATAAATCTGTGGATGCAAAGGGCATTCTACTTCCACAGATTATCAGTATCTATAAGTAGCCTAATTTCTTTTCTACTTTTTTCTGTTCTAATCAGGAAGGAGACCCAAAAGCAATCCTGGTTGATTCAAAGGCAATAAGTTCATTTGATGTAATAGCCTGTGATTTTTCTCTTCTGTTGTTTACCCCAGAATTGGAGAAACAGATGGCAAGATTTTCTAGGAAGCTTAAAGCAAGAAGCCAAGCTAATACAGGAACTGCTGCTCAACTATCAAGCAGAGCACATCCATTCTGTTGCATTGCCCCCCCACCCTTGCTCTGCGCTCTGCTCCCTAAACCACAAGAACAGTTTAGCTACATAAAAAGGTAAAGCTTTCTACGGACGAGAAGGGCATGCTTTGTTAAATCAGATGCATTTTATTTTTCCTGGAACCAAGATTTATGAAAGCAGTATGCTCATATTTCTCCATATACAGTAATTGGAACTCATTATGCTAATTGTATTTCCATTATCACTAATTAACAATCATAGTGACCTGGCCCACAGTCTAATTTGTCTTTAATCTGTTTTTGTATAGGGAGTTTTACCCTATAATTTCAAGGTGATAATTCTATTCAGCTCAACTTTATTGAATAGAAGAACGTAATACTTTAATATTTACACTACTACAGTCCTGTCCCCATTCAGTAAATTCAAAAATAAGCCAGTCAGGAATTTATGCTTTCAAGATTGCATCTGGGTTTATGCTGTCGTTTGGTCCAAAAATTCTTATAGTCCTTGCAAGTCATTAAAAAGAAAATTGCACATACACACACCCGCATTTGTTTACCATCATGCAGGTCCTTTTCAGTTTGCAAGCTAGTTTCATAAAAATAAAATGTGGCGATCCATTTATAATATTTCGATTACAAGAACATTCTCATTGTCTTTTAAAATAAAACGAGGTATGTACACTTTTTGAAAAGAAAAAAGAAAAATTATATAGCTAGTACAGGCCGGTTTTTAGAAATAGGAGGAAGTAAACAGTTTTCACCCAGGGTCGGTGATGCTTTCCCCTGGCACTGCCATTTCTCAGAATCTTCCGATCATTAAAACTCCATCAAATTTCCTTTACTTGTAAAGCTTTATAAATTGGTAAACTGAAAGGCAATGGGACTCACGTTCACCGCAACTAACTTCTTGGGTTGATTTCAGCAGGAGTCGTTCAGTGTTAACTTTCTCACACAATGTTCTTGAATTGCCCATCACACCATTCACTGTACCTTAGAAGCCTAGTTTCTTGCAGCCATGAGCTGTGTGGCTACTACATTTAATAAACAAAGAAAACACTTCATATCCAGTACCTGGAATGTGTGTACCCACCTGCCCTGCTCCCAGGGTCCTGATTGTCTCTGTTTGATTTTGCAGAAAGGTGGCTCTGAGCCGGCCCAGTTCCCTGGATATGACAAGGACAATGTTATTATATCCAGCTTACTGTGGATATCTGGACTCATCCATGAAATACTATAGCTTCAGCTAATACAGGACACCTACTAATGCTAGGCACACCTGTGCATGGATGTTAGTTCTATCTGCCAGTATGCTTTTCAGGTCCAATTCAAGATTTGTCCTTAGCCCTTGGCCCACCAGGTGCGGACAGGGACAACACGGCTTTGTCATTCCTGTCTCATCACTGGTGAGATTCTCTTCTGGTAAGGATCCCATCTGCAACCAATCTTGGAGCACTTTTTGAACATACTATAAAGCTTTAGTTACATTGGCCCCAGTCGCATGTGCAACTTATCACACACAACAGTTAATGCCTCTGGATGGGCTTTCCCAATTGCAGTGCTTTTTTTCTTTAAAAAAATGTTTAGAGGTACTCTCATTTTCCTACTCATATTGAAATACTGCCCCTCAATGAGGCCAAAATGTTTAGGGGTATGCGTACCCCTCTGTCCCCCCAGAAAAAAGCACTGCCCATCTGGCTCAGGAGAATAAGAAGAGTTTGGACTTGATATCCTGCTTTATCACTACCCGAAGGAGTCTCAAAGCAGCTAACAATCTCCTTTCCCTTCCACCCCCACAACAAACACTCTGTGAGGTGAGTGAGGCTGAGAGACTTCAGAGAAGTGTGACTAGCCCAAGGTCACCCGGCAGCTGCATGTGGAGGAGCGAGGAAGTGAACCCGGTTCACCAGATTACGAGTCCACCGCTCTTAACTACTATACCACACTAGCTCTCATCCAACCCATCCAGCCACATCAGTCAGACCTAGATGAGCATCCACATGAAGGTGCACATACAGGTCATTTCTATATGGGTCATTTCTATCATTTCTATATGGAAGCCCTTGCTGAACCAATTTAGCAGGTTTCTGGTTGTTGCTGTTGTTGTGAGTTGTTGTTGTTGTTTTTAATCAATGCTTTAAAGGTTACAAGATGCTCTGAGACCTATTGGGAAGATGCTGGGGTGGGGGGATGAAAGAAATAAAGGCATTACCTTCTACGTGCCAAAAAGTGCAGCATTTGAAGGTCTTTCAGAGGAGGGGAATGGGTTGCAGAGCAAATTGCACCTGAGATGTAAGGGCTATGCTGCTGAATATCTCCACAGCCCTTTCTGCCCTGGAATGTGCATCATTTCCTTATTTAGAAATGACCTCCTCCTCTTGCGTGACCCTTCCTGCCAGTTTTGTATAGAAAAGCATTTTTGACACTGTCAGGGTCAGGGCCAATTTCAGCTGCCTTTGACGGCCGGAGCTCTTAGCCCACAAGGCTAGCTGCTACACCTCCTTCACTAGAAACATTAAATCAGAGAGTGCCACCACCTAATCAACAAAATAATCTTAATCAATGCTCTCACCGTCTGGCTTTCCCTAGCATTTCTAACTCCCTGTTGATGTTTCCCATCTTCCCTTCTGCTCTACCAGATGGTGGATGCTCCAGCCTTTTTATTATCCATCCCTGACCATGACACTTCACACAGCCCAAAGATCTTCATACCGTATCCCTGGAGTGCTCCCATCAGGCATTTCTGTCCTGCATTGATGCATCTTTACATTTCCCACATCCTGCACTAATGACCCTCTTCCTTTTCCATTATCTTGATATTTTCTATATTAATTGCTCTGTCAGGTTTATCTACTGCTAACTGTATGTAACTGTTACTCTATATACCCTAACAATCAAATCTGGGGTGATAAAAGGCCAGGGAAATTTCAAGGCAGGGGCAGCTTAGGAACTGTTTGTACATTTTTTATTTTTATTTTGTAAATGCTTTGGAAATTCAGGAAAGTGTATATTTTATTTCTCAGATTTTATAAAAATTAAGATGAATGGTGGTAGCAATCCCGTCATGGCAGGCAGAAAACCCAATGATTTCAACAAGCTCTTCCACTCCCAGATCAAATGGCATAGAAATTTTGCAGGGAAGATGGTAGCAACAAAGAGAGTTTAACTTAATTCTACAAACAATGCAGTGTGCGTTTGTTTTGTTTGTTTGTTTGTGTGTGTGTGTGTGTGTGTGTGTGTTTATTTTGCCACAGGACCTCTGCAAACTGGGGTTTGCAATTGGAGAGGAAACCTGGGACCAAGTATTAATAACAAAGGTCATATCGAATGCAATACACATCAGAGCTGGAAAAAAGCTGAGTATCTCAATTGCAAGCAAAATGTATCTGTCACTGAGAAGATAGGTATGCTAAGCCTATTACCATTTTTCTGCAATATGTGACAGAGCTGAAAATCACAATGTGGGGAAATTTTATCATGAAGGATTTTCAATTTGTTCTTAGGGAAAAAGGCAGTAAGCATCCTTTTATCGTTAATGGCTACAGAATGCAAATCTTGTATCCAGATAGAGGAAATTGCCTTCGGAATGGATTTTTCCTCTTTAGCACCAAGTACTAGAATGTTTTTTTGCCCTCCTGTTAAAAAGAAGCAATGTAGATTGGCAACTATTTTGTTCATCACATTGGTTGATATTTTGAGTATATGAGATTCCAGAATGCCCAGGGTGCCAATCTGTCAACGCAAAGATAGGAAATCTGACCCAAACAAGTAGAAATATATCCAAAGTTGTCGCAGGGAGCTGCTTTCATTCCTAGACTGCATTCACATGGTAGTTAATTCCATGTTCACAACTTTTTCCTAGCTGTTAAGCTCTGTATTGTATTTGAGCTTTCGTGTGACATAAAAGCACTATAGTACAAATTTAACATTCATTTCTGCATTATTTGGCATCAGAAAAAATCCATTTGCAAATGATATAGGGGTAACCTGCACGGTGGCGTAGGAAGGGGTGTGTGGTGGGTGCGGATCGCCCCGGGTGTCATCACTGAGGCTGAATAAAGACACTTGACAACAGTATTTTAGGTTAATGGGCTAAAATAGGCCACAACTTTATTGGTTACGGATTGTGAGAGGTATTGGTTTAGGCATTGGACCTAACTGACTATATCTGACTCCTGCCCATCTGCACGGAGTCCAGGAAGGGTTAACCACCAGTAGGGGGAGTCCTGCTGATGCATGTCAACTAGGAGCTCCCCCAAGGCCACCAGTAGGGGTCATGCCTTAGACCCTAGCCTCTCCAGGCTTCGGACAGGCCCACACCCCCGGAATCCTTTAACGGAATACCCTTCAATGTGTGGGGAGGTGATGGCGCTACCTCACCTCCTCTCTTCTCCAGCAATATTCCAAAGCCTAACTGCCACCCGAGCCAAACGGCTCGCCACCAATACCCTCACACCTGCAACCAGTTCCTAATGCCATCTATTAGATCAGCCAGCCAAACATCATTTCCCACATCGGAAAGATGTACGCCATCTTCGCGGTAGAGGGACACCTCGCCGAACTTGATGATGGGGTGCTCGATCATGCTACCTGTCAGTGCTACCACTCTATGAGCCACCGATCAATCCAAGAGTTTGCTGGCTTCGTTTATCGCAATAGGGCAGCGCCACACATGCCTCTCCAGCACCGGTGGCCAAAATAGGGTCAGGTTTGGGAAAGAGGCAATCAGTTCATCAAAGTCCTTGTAAATGTTCCACGCCCTTTTGATAGGCCAAGTCATTTTCTCCCAGCTGTATAACCAAGACATCAGGGGGACCATGCATGGCAACACTAGCTTTCACAGCTGGCAGGAATTCAGCCCAATGCATTCCCCTCCATGTGATCCAGGAAACTCTAACATTCACTGGTCATCCCAGCCTGCACCCCAGATCTTGATCAAAGACACGAGCTCAAGCCCAGTGGACAATTCTGTGGCCGATCATCCAAACGTGAACCCCTACATCACCTGAAATTAAAATGGAATGACAAGGATGAAAAGGTAAAGTCGGTTATGATTCATTGGGCTAAAGATTTGGGGTATAATATACAGCTGAGTGATAGGGGAAAATTATGGAAAGAAGGTTTAAAGTTTACTGCATGCAATGCCTTAAAAGAAAATGTGATGAAAATGATGTATAGATGGTATATTACACCCATTAAATTAGCTAAAATGTATAAAGTTAGTAATAAATGTTGGAAATGTAAAGAAAAAGAAGGAACATTTTATCACATGTGGTGGGAATGTAAAAAAGTGAAAAGCTTCTGGGAAATGATATATAACGAGATGAAAAAAATGTTGGAATATACATTTATAAAGAAACCAGAAGCATTTTTACTGGGCATTGTAGGAAGTGATATAAATAGAAAAGAATGTAAGCTGTTTTTATATGCAACGACGGCAGCAAGAATATTATTGGCACAAAAATGGAAGCAAGAAGAATTACCGATGAAAGAAGAATGGAGGATGAAGTTAATGGACTATGCAGAACTAGATAAACTAACAGGAAGGTTTCGAAATCTGCGGGACCAGAAATTCACAGAAGACTGGCGTAAATTTACAGACTATTTGAAAAGTAATTGTGATGATCAGACTACGTTTGTAGGTTTGCAAGAAGTTTTGTGAGGTGAATTATTGGAACTATTGCAAAAATGGATAAAGGGGAGGATGGTTAATTAAGGTAATTAAAGGCAATATGAATTTAAGAAATGCATAAGAAGTGGTGAAAACGGTGGATCATCAGAGGTGCTGATGGAAGTCAAAAAAAAGATTGTATAAGTGGTGGAGTTTTGTGGTATGTATTTATATGTTAAAATTAATAAAGATTATTATAAAAAAAATAAAATGGAATGACAAGCCAGGTCAGCGAGATCACCATCACTCATTCTTCTTCTTTTTTTTTTTTTTTTGTGGTGGTGCCAATTCTAAAAGAACGAGCTGCAAATTCTGCTGGGAGAAAACTACAGGCCCCAACCGTACTTCGCGTAACACATGTGAATAGATGGCGTGAGAGGCGGGAGCCATCCAGATATATCAGAAATGGGCCTGAAACAGGTGACCTAGAAACAGGAATCACCTGGCATGCTTAAACGGACATGGGCCTTTAAGGCCAGTTGCCTTGAGCCAGATATGGGGTGAGATCCCTGCCGTGTCCTGCTTAAATCAAGCAGGCCACACCCCCAGAGCAATCGGCTTGGTTGCCTGAGCAGTGACGCAGATGGGAATCCCCCTCCCAATCACACAGGGTTGACCACACCCCTGCGCATGTGAAGGGGTCGTCAGTACCCGCAACTCTACCTCCTCCCAAGGCGGAAGTGGCTTTCTTGAAATGGTCAGATCTTTGGCTGTCCACAGCATAATTACTGATATTGGACCATCAGGAGCATCCATTAGGTATACGCTAGGACAGGCGTAGGCAAACTCGGCCCTCCAGATGTTTTGGGACTACAACTCCCATCATCCCTGACCACTGGTCCTGCCAGCTAGGGATCATGGGAGTTGTAGGCCAAAAACATCTGGAGGGCCGAGTTTGCCTATGCCTGTGCTAGGAAGCAGGCTGGCTCATGTGAAGGTAAGATTTATTTGTTCTTATTTAGTGACACACACATCCCTTTTTCACACAATATTTGGTTTTGGGAGGAACAGATTTTGGTACAGAATACAGAAAGCCTTGGTATATGAATTATCCCTTTGTTTTATAACCATGAAGGCACAGAATACAGTGCCCCATGTCAATGTTTCCCATTTAGTCAGCTTTAAGAATTGGATCAAATATAACAAGACTTCTGCCACCTTTCAAATGTTGGCGTGTCGCATTTCTGTAGACCTGCAAGCATACCTATTTTATCCATTAGCCCTTCATCTCCGGGATTTTGGAAGAGCCTCAATAAAGCCATTAAAATGGCAGATTTGACATTGACTCTGAGGAAAACCAACCAGCTTGTTCTGCTATTGCTCTTCAAAGATTTATTGAAACAAATTAAAGCCAATCCTACCGATAGCAGAGTCGACTTCAGTTTACTTACCAAGGTTGTTATGTTTAATTCTTCTCCTGCCCAGGACAGCATTTAAGCTGTAAAAATACAATATATCATCTCAGAGGCAGTCATGTTTTCTGGAAATCTCTCAAAAGAAGGATGCTGTCTCAAGCAAGAGAGAGAGATTAATTTCTCAGTATTTACCTTTTAGGAGTTTAACTGTGAACCCATTCCATTTTTGCACAGGGATTTTTGATATGCAACCTCAGTGCCCTACACATTTACTGACTACAAACTCTTAGGATACCATATAAACAGTTCTTGTTTGTATCATTTGGTGGGGAAGGCAGAAAGAGATTTTAAAAAACAAACAAACAAACAAATAATAAAATTTGGTATTGATTTTGCTAATTAATAATTAGGTACATTTTATGAAACTTTTTTTTATATAACATGATCCTAAGGACAATAGTGTGGGAGTGGACTTAATATGGTTCCTTTTTTTATTTTTACTCCATCTTTCATCACTTGATGATTCTCAGCACATGAATCATCTATACTGAAAAATAATGTTTTTGGATTCATACTGAGTGGTGCAAAAGTTGTATCTGTCCATGCATTCAATTTATTTTATTTTATTTATATTTAAATTGCCAAACTAGCATACTAAGACAAAACATTGCTCTGAAAAGGAATGTGATTTTCTATCTTGTATTGAACATAACACATCTGCTGTAGGTGATAAGGAACCAAACTAGTCCAGCAATTGTTTTGGATCACGTTTATCCTCTTTCCCATCTATCTAGATCAGAGATGCATTTTAAATAAAAGGACACATTCTACTCATGTAAAAACACGCTGATTCCCGGACCGTCCGCAGGCCGGATTTAGAAGGCGATTGGGCCGGATCTGGCCCCCGGGCCTTAGTTTGCCTACCCATGCTTTAGATATTTGAAGATGGCTATCGTATCTCCTCTTTTTCAGGTTAAACACACCCAACTCCCTCACCACAGCACTAAAAAATCTCTATGAAGTAATGAAAATAAAGCAATTTTGCAAAATGATTTCTCTCAAGCCATACATTTATAAACTCATGAAACTCACCAGCAGCTATCCTTTGATTCCCCCACACCCAGCTGTAATTCACTTTGCTTAATTTATTCATTTAGCCCCTTGTATCAAAAATAGTTCCTTGAACTAAAGCTGGTGTGTCACTTTCCGTGCTGGAGCAATGCAGGCCCCAACAGTCTCTGACAAGAGGGTTGTGCTTGTTTGGCACAATGGCTCCTGCTGGAACAAGCCAGAGCATACAGCTAGATAAATAACTCCATGGAGGCAGGCTGCATCCAGCCTTGAACAATCCTCAAAGGAAGTCAATGGTGTAATGACCTGAGATATTTGGGAGGAGTCGTATACATAATGAATCACTTGTGAGTTAGCCGGGAACACTCTGGGAGATAAAAGCAAGCTGTAAAAATATCTGAATTAGCCAGGCTTTCCTGAGTGCTTAGGATAGCGCAGTCCATCTCTCTCTCTCTCAGAAGCTGAAAATCTGGTTCAAAATGCTGCAATGGTTAGAGGCTTGCACTCACCTGCCACTTGGAATCTCCTCTGCCAAATTCATGAGTATCTTCCTTTTCCACCTACAACTTTTATAAAGTAAGCAGATTCAAGTGAGCACTATCTGAATACTCTGTTCTTTAAAAACCATGGGGAACTGTTCCATCTATGGCCAGTTCAAGAGTCTAAACACAGAATTGTGTTCATACCATCACACCTGTTATCAGTGTGGCAGCACTGTCCAGTAAAATAAGTTCTTTGCTAGTTCTGCTATTAGCTATTTTGAAAACTGACATTGAGGAAGCTTGTACGTTTCTTAAAGGAGGTACCTGTATACTGTTTAATTTGGAATTTTCCATGATTCCACAACTGGGGAGCCACCATGTAGAAAACCTGCGTATGCATCACTGTCCAGCAGGCCAAGCCTACTGGCAAGTAATATCTTCAAGCAATGGCAATCATATGGCTTTGCTTTCTGCACTACCAGCAGAGGGTCCAGTGAAAGCGTGGTAGCGACATGGTAGCAACTAGACCAAATGAGTGACCCATGTGGTTTCTGCTTCCCTAGGCTCTCAGTGCAACATGAAGCTACAACACAAGGGAGAGTGTGCTTTAGTGCAATCATGTCACAGTGGTAACGTATAAATCAGGTTGGATAAAGAGTTGTCAGATAAGGACTCCCGGGTGAGCGCCAACGACGAATGGCGGAGTTCCTCCGATCGGAGGAACGGGCTCTGTGGAAATTGGGTCTTCCCGCCGCGGCGAAGGCAGGGGCCCGCTAGAAATCCCAGGCGGAGAAGCCTGGGAACGTGGGGTTTGGCAGAGCACCAAGAGCGCCTCCCCTACTCACAAGGAAACCCCTTTTCGGGGCTCCGGAGTGAAGTGGGGTGAGCAGCGCGGTGCTGCGAACCGATCACTATTTCCATGGAGGGAAGCCGCGCAGCCATCGCCGGAGAGCGCTGACTTTTTCCTGATGACATTTGGACTCTAAATCAAGTACCCGTGAGTAAAAACGGAGAATTGGATTAAGAAATTTGCAAAACTTATGAATTAGGCACGAAGCGGGAAGGTTTAAACAGAAAGTCCACCTTCCGCTTTTTGTATATAGACTGAAGCAAAGACCTTGCAACCTAATAGCCTGGAAAACTGCTTTAAAGTTGGAAATTTCCTGCATCCACAACCAATAAAACCCCCTTGGAAGCAGGAGAAAAGGGGGGGGGGATTTGACTGTTTAATCCTGCAGGAGGAGAGTAAAGGAATTTAAGTTTCCATCGTCCCAAACCTGGGGACGGGGTGTCGGGACAGAAATTGTTTGAGACGTCCATTGATTGAAAGCGGAGTACTTTGACAGATAGTTAAAAAAAAAGAGAGAGAGAAACAAATTAACTTTAACGTTACTTTCTGTACTTCTGCATTTTAAAGAAACAAAGTTTTGAAATCGAAAGTAATCTCCTTTGTTGGATACATTTTAAAAATGGATACAAATAGAAATTGTGTCCCCTAGAGGGAGCCTGTCAGTTTGTGGTTGCAGTTTACTGGAGACTCTACAGCTGCGAGATTTGGATCGTGGGACCAGCCGTTTGACCTTGAACAGAAATGTGTTGGAAGGAAGGTTTGGTGTCTGCCCTTGGCATGACAAATGTTTTGCTGGAGCAGCTGCATGAGAAAATGAACTTGATGCATGAAAAATTGGACTTGATGAGTGCTGTGGCCAGTGAATATGATTTAACAGAGAATAAGGATAAAGAAGTTATACAGCGATCAATTCAGGAATCTGGTTTAACAAGGCAAGTCCAAGGGCAGATGAAGAAGGAAGAGGCAGTGATTACTCCTCAAACAACACAAATGGAGAGATCCAAAGTCCTGCAGGAACAAAAGCCACTGCGTTCGAAGATTGAACTTGGAGAGTGCTGGGAAGTGTTCGAAGTCAAGGAAGCTTTTAACTCTAGTGGGACTGTGAAACAGGTGAATAACTATCTTCTGGATAAATATTTTTTGGATTACAAAGATGACGACGGGGAGTGGGACTGGGGGGAAGGGGCCAGCCTGATGAAGGAAAATGGAAACTATTACCGGATAGAACCCTCCGGAGACCCACTCCCCAAGAAACCAACAATAGACAAAGAAGTGCGTAAGCACAAACAAGAACAAGAAAATTTGCAGAAGGGGCCTAGAAGAGATTTAAGGGCCTCGGACATAAGAACACCAGATTGATGGACTGGATGTAATGGACAGAAAGGACTGACACAACCTGAAACCAGGAAGAAGGGACGTTGGATAAAAATTTGAGATATCAAGGGAAATTCTTTTGTTAATTTTGGAATTAGTGTAACATTAATGAAATATCAGGGAATATGCTGGAAAGGAACTAAATTGGCTTTAGCAGAAATGATTTAAGGAGATATGTATGAATATGATGTAAACTTTGAAATTTTAAGATTTTTAAGATAAGATAAGGTCAAAGAGATTAAGGTAAATTGAATAACAGATTATATTAAAAGATGGGAAGGTGATGTTGAATCAATAAATAAGATAGATTGTGAAGATTAATCATTTAAATTAAAATTGAGACATGGGAAGAATTTGCTGGAATAACAAATTAAACTAGAATACAAAAAGGGAGGTGTGAGGAGGTTCAAGAAATAAGCAAATGAAAAGTTGTAATCAGAGATTTGTATTTTTTTTTCTTTCTTTTTTGGTTTTTTTTGGTTTTATTTTTTGCTGTATTTTTCTGTTTTTCTTGTTTCTTTTTTTGTGTTTATGTATGGATGAAATGTTGAATAAATATCATTTTTTTAAAAAAAGAGTTGTCAGATAAAAGTACAGGTCTACCTGAATGTGCCCAAGCTTGCATCACTTTTTTTGGTAAATCATTATATTTTAATTCACAGAAGATCAAGTTGTCTATTGAATTTAGTTTCGTCTGATAATCTTGACGTACGTCAGTATATTTCTGGTTCTGTGAGCTCAGAAAGGAAAATGATTCTCCTGTGAAAGACAAGAAGCAAGTATCATGATGGCGTTGCCTTAATTAATAGCCAATATCCAGTCCTTTGTAATTGGATATGGACTTCTTCCCAAGTCTTTAGGGGACATGTTAATTTGAGCTCTTTCTGTAGCTCGGTTTTATGTTGCAGTCCCTATCCTGTTTGTTCTTCCTGAAGTCCCTCCCCTCCCCCGCTCTTTATCTCTCCTCCATCAAATTCATGAATCATGCTGGTTTTATCCATGGCCTTTCTTTCGGATGGTTACATTTTTCATTAACAGTCATGAAATATCCCCTGAATTGATAGCATTTATAATTCAGAAAAGATTTGCATGTCATTCCTGCACTCTTAGCACATACAAAAACTGAAGTTTATGAGCTTTAAGCTTTGTTTGAAATGCAAACAGAGCCGAAGTTCTGCATTCTCAATGGAAGCTCTGAGGCCAGCAATAAAGGTGGGGTGGGAAGAGGGTGTGTGTAAGTGATTTGTGCACTTCCAGCATCTAAAGGGGACACGTGCATTCGCAAGTAGTGAGGTTCACAAGCACTTTCTGCATCTGGGACTCTTGCTTGTAGCTATGGGGGACATTAAAGACCCTTTTATTGAGGGTGAAAGAGGAGAGCGCAAAATATGGTCTGAAGCTCAACATCAAAAAAGCGAAGATCATGGCCACTGGTCCCATCACCTCCTGGCAAATAGAAGGGGAAGAAATGGAGGCAGTGAGAGATTTTACTTTCTTGGGCTCCATGATCACTGCAGATGGTGACAGCAGTCACAAAGTTAAAAGACGCCTGCTTCTTGGGAGAAAAGCAATGACAAACCTAGACAGCATCTTAAAAAGCAGAGACATCACCTTGCCAACAAAGGTCCGTATAGTCAAAGCTATGGTTTTCCCAGTAGTGATGTATGGAAGTGAGAGCTGGACCATAAAGAAGGCTGATCGCCGAAGAATTGATGCTTTTGAATTATGGTGCTGGAGGAGACTCTTGAGAGTCCCATGGACTGCAAGAAGATCAAACGTATCCATTCTGAAGGAAATTAGCCCTGAGTGCTCACTGGAAGGACAGATCGTGTAGCTGAGGCTCCAGTACTTTGGCCACCTCATGAGAAGAGAAGACTCCCTGGAAAAGACCCTGATGTTGGGAAAGATGGAGGGCACAAGGAGAAGGGGACGACAGAGGACGAGATGGTTGGATAGTGTTCTCGAAGCCACCAGCATGAGTTTGACCAAGCTGCGGGAGGCAGTGGAAGACAGAAGTGCCTGGCGTGCTCTTGTCCATGGGGTAACGAAGAGTTGGACATGACTAACGACTAAACAACAAATGGGGGGACATGCATGAAAGAGTGTTTAAGCTCTCCACCGTGCTTACCAGACTCTGAGACAGAGTCGTGCAAAGACTCTGGAGGCAGGGATGGTTTTGGGGGTCATTCTGTGTTTGTGCTATTTTGCCTTTACACACAACCCTCTCGTAAGTTGTGGTCGCACCATGTTCCTGAGGCATCTGTTTGGCACTGGACATTGCATAGTCCTCTGTTCTGATCTATTCCTAAAAATGCAGCTCTAGGGTATTGAGGAAGCTGATCGTCTGGAGTGGGGCAGAGGGGAAGCCAAGCAATTAAAGTGGTACCTCGGGTTAAGAACTTAATTCATTCTGGAGGTCCGTTCTTAACCTAAAACTGTTCTTAACCTGAGGCACCACTTTAGCTAATGGGGCCTCCTGCTGCCACCACGCCACCACCAGAGCACAATTTCTGTTCTCATCCTGAAGCAAAGTTCTTAACCCGAGGTAATATTTCTGGGTTAGTGGAGTCTGTAACCTGAAGCATATGTAACCTGAAGCGTATGTAACCTGAGGTACCACTGTACTGTGGGTAAATCAGAAAACCATCAACAAAATACAAGATCATGAAAGACGGCTATGACAAAAAGAATTTCAATTCATTTTTGTGTTTAAGACCATTCACCCTAAAGGACTTAATTCTGAACTGGATTGAAATTGTTTTATTTGATGTTTTTCTATTGTTATATTGCTCTGTACCTTTAAATTGAATTACTGCAATTCAGTCTCCCTGTAATGAGCGCTACCTGGGAATGCTTCACGTATCATGCAACTGGTAGCAGTGGTTACATATCCTTATGACCACTGCTCCATGTGCATTTTTCTAATCTATGGGGTATGTACCTATGTATGTAGCTAATGGGGCCTCCCACTGCCACTGCACCACCGCCGCACAATTTCTGTTCTCATCCTGAAGCAAAGTTCTTAACCCGAGGTACTATTTCTGGGTTAGCAGAGTCTGTAACCTGAAGTGTCTGTAACCTGAAGTGTCTGTAACCCAAGGTACCACTGTATGCATATTTTCTCATGATCGTTGTCCAATGTGTCGTCATAAATAATTTTTGTACCTGTGGCTTCATGCAGTTAATGGGCTTTCAAAGCAGGTCTATTAAACAACCGGGGAGTCCACAGACATTTCTTTCAGTCCCTTGCTTACGAAGAATTAAGATAACTTTCAGCTAGAGCTACTTGTGCTCTGAGATGAGATAAGGAAGTCTCGAGGGTTTATTGCGATCCGTTTCATGTTCTCTACCCACGCATTAACAACTTGTTTGAACAATGTGGGATATTTGATAGTTTCCTTGTTAAAGTAAATGTTTCCATTGCACCCATGGAAAGGGGTGGCTGGTGCTTGATTTTATCTTTTGGTTTCCTGACATGTTTTTCTAGAGTTATGCATTCATTATAAGTAGGCTTGGATTTTGGCTCTGAAGAGTAATATTGGGTGGGAAAGTCCAAATATAAATGATCTGAACAGTATTTGTCCATCTCTGGGGCTTTCAGGTACAGCAGGGAATGCCCCTCTCTGAAACTCTGGAAGGCTGTTGTAAGCTACATCGAGCTATATGGACAGATGGTTGTTGTAAGCAATATTGAGCTACAGTGGTACCTCGGGTTAAGTACTTAATTCGTTCCGGAGGTCCGTTCTTAACCTGAAACTGTTCTTAACCTGAAGCACCACTTTAGCTAATGGGGCCTCCTGCTGCTGCCGTGCCGCCGGAGCACGATTTCTGTTCTCATCCGGAAGCAAAGTTCTTAACCCGAGGTAGTATTTCTGGGTTAGCGGAGTCTGTAACCTGAAGCGTATGTAACCTGAAGCATCTGTAACCCAAGGTACCACTGTATATGGGCAGATAGTTCCTATGTTCCTGGTTTAATGGAATATGTGATTAAATTGTTTATCATAGCATCATCACCATTCATTTTTTTTAATAGTTGTACATATAAATTGTACATTTTTTATGGTGCCTTCCTTTCATTACAAATGACTGTGATTGTGTATGGCAACAAATAAAAGTTTTTAACTGTTTGATCATATATAGGACTCCTCAGAAACATCCTCATTGATTTCAGAGGGACTTACTCGCAGGTAAGTGCCTGTAGTCTAGGATTTCAATCTAAGCAAAGCTTATTTTTTTAAATTACTCTTCCCCACCCCACCCCCCTGGTAATACAATGGAAATGGGAGCAGAAGCGCCCTCTTTCGCAATTTCAGAATGGCTATATTATTACTTACCTTTTTTTGAAAAAAAGGTTTTTAATAACAAAAGAGGCGGATCTGATTTCACCAAAAGTAAGCATTAAAAGGGACATGTCAAACACTTGCTTTATATATCTAGAGGCCTCATGTTGTCACCTACAGAAGCACACCAGCTGCTAGGGTCATGTAGAAGCCATTTCTAATGCACCACAGAATCACGAGCCTGTTGATGCCAGAAGCTTTGAAAAGGAAGTGCAGCAGAGTTCATTCTCATTGCCCTGCCAGAACTGGGCACGGAAAGGTTTGTTGGATGAGCAGGAAGGGTGGAGTACGGAAGGGCCCATTGCTAAGGTAAGTTGGCTTTGGAGAATGGGGGCAGCTCTCCAAAGTGTGGACTGTGATTATAGCCAGTCTTTTACTTTTAAGAGCCTCTTTTCATATGGCCCTAAACCTACATTTAAAACATGACAAAGCGTGTTCTCCTTCATGGAGAGCACGTGTTGCGGTGGGGGCCGCCAGGACACTCCAAAGTTGGGGGCGGGCTAATTGATCGTTGGCCACTGATGCGATTGGGGCTTCCCTTGTTGTTGGGAAGCCATTTGTTGATTGACAGCCAGAAATACTAAAACTCCTTGCACGAGGCGTAGAGCTTCCTCTTTTCGCCCCGTGCACTGGATTGCCCGTCCCCCCCCCCCTAGAATTAGGGTTGTTCGCTTTGACCTTGCTATGCCTGTCATGGGGTTGTCTGCCTTGGGGCAGGGGCCCGGTAGGAATTTTGTCCATTTGGCTGATTGGCTGGGGCCATTTGGTTTTTGTCTACTGCGTAGCAAATTGTCACAACTTGTAAGGTTGCGGTTAGGCATTGGTTTATGGTTTGGTTGGTTGAGGGGCATGGATTGGCTGAGCCTGCCCCTCTGTATTCTGCTCTGGTCAGACCTCACCTGGAGTACTGTGTCCAGTTCTGGGAACCACAGTTCAAGAAGGACACTGACAAACTGGAATGTGTGGGACTTCCGGTCGGCGCCAGCGCTAATGGCCACCTCCTGCTGAGCTCTGCTCAGGGAGGCTTCTTCACGAGTTCGGGTCTGACCGCTACGGCGAAGCGGGGACCCCTAAAATCTCAGGCGCGGAAGCCTGAGAGCAAGGAGGCTCGGTGGGCACCTTAAGCGCCCCCCCTTACTGCAAAGGAGTCTTTTTAAAGGCTCCGGAGCGGCATCGGGGAGCGCGGTGCTGAGAGCCACTACCCAGCCCGTGGAGTGAAGCCGCGTCGCCATTGACGGAGAGCGCCGATTCCTTCCTGACATTTGGAACTTAAATTGGACTACCGTGAGTAAGATTGAGCAACAAATCTAAAAGGAAACAATTTGAAATTGGCTGAAAACGGAGAAGGCAAAAAGTAAGGAAGTCTGCCTTCCTCGGACTGCATGTAAATAAAGCAACGGACAGGAAGCTGCAATTTGACAGAAAGCAGCCTTTAAATTGACGGACCCTGACATTGGACTTAAATCCCCCCCTTAGCAGGCAGGGGCAGGGGGGGAAGATTGGTGATTTGTTTTACCTGCATGAAAGAAGCTTAGAAGGGGAAAGTTCTGCCGTTTTAAACCCTTGGGGAGGACTGCCTGGAAAGTGAGCCACCGGGAAGGAGAGCTGTCATTAGAGACTAGCAACAAAGTTGGGCTCTTACATTTGTGCAACAAGTAAAGACCTTATTGGATACAAATTGGGCACTCTGGAAAGATACAATTTGATACCATTTGGAAGATATCGGAATAGGCTGTTATTTTTGTTACTTTCGAAGGGAACCTTTTGTTCTTTGTACTTGGAACTTTGTGCGACTCCCTCTAGAGGCTGCAGGAAAATAGTTACGACTCTCACTGTGAGAAACAGGCTTGTGGAATTTCCCATTTGAAAGCAATTCCCGTGGGAAAGACCTTGGGATATGAGTGGGCCAATAGAAGAGAGGATAACGAGAGCTAAGAGCAAAGTTGACCATAAGAGAAGGGCCTCAGTAACAAATCCAATTGTGGCTGCTACAACTTCTCCCATGGATACTGTGGCAGTGGCAAATGCACTTGTTAAAATAAATGAATCTTTGGAAGCTCTCACAAAGCAAAGCACTGAAAATTCTAAACAACTGACTGAACTGTCAACAAAAATAGATAAAAACACAGAGACAATAAATAAATTAGTTCAAGAAAGTGAGGCAACTAGAAAGATTGCAGAGGAAGCGAAAACTTCTGCAGAGGAAGCAAAAGTGTCTGCAGGAACCACACAGGAAAAGTTGGTGCCAGTCTGTAAAAAGCTAGAAGAACATGATGCTGCCCTGTCTTTACTGGAATTACAGAGGAAAAGTAGAAATTTAAGATTAAGATTGATTCCAGAAAATGAAAAGGACAATTTGATAGAATATCTTACAAAAGAATTTCTGGAATTTTGGCAGGACAGCTTGAAAGAAGAGGAATTTAAGATAATAACTGCTTTCAGACTGGGCAGGAAACAAAACAGAAAGAGCCCTAGAGACTGTTTAATAACTCTGAGATCTCAGGAGGAGAGAGACAAGATATTAAATTTACATTTTCAAAGAGCTCTTGAGATTGAAGACTTTCGTGTGCAGATCTTCAAAGATATTCCTAAATATATCTTGGAAGTGAGGACCTACTACAAGGACTTGGTCACCTTACTGAGAAAGAACAACATACTATTCAGATGGGAGTTTCCGCAAGGCCTGTCTTTCAACTACAAAGGAAAGAAAATTAAGATAAAAACAGTGCAAGACAAAGAACAATTTTTGGCAAGGAATGAGGAGGACCTCTGGAAGGAAACGGTGGACACTACAGACTTAGCAGAAATACCAGACATTTCAAACTTATCTTTTGGAATTAAAACACCAACAGAAGAAGGTCTGCTTGGAGCAGTTGGAGGAGTAACAAAGTAAATAACAAGATGTCTCTGCAAATTTTAAGCTGGAATTGTAATGGACTGAATCTCCCCAGAAAAAGGAGGGAGGTGTTTCATATTTTTAAAAAAGAACAATTGGACTTGATTTGTCTACAAGAAACCCACGTGACTAGAGTGCACCGAAAATTACTTATTAATAAAAGATTAGGACAAGAATTTATTTCATCTGATAAAGTGAAGAAAAGAGGAGTGGTGATTTATGCAAAGGAAAAGTTGGTTCCTAAATTAATATTTAAAGATGAACAAGGAAGATATTTGGCAATTGAAATTCAAGTTCAAGGAGAAAAATTATTAATAATAGGAGTTTACGCACCGAACGAAGGGAAGTCAGAATTTTTTAAGAAATTGCATGAGACATTAACGGACTATTTGGATTATAATGTAATTTTAATGGGAGATATGAACGGAGTCGTCTCCACAAATATGGACAAAGCACAAAGACAGGTGGTCTCCAAGGATGGGAGACTACCTAAGACCTTTTTTGAAATGACTGATAATATGAATTTGATTGATATTTGGAGAACAAGGAACCCTCTTGAGAGAGAGGGAACTTTCTTTTCTGAGGCAAAAATGACTTGGACTAGAATTGACCAAATATGGGTAACTAGTGGGATGGCACAAAGATTAAGAAAGTGGAAATCTGCCCAAAGACTTGTTCCGACCATAATGCTGTAAAGATGGAGATGAACCCAACAACAGCTGGTTCCTTTAGATGGAGGATGAATGACTCCCTGTTTAGAGATGAAGAGGTGTACCAAAAGGCCCAGAAAGTGGTAAAGGACTATTTTGAGATAAATCTGAGAACAGAAGTGGAAAAAAGAGTAATTTGGGACGCAAGTAAAGCCGTCATGTGAGGATTTTTAATACAACAGAATGCCATAAAAAGGAAGAGACAGAATGAGCAAAAGGACAAGATTTTGGAAAAGATAAAAGAAGGAGAAAAAAGATTGAGATCCAAACCAAAGTCACATGAAATTTTGAGAGAAATTAAGTTTTACCAGAGACAATATATGGAACTGATGAACCAAGAGATAGAATGGAAAATAAAACAAATGAGACAAAAGACATTTGAATCGGCAGATAAATGTGGGAAACTTTTGGCATGGCAATTGAAGAAGAGACAAAAACAGAATACGGTCACAAACTTAGAAGTGGAGGGAAAGAACATTTACAAACCAAATGAGATTAGAAACTGTTTTCAGAGCTATTTCAGGAGACTTTATGCACAAGGGCCGGTGAATGAAATAGAAATAGAAGAATTTCTTAAAAAGTATGGATTACAAAAAATTTCTGAACAAAGTAGAGTAATCTTGAACCAGAAGATAACTGATCAAGAAAATGAGGGAGCCATTCAAAATATGCAATTGGGAAAATCTCCAGGACCTGATGGACTGACCTCCAGATACTACAAATCTCTGAAAGAATGGCTTATACAACCGTTGAAGGAGGTCTGCAATGAAATTTTAGAGGGGAAGAAGGCACCTGAATCGTGGAAAGAAGCTTATATTACACTTATACCAAAGACAGAGACTGAAAAGAACCAGGTTAAGAACTACCGCCCTATATCACTACTCAATGTGGATTACAAAATTTTTGCAGACATTTTGGCAAAAAGATTGAAAAGAGTTTTGGTGGGGGAGATCCATAAAGACCAAGCGGGCTTTCTTCCAGGAAGACACTTATCAGATAATGTGAGAAACGTAATAGACATTATGGAATTACTGGAAGTTAATATTAATACTAAGGCAGTTTTAATATTTGTGGATGCGGAGAAAGCCTTTGACAATATTTCTTGGAATTTTATGAAAAAGAATCTCCAAGGGATGGGGGTAGGCCAAGGTTTTGAAAATGGTATAAGTGCAATTTATTCGGAACAAAAAGCAAAATTGATTGTAAATAATGTGGTTACAGAAGAATTTGCTATTGAGAAAGGGACACGACAGGGGTGCCCAATATCCCCACTACTTTTCATATCGGTCCTGGAGGTCTTATTAAACATGATTAGAGAGGACCAGCTGGTTAAGGGGGTTCAGGTCGGAGCTAAACAGTATAAACTGAGAGCATTTGCAGATGATCTAGTTTTAACCTTGCAAGAGCCAGACACTAGTACAAAAAGAGTTTTAGAACTAATACAAGTATTTGGTCAAGTAGCAGGCTTTAAGCTGAACAAACAGAAAACGAAAGTACTGGACAAAAATTTAACAGCTGTTGAAAGGGAGAAGTTTCAGAGTGAAACTGGTTTAACGGTAGCAAAGAAGGTGAAATACCTGGGGATTAATTTGACATCTAAGAATGTGAACTTATTTAAAGATAATTATGAGAAATGTTGGACAGAAGTTAAGAAAGATCTAGAAATATGGTCAAATTTAAGACTTTCCTTGTTGGGCCGAATTGCTGTTATTAAGATGAATGTCTTGCCGAGAATGTTGTTTTTGTTTCAAACATTGCAGATTTTGGACAAAATGGATTGTTTCAAGAGGTGGCAAAAAGATATATCTAGATTTGTCTGGCAGGGCAAAAAGCCCAGAATAAAATTTAAGATATTAACTGATGCGAAAGAAAGAGGGGGGTTTGCCCTGCCGGACTTAAAGCTGTATTATGAATCAGCGGCCTTTTGCTGGCTGAAAAACTGGCTGCTTCTTGAAAATACAGACATTTTGGATTTGGAAGGGTTCAATAACAGATTTGGCTGGCATGCATATTTATGGTACGACAAGGTAAAAATCCATCAAGGTTTCAAAAACCATATTGTCAGGAAAGCATTATATAATGTTTGGATTCGATATAAAGATTTGTTGGAAAACAAAACCCCCAGGTGGTTGTCACCAATGGAAGCTAAGGAAGTGAAAAAACTCAATATGGAATCCAAATGGCCAAAATATTGGGAAATTATAGAGTATGAGGAGGGAAAAGTGAAATTGCAGAGTTATGAGAAATTGAAGTCTAAAGTAAGAGACTGGCTTCATTACTACCAAATAAATGAAGTTTTTAAACAGGACAGGAAAATTGGCTTCCAGGTGGAGAGGTCAAAATTAGAAACAGAGCTATTGGAACCCAATACTAAGAATCTGTCAAGAATGTATAACTTGCTGTTGAAATGGAATACACAGGATGAGACGGTTAAATCAGCTATGATTAAATGGGCACAAGACATTGGTCATAACATTATGTTTGCTAACTGGGAACAGTTATGGACCACCGGTATAAAGTTCACGGCATGTAATGCCTTAAGAGAGAACATTATGAAAATGATATATAGGTGGTACATGACCCCAGTCAAGCTGGCAAAAATTTACCATACGCCCAATAATAAATGTTGGAAATGTAAGGAAACTGAAGGTACCTTTTACCACCTTTGGTGGACGTGCCCTAGGATCAAGGTCTTCTGGGAAATGATTTATAATGAAATGAAAAAGGTGCTTAAATGCACTTTCGCGAAGAAACCAGAAGCCTTCCTCCTGGGCATGGTAGGCCAATTGGTGTCAAGGAAAGATAGGACGTTTTTTATGTATGCTACAACAGCAGCAAGAGTACTCTTAGCAAAGTATTGGAAGACACAAGAGCTACCCACACTGGAAGAATGGCAGACCAAGGTGATCGACTACATGGGACTGGCGGAGATGACAGGCAGAATCCGTGACCAAGGGAAAGAGACGGTGGAAGAAGATTGGAAGAAATTTAAAGTTTATCTTAAGAATTGTTGTAAAATTAATGAATGTTAAAATGTCTTGGGTAATGTAAAATAGAATTGCAGTGACAAACAATTGGATATGAAAAAAAGAGTTAAAGAAGGTGCTATAAGAAATTGAAATTAGGGGTTGCTGGAATGATTTAAAACAGGGATGCAGAAAGGGGAGGTATGGGGAAGTCGCTGAAAGAAGGTTTCAAGAAAGAAAGATCAAGAAATTATACGTATTTATATGTTTGTTTGTTTATGTATTGTGTTGTATTGTCTTTTAATATGTGTTGAAAAACCAATAAAAAAATTTATAAAAAAAAAAAAGACAAACTGGAATGTGTCCAGAGGAGGGCAACCAAAATGGTCAAAGGCCTGGAAACGATGCCTTATGAGGAAGGGCTAAGGGAGCTGGGCATGTTTAGCCTGGAGAAGAGGAGTTTAAGGGGTGATATGATAGCCATGTTCAAATATATAAAAGGATGTCACAAAGAGGAGGGAGAAAGGTTGTTTTCTGCTGCTCCAGAGAAGCGGACACGGAGCAATGGATCCAAACTACAAGAAAGAAGATTCCACCTAAACATTAGGAAGAACTTCCTGGCAGTGGCTTGACAACCATATGTCAGGAGTGCTCTGATGGTGTTTCCTGCTTGGCAGGGGTTTGGACTCGGTAGCCCTTGTGGTCTCTTCCAACTCTATGATTCTATGATTCTATGATCTGTGAAGAAGGCATTTGTTATAATAGAATGGTGCCTATGACTCTGAACTGTTTGTTTTTGTGAGATACTGTGATCAATTATTTTGTGTGATGAAGCACATTAATAAGTTAAGCCTATAAATATAGTTGTAGCAAGGTTTTAACACTCCACCCCTCGTGTTTTTAAATCCATTTTTATTATAGCCTTTGTTTCTTTTGCTTTTCATTGGTTTCATCGTGAATTTCAGCCAAGTTCATCCTTCCCATTCATTGTTGCTTCCTGTTGATTTCAATAGGCGACCAGAAGTTCTTCTGCTGCCTGTAGCTTAAATGTTTTCCAGCCAGTTGGCAATAAATTTCCAGGTGGTTCTGTTTCCATAACACAGAACTATTAACCTGCTCCAGGTGGACTTTTAGCAAGCCAGAAACTGAAGGTGGTTTTAGTGGACTTCTTAAAATTACGCTGAGGAATTCAATTCTTAACTAGTTGAGGTAGAAATAATTCTGACCCTTCTGACAGGGCGGATGGAAAGGCAGGCAAGCAATTGTGTTCGCCCAAGATTTTTTGAAATGTTTGCCCCATCCCCCCACCCCCTACAAAATTAAATTGCTGGCTTCCAACACAAGCAGATGGATAACCATCATGGATAGCCATGTTCAAATATATAAAAGGATGTCACATAGAGGAGGGAGAAAGGTTGTTTTCTGCTGCTCCAGAGAAGCGGACACGGAGCAATGGTTCCAAACTACAAGAAAGAAGATTCCACCTAAACATTAGGAAGAACTTCCTGACAGTAAGAGCTGTTCGACAGTGGAATTTGCTGCCAAGGAGTGTGGTGGAGTCTCCTTCTTTGGAGGTCTTTAAGCAGAGGCTTGACAACCATATGTCAGGAGTGCTCTGATGGTGTTTCCTGCTTGGCAGTGGGTTGGACTCGATGGCCCTTGTGGTCTCTTCCAACTCTATTATTCTATGATTCTATAATGCTGCTGCTGCAAGGGATTCCGTTAAAGGAATCGGGGGCTAACTACTGCTTGTCCACTCTGTCAAGGGGGCTCGGGCCATAGCAATGAGCTCCTGGTTGCATTTGGGGAGGGCTGAGGGCAGGTTCCGTGCTCCATCGCTACGCCCAAGTCCAAGTCCAAGTCGCTACACCTTTTCTGACTTTCGCATTGTGCGGAATGTCAGTCTGTCCCCCACAGTGGGGGCAGATAGTCGCAACCAATGCCTAAGCAACCACTCACATTTTTGTATTTTAATAAAGTTGTGGCCAAAATTATGCCAAAAACCTTAAACAAAAAATTCTGTGTGATGTGTGAGTTATTGGGGTGGCCCTGGGGACCTCGACACGCAACTGTATTTTATTGTTATGTTGTATTTTATACAGTTTTGACCTAACATGGGACACCTTGTGATGATACACTTTATCTTCTTTCAGTAATTCTTTTCACTCCTCAGGGTTCATTGCATTTCTGAGAGCAGATTCACACCAGATTCACACAACCATCTAATCAACAGAAATGGCTTCACATGTGAATCATCCCTTGCTTGAAGCAGGACATGAAGAGAAATGGAAACCCGGAGACTTCCGGGTTAGCGCGAACAGCTAATGGCGGATTCCCTCCGAGCTCCGGAGGGAATCGGCTCTTCAGGAGTTGGGTCTTGCTGCTGCGGCGACGCGGGGACCCTTAGAAATCACAGGCGCGGAAGCCTGTGAACCTGGTGACTCGGCGGGCACCATTTGCGCCCCCCGACCTGTGAAGAAGCCTTTTTAAAGGCTTCGGAACGGGGGACGGGGTGAGCGGCGCGGTGCTGAGAGTCGACTGCTTCTCCTGGGGAGTGAAGCCGCGAGCCATGGTCGGAGGGCGCTGACTTTTTCCTGTGAACATTCAGACCCTAAAAGTAACAACCCGTGAGTAGTACGGAAATTGGAATTTTTAAGGAAATTTTCTTTGGAATTTGGCACGATCGGGGAAGGCGCAAACAGGAAGTCCGCCTCCCTGCCTTGTAAAAAATCTAAAGCAAGGACTAGTTAACTAAGGTCGAGAGAATTGTTTCTTCGATAAAAGATATTAATTTCACGATTTGGCGATACAAGTATAAGTAATTGTGCTGGAGGATAAGAGTTAATTTTGAGAGTTGAAGTGCCACACACCCCCCGGACCCGGGAGCGATTCGCAAGAGAGCCTGCTGAGGAGATATAGAGGAGTTTGACAGCTGTCAAAATTAGTTGTCAAAAAGGAAAAAGAGAACTTTGTTTCTGCTGTCTGCTGGATACATTTGCTGCAACCTGGTTATATTTTGTTGAAAATAAGTAAGAACTGATACAAATTAACCTGACTTTTGGATTTTAACTGGAAAGAATACTAAGTTACCAAAATCCCTCTAGAGGGGGATTTGGGACACTACAAGAATGGCTGGAAGAGGGAAAATTCAGGCTGGGCTGGACAGAGTATTTGTTCTCCTGGGAAAGTTACAAGGCCAAATTGATGTTTTGGCTACAAATGTAACAACTTTGAGCTTAACAGTAAATAACATTATGGAATTTGATAAGGACTTGACTCCTTATCAATGGGACTTGACTCAGGAAGCCCATGCAGCTGGACAAAAAGAGAACTTTGAGAATCTTGAAAGTGTGGAGAAAGAGATATATGTTGTTTCTGAGGAGAAGGAAGGAGGAGCTGTAATTTCGCCAGAGGCCTGATATCAAGCTCACAAAGGGAAACAAGAAATCAAACCAAAGGCCTGACAGGATGACTACAAAGGAAAATAAGTATTGGATGATGAAATTCTGGTTTAAATTGGCGACTGAAGAATGGAGAGATCTCCTTGTGTGGAGACCTGAAGACCTATGGATTACAAATCTGATTAAAGTGGAAGCTGGAGTTTTTGTGACGATTGGACTTTTGGACCTTGCTTTTAAGTATGGAGGTCTGGCTGGAAGAAACATGGACTTTATTGGGGCAGAGCTCCTCCGAGACTTGGAGTTTAATATTAAGGACTATCAAAAAAACTGGCAGAGAGGAACTGAGAGAGAATTAAGAGCCTCGGACGTGAGATCTCCAGGCTGATAGAAGATTAAGACTGTTGGATATTTGTTGGGGATCGAAACCGGGAAAGGGGGTGGTGGGGTTTGAGAATCCAAAGGGTGTATAATTATGATCTGTTTTACTTTTTTTTGTTTGGTTATTAATATGAAAATTGGGAAATTCGTGGAATGGAATTTGGGTCGACTTTAGAAAAAGGTTTGTGTATTGAGGTACAAATATTGATGTTTATAAGTCAAAATTGGTTTTTTTTTTAAAAAATGAATTAAATATAAAAAGGTTAAAAATTGGGGATAGGAACTTGTTGAACAAACAATTTGAATTGGAATACAAGAAGGGGAGGTGTGGGGAAGTCAGAGAAATATGGTAATGAAAATATGGAATTGTAAATTTCATGTGTTTTTAAATCTTTTCTTTTTTTGCCTCTTTTGTTCTTTTTGATTTTTTTTGTATTGAATTTGAAAAATCTTAATAAATATTTCATTAAAAAAAAGAGAAATGGAAACCCAAAAACTGTATCCAGGAAGCTCATTATTGCGGTTCATATTTTCAGTAAGAAACCAGATCACTTTTCATGTTATGGGCATGTAGGCATGCTTTCAAAAAGTAAGTACCCGAAAGATTTTGTGTACGGCTCCTTGCAAAACAAAAGGCAGAAATATCAGCAATGGAATGCATTAGCTATAACCTCGTTTGACATCTTTGCTAACACAGAGAGGGAGAAATTCAGTAGAAAATGCATCAAGTGAAACAGTTAAGGGGAAGTTTCATTAATTATACTTTTAAATTGCATTATTTTAAGATTTATTAGTACAAGAAAAACCCCTAAAGTTCTGAAGAAGCATTACCATAACATGCCTGTAACTCAAGTTGTGTTTAATGAGTGGTGCTGTTGCTTCTGCCATGAGGGTTCTTGTCCAATGAGTGATGGCTGCAAAAGAGGTCACATGCATATTCATCAAATTCAGCATGCACTTGTAAACTGGTCTTAATAGGCCATGACAGGAGACGTTGTGTCAGGCAAATGTAACTGCACATGGGCTCATTCCCCCAACTGGCATATATAGGTATTAATGCCCTGGTATCCACAGATGAAATATTAGCTTACTAAAACCATCAATTGCTGGTGCTTGGTGGCAACTAAACAAGAGTGACGACTCCCTTTGCAAAAGGTGACTTCTTAAGAGAGGAGAATAATATAAAACGATACAGTAAAGTTTCTACTTTGCACGGTTATTTATCGCAAATGAAAAATTGGAGAAAAAACCAGGTTCGCTGATTCAGGATACATACCCAACCTTACCTGAAGATGACAGGGAGTGAACATGGAATCGTTGCCACGCAAAGCATGCCCAGCTGCAGTCCTCTCCCCTGGGATGCTATCGCCTTTATATCATGCTTGAAAACTTCCCAGGGGCTTCTGGCTGGTCACTGCTAGACCCAGGATGTTGAACTAGCTAGATTTGGAGAAAACACAAAAGGTTCTTTTAACTAATACCTGTTTAATTCTTTAATTGATAAAGCAGTAGGGCTGGTTCTTAATTGTGGACGGTTCATACCTGATTTGGGACGCGGGTGGCGCTGTGGGTTAAACCACAGAGCCTAGGACTTGCCGATCAGAAGGTCAGCAGTTCGAATCCCTGCAACGGGGTGAGCTCCCGTTGCTCGGTCCCAGCTCCTGCCAACCTAGCAGTTCGAAAGCTCATCAAGTGCAAGTAGATAAATAAGTACCACTCCAGCGGGAGGTAAATGGCATTTCCGTGCACTGCTCTGGTTCACCAGAAGCGGCTTAGTCATGCTGGCCACATGACCCGGAAGCTGTACGCCGGCTCCCTCAGCCAATAAAGCGAGATGAGTGCCGCAACCCCCGAGTCAGCCACGACTGGACCTAATGGTCAGGGGTCCCGTTACCTTTACCTTTACATACCTGATTTACTGATATATTGTTCTAGAGATGAAAAGTGTATAATTATTCAGAAAATGTAAAAGAAAACCTTTCAAAATGCAAAAAGAGATGGTGCAGGTGTTACTTGACGGAAAGCCCGCAAGTTATTTTTGACCAATAGGAGATGGGAGTGTTATTAATAAGAAATTATTATTATTATTATTATTATTATTATTATTATTATTAATTAGCATCAATCACTCACCCTTCACTTTATGATCCCAGAGCAAGATAAAACAATTTAAAATACAATATTTAAAACAAATTAAGTATATACATGTCAATTGTCAAAGGTCAGGGTAAAGAGTTGATTCTGTAACTGGTGCATAACTAGAGCAGCAGAATGTTGCCAGGGTCAGATCCTGTCACGTGACATGTCTACTCAAGGGCAAACAGAAGTCCCCCCCCCCCCAAAAAAGTTAAGAATATTTATGTCACATTCTGGAATTTTCAGTAATGTGAGGTTTTTGGTCAATGTGGGGAGAGATCTGTATGTGGTTCATCTTGTTTCATTGGGTTTTTAAAGGGATTTTTTTGTGTTACATGGCTTCATTTCATGGTCAACAATACTAAGGGGGGAAGAAAAATCAAAATTTACTTGGATGACATTGCGACTTGTTTAGGATTCAGGATTTAGTGATTTCATACTCAGAAAGGACGCTCACCGTGACAGAACTTCCTATGGTTTAAATATTTTCACATTCTTTCAAAGTTGCAAGAATATGTTCGAAGGCGCATAACCACATAAAAACAGTAATTTAGTTTGAAAAGCTGGTAATAACAAAAAAAAACCATATTGACAAAAAATATATTATTTGTTACTTAAATATGGTATAGAACAAGTACAAATTAAGGAATACATGGTGAGATGGGCTCAGAATATCTGAGAAAATATCCTAGTGGGTGGATGGGGATAATTATGGCTGACAGCCGTATGTTCTCCCTAAACTCGGGAGTTTGAGGAAAACGCTACAAAATCATGAGCAGGTTTTATATCCCACCCACAAAGGTAAATAAAATCAATTTTGAAAATGCTTTGTTCTTGCTGGAACTGCCAAAAAGGAAAGGGCAGTTTTTGTCGCATGCGGTGGAAATGCTCTATGGCAAAAAGACATACTGGGTGTTGGGGGATCAAAGCAGGTTCAAAGAATTTGGGGCGATGGCCTTCCATTTGTTGACTGCTGCAAGAAATTTATATGCAGGGAAGTGGAAAACAACTACAGTAAGGTAAAGGTAAAGGAACCCCTGACTATTAGGTCCAGTCGTGACCGACTCTGGGGTTGCGGTGCTCATCTCGCTTTATTGGCCGAGGGAGCCGGCGTACAGCTTCCGGGTCATGTGGCCAGCATGACTAAGCCGCTTCTGGCAAACCAGAGCAGCACACGGAAATGCTGTTTCCCTTCCCGCGAGAGTGGTACCTATTTATCTACTTGCACTTTGATGTGCTTTCGAACTGCTAGGTTGGCAGGACTTTGATGTGCTTTCAAACTGCTAGGTTGGCAGGAGCAGGGACCGAGCAACGGGAGCTCACCCCGTCACGGGGATTCGAACCACCAACTTTCTGATTGGCAAGTCCTAGGCTCTGTGGTTTAACCCACAGTGCCACCCGTGTCCCAACAACTACAGTACAATACAGCAAAGATTGCTCACAAAATCTTCGTGATAAACTACAACTGCTGGGATAGCTCAGTCAGCAGAGCATGTGACCCTTAATCTCAGGGGTTCGAGATTAATGTGGGGTTTGAACCCCACATTGGGCAAAAGATTCCTGTATTGGAATCGGGGGTTGAGCTGGATGACCTCAGTGGTCCTTTCCAACTCTATGATTCTAAGGATTGAATCATCAATTCAAATTTACTCTCTCAGTTAATAGGTACTGATAAGTATGAACACCATCACTTAGAGCCTTCATTGTTTTGAATCATCTTTCAGTTTTCTTCTAGACATTTTGGAAACATTTGTCTTCCTCAAATGTCTTAGCCAGGTCCTAGCTCAGGACAGTGTGTGTGTGTGTGTGTGTGTGTGTGTGTGTTGTGCAGTTTGCTATGCATTTAGCTCCCTTAACAGACAATATTATGGGGGGTGGGGGGCTCTCAAATGAAGTGTTGACCAGGATCTTAGAGCAATATGTTTACATAATGTAAAAGTGTCTCCATAGCTTTCAGGCAAAATGGACCTTACTGTAAAAATTAATCTAGCAAGTGAAAATATTTCTGTCGGAAAGAACAATAATATTTCATGGCGGGGGCAATTATGGGATGGGGAGGGAGGGGCAGCAGGAAAGAAACAAATGAAAGTGTTCTCAACTGTCATGCCTTTGCTCCCCAGGAGGGTGAAACCGTTGCTTGAAAGAGCCCTCGAGACGCCACCACTTAAAGGTCAAAAAAGGAGTTCTTTTGAGGTGACATTCAAACCTTTAATAGCTGGCAGCCAGTTTTGACAATAATAATTTTTTCCTCATTGCCGTTTACTGCTCAGTTACCTGTCCATGGCAGCCTGGCTGCGGCGGTAACCCAATCTAGTTTATTTTAGGGGTGGGAGTTGAGGGTGTGCCTTCAGCCTTCCACAGCCCTATCTATAATTATGCCAACAGCGCTTCAGGTTGCATGTTAGGCCCTTGCTGAGATTAGTCATTATAATATCAGTTTACTCCAAACAGGGCTAACAGAATGGCTTTGGTAGCAGAGGTGACTCAAAGTTTAGTAATTCTTAGGGGAGGTTTACTGCCCCTGCTGCTTTCTGTTCCACAAATTTGGCCTCCATGATAAAGGGCATTGCACACAAATATTGGTAGCTCTTCATTTCTGTCATGCTTGACCCTGTAGAAGGTGGAGCCAGCAAAGAGGATTCATTCCAGAAGAAGAACTAGATTCCTCAGCTGGACACATTTACTTGCTGACAAATGACATTTTTAGGAGGCCTCTTCGAAGTGCTGAAAAGAGCTGTCCATCTTCACGGGATGATATTAGAAGGTCCTTGGGCTAAGGCTCAGGGCTGAAAAGAAGAGGACTGAAGTGTGACGACGTTGCTTCAGATGCCACTGAGACTGAGAACTGAGCTGTGCCACTTCAGCCTGCTAGTAGGGACATTGAGTGCTATGAAACTCCCTGGAAAAGGAGGAACAGAAGCCACCTAGCATGCCAAACTAGTACTCTTCTCCTTGGCATGTTAATTGTCAACATGGAGCGAGTTCTTTCTATGGAGGATCATTCAGTCCTATGGGTCTCTTCCCCATGCAGGTTTTAATGCCAAAGTCCAAATATAGGTTTACCAGCAATGCAAGAAGAACCAGCCCATGAACTCAGAGTAAGCTCTACAAAAAGGAAGGCAAAGGTTTGTCTTCTGTGTTGCTAATAATTTGTACAGGTTCAAAAACATACAGGCTATTAAGTTAGGGTTACCAGACATCCCTGGTTCCCGGGGGCAGTCCCCGGATTTGCAAATCTGTCCCCGGACAAATTCCGTCCCCGGAATGTCCCCAGATTTGCAAATCTGTCCCCGGGAAACATGGCAGCGGCAGCCACAGCAGCCTGGAGCCAGCCTGGTAGTGCAGTTGGCTCTGGCTGGCTTCAGGAGCTGCCCGCTGCCACCGCCACTGCCGCAGGGGAACCGGGGACTTCCGGCAGTACAGATCTCCTGCCCCCTCCCCCCTTTGTTTTGACAGATTAAGAGAGGCTCGGGAGTTGTGCGTGGGTGACCATTGCCCAGGAGGGGCGCAAGGGGCGTAGTTTCTCTGCCAGGCAAGGTGCAAAGCCCTTCTTTCGCACCCTGTGAAACATAAATGCACAGAGTTTTTTAAAAAACTGGGCAACAGCTGCCTGCCTGCACCTCCCGAGCCTCCCTAATCAGTCAAAACAAAGGGGGGAGGATATCGGGGGAGGCTCAGGAGTGACGGGCGGGTGGCGCGCCACAGTTTTTAAAAAACTGTGCATTTATGTTTCACAGGGTGCGAAAAAAGGGCTTTGCGCCTTTATACAATATGCATGTGTGCTTGGGCTCAGGGTCTTTTGCCTCACCATCCCCACTATTGACTCCCTGTTGCTACTCAGCTTCAAAAAAGGAAGGAAGGAAGGAAGGAAGGAAAAAGTATCCCCGGATTCATTGAAAAAAATCTGGTAACCATATATTAAGTTGCAGTTCAGCAACCGTCAGCGTTCAACAATACCCCTTCAGGTGGTCTTTACAAAAATTAAAGAGAGAAATGCTAATGAATCAGAGAGTTTCACCACATATAGAAAAGGCAACCCACTATTCCATTAACATTTAAAGTTTAATTCAGGGGGTGTGGTATTTGCTTTAACTCTCAGCTTTTGTTGTGCGTCACAGGGCAGCGTGGTGGGGTACACATCTGAAAAATAAATTTTAAAATGCCAAGGGAAAAGATCCTGATTTTATTCAGTGGAGACTTAAAAAGACACACAACCCAGGCATGTGCACAATCCTCAAGTCCTCCAGACATTTCCTAGGCAATGAGCCCCCCATGAGGTTTACTTCTGAGTAAACATGCAGAGGACAGTGAAGCTTCACTGGAGTCACTGAGGGTTTTAATCCATAAATCTCCCATGCATCTTGTCATCTGGTGGCCATAACCAAATGGAATGTGAGGTACAAATTAAGAACATTCCAGAATACTGAACCACTGCTGTAGCACAATCACGCAAAAGCCCTCTTATATATTTATCTCCAAGGGCCAAACTAGACCTGATGTTAAATGTAAGTCAACACTTAATGGGCTTTAAAGATATCAGAAAAGCCTAGTGGATCAAGCTCATGGCCTATCTGGTCCAGCCTTTTATTCTCACAGTGACTGACCTATGGGAAACATGCAAGCAGGATTCGAGCACAAGAACCCTCCTGTGGTTTCTAGCAAATGGAAATTCATTGCTGCCTCCAGCTGTGAAGACAGAAGAAGAGGAGGAGGAGGAGGAGGAGGAGGAGGAGGAGGAGGAGGAGGAGGAGTTTGGATTTGATATCCTGCTTCATCACAACCCTAAGGAGTCTCAAAGTGGCTAACAATCTCCTTTCCCTTCTTCCCCCACAACAAACACTCTGTGAGGTGAGTGGGGCTGAGAGACTTCAGAGAAGTGTGACTGGCCCAAGGTCGCCCAGCAGCTGCATGTGGAGGAGCGGAGAAGCGAACCCGGTTCACCAGATTACGAGTCCACCGCTCTTAACCACTACACCACACTGACAGAGCATAGTCATCAAGGAGAGGGCCGTCAGTAGCCCTCTCCTTCTCCATGAACTTGTCTAATCCTCTTTTGAAGCCATCCAGATGGGTGACCACCACAGCCTCTTGTGAGACTGTTAACTATGTGATGTGGAAAGAAGGACCTTCTCTTATCTCTCCTGAATGTTCCAACATTCATCTTCATTGGATGCCTAGGAGTTCCGAGACAGGAAGAAAAACCTTTCTCTACCCACTTTTCCCATGCCATGCAGAGTTTAATGAACATCTACCACCTCATCACCTATGTCACCTCATACCTGCATTTTCTCTAAACTCAGAGGTCCAAAATGCTGCAACCTTTCCCTCTAGGAGAGCTTCCGTATTATTTCAATGAGGATCATACAGCACAAGTTGGGGGAAGTGGGGGGTAGGCAGGATCTAGGATAAGAGGAGAAAAGTTTTGTTTCTTTTTTCCGTAGGAGGCAGCATTGCATTATTTTGAATTTGCTAGACATGTTGCATTTCTACGGTTTGCATTTGTGCGGGAAAATGAGCATCCCAACACTTGGTGCTGACAGAGTTAATATGAATGTGTAGTTACGGAAGGATGTGGGATATGCCAGTAGTAACACTGAGGGCAGCAGAGGTGACTGAAAGTTTAGAAAGCTTTAAAGAGAGTTTACTGTCTCCTGTTGCTTTTGTGTTTCAACAAAACTGCCCGGTGTAAAACCAACATTGGCCGGCAGCGGTGGGAATACATTTCAGTCACTCTTTAGCAACACTTTTATTTCCATCGTACTTGACCACAGCAGGCTGCAACCTGGCAAAGAGCGTTCCTTTGAGAAAGCAAGGAGACAATTCAGCAGCCGTGGATTTACTGTGTGAAAATCGGCGTTTTAAGGGCTTTGAGAAAATGGAGAAACGAATGCGCTTTCTCCATTCTCTTTCACAGCTTGACTCTCATCTTGTAAAACTGTTAATGCTAAATAATTCAAGAGCTTTCTATGGAACTTAAAATTAGGCTGTTTCGAGTGCAGCTACTTTGTGGTTAGTTTGCATTTGCATTTGGGTTGCCAAAGATAAGCATAGGCGTGAACAAAATGGAGGGTTGTTGTCCTCCCCCAGCCCCCCAGTGAACAAAGGGAATTTTGTACACATCTTCTTAATGGAAATTTAGACATACTGAAGAGTGGGGTGGAAAAAGCACAATGTGGCTGTTTGTTTCTGCAGTGCACCTGTTACGCCTCACAGAAGTGTGTTTGCTAATTTTAATATCATACTTTCCTGTTCAGCGTAGTGGCCAGTCTAGTCCCCTCCACATTCCCAAGGTATAGTCAATAATACTTTCAGTGTAATTACTCAGATAATAGGGCAATTAGATACAAAGCTTTATCAGTGGCGACGCAGAGCAAAATGGTGTTCCCTAATGATATTAAGATTGTGCTGCTTGTGGGTCTGCTTATATACCCAAGAACAGAGATTTAAAAAATTATAACACTCGGTAAATCGGATCATAAATGAATAAGTAGATGTCCATGTTGGCAGTGTCAATTCTAATGATGCGTATGCATTTGGTCAGCTCAACACTGTGCTTTCAATGGGCCTGGAGTGTTGCCAGTCCCCCCCCCCCCGCCCGCCCGACTTTAACCAGGAGCTTATGATTTGTTATGTACTGAGTTGAATAGGATTCAGAATGCAGCAGTCTGATTGGTCCTAGAACAATGCAGCAGTATGATTGGTCAGCAGGAGCCACCCAATCCAGCTCCAGATGGAAGTGAATCCACAACCTGATTGGCCTGCAGGAGAATTCCGGAATTAGCCAATCACGTGCAGCCCATTGTGTAAATAATGTATATAAAGCAGATACTTTGGGGGAACATTCATCCTCCTCACCACTATGAGCTGAATAAAGAGCATGAAATCCACTCTCGACTCCGAGTATATTTCATGATTTTTCAGATTCCCACTGTAAAGTTGTGCTTGCCTCAGTTTGAAGAACACAGACAAGGTTACTGAACATTTTCCTTTTCCTTCTTCCTCCAGCTCTTCCCACTGCTAAACAAAAAGCCCATTGTGCAGATTTGAAAGTGGTGTCTGTTCGGCAGTAAAGAAAAATGGAAATACAGAACTTTTTTTATGTATGCTACAACAGCAGCAAGAATACTCATCACAAAGTATTGGAAGACACAAGATCTACCCACTCTGGAAGAATGGCAGATGAAGTTGATTGACTTTATGGGATTGGCAGAAATGACTGGCAGAATCCGTGACCAAGGAGAAGAGTCGGCAGAAGTAGAATGGAAGAAATTCAAGGACTACTTACAAAAATACTGCAATATTAATGAATGTTGAGTGATGTTGGATTGAAATCAAGTGGTTTCTAGCTGTAATGGTACAAAAGAATATGAAAAAATGGTCCTTTTTTTTCTTTGTATATAAGTAAGAGTTTAAGCTACAATAATTTAAGAAGACGGATAGAAAATAAGGGGTTTTTTAATTGTAATGCTATGAGATAAGGATTTGCTGGATAAACAATTTGAACTGGAATACAAGAAGGGGAGGCATGAGGAGGTCAGGGAAATATGTTATTGAAAAATAAGTTATGAACTTTATGTGTTTTTATTATTTTTTCTTTTTAATTTTTTCTTTGTTTGTATAAAATGGAAAATTCTAATAAATATCTTATAAAAAAAATGGAAATACTACTCCAGCTCAGTGTTAGAAACAGATATGAAAGCTAGGAGCTGAATGGCACCTTAAACCGAGCTTATGAGCACAACTACGGAATGTCTGGGCACGCTTTTTTATAACAAGGATACAAAGCTGAAAATGAATGAACTGCAGCTAAAATATTATGTTCACTTTTCACATGGGCTAGTCCTTCCCCTGCCCGCCCCCCTAATATTCTTAAGAGGACTCTTCTCCAGTCTTCAGAAAGTAACTGGAAGTGGGGAGGCAGGAAAAGGTCCTCCTTTCCTTCCCCTCTGCAGTTTTACTCTGAAATCTTAGGCACAGTACTGCGCCCAGAGCTCAGAAACTGATCGCGCTAATGATATTCCCTGTCGCAAAATGTGCCTAGAACAATGGGAGTTTCAAACACTGCTCCAGTGGCCTACACATGTATTCTTTAGGACCTGGACATAGTTTCTGGCCAGTTTCTTTTCTCCTAATTTTTATTCAATGATATTTCCATATTGTTTCTTTAATTTATTGCAATCTTTCTTTTTTTTATTAAATTTTAATTAGATTTTCCACAATTATAACAAAAACCACAGAGCAGAATGACACACAAAAACAGAAAGAAGGGGGGAGGAGAAAAAGAAAAATACATCAATGAACGAAAGAAAAAAGGAACAATAAACAGATAAACAATAACAACAAACTTAATTCTTTACAAATCCAACCTTTTAAACATCTTGGTTGACTTCCTCAAGTTCCTCCCTTCTGAGTTTCCTTGTAGTTAAAAGTAACAGCTTTCCAGTATCATTATTAAACTAAAACAATTTCCAATTATAGTCCATCTTATTCACTTTTCTTAACATTCTAAATTTCATTTATTTAATTATAACTTAGTTTAATCCTAGGCCTATTTGTTTCTTTCAAGTAATTTCTAATTTTTTATATTACAATATTTGTTCAAATAGTCCTTAAATTTCCTCCAGTCCTCTTGAAACTCCTCTTCTTTCTGGTCACGGATTCTTCCAGTCAGGTCAGCTAGCTCCGAAAAGTCCATCATCTTCATCTGCCAATCTTCCAAAATAATTTAACATATTTCTTGGGCAATTCCAAACCTGTTATTCCAAGAAGAAAGGCCTCTGGTTTAATTTATTGCAATCTTTCCACAGAAGAGTTTCATAGGGTCTTACCAGGGCCGGCTTACCCATAGGTGCTAGGGGTGCCGGGCACCCAGGCGCCAGGCTCTCAGGGCACCAGGCTGAGAGTCCAGAGCTGAGATTTGGAGTCCGGGGATTGAAGAGCCAGGCCAGCTAACAGCCGCTGCCGAGCGGAGCAGAGCCTGTTGGAGCACCACAGGCTTTCCTGCTGCGGGCGCTGAGGCAGATGGTTGGCTCCACCCTCCTGCGCACCTGGGATTGGCGGGATGTTGAGAGGCCCATGCAGCGCATGCATGCTGCTCACACGAGGCGCACAACTTCCCTCCCAAGCTTCTGTGGGGATTGCTCTCTTTCCACCACCTGCAGTGGCATGGGAGAGAGTTGTGTGCCCCCCAAAAAGCTCAACAACTTTGGCCTGCCCCCCAAAAAAATTTTTGGGGGGCGCTGGGTGGTTTTTTGCACCCCGGAACAACATATGCTAAAGACGTCCCTGGGTCTTACAGCAATAAAATACATGCAAATAGAATTCATACAATCGCAGGATTTAAAACCAATAATAGCATACTCAGAGTGGCCATGCATTAACAGTTATCAATAAAGGAACATGCATTTTCTGCATGCAACACAGGCATTACAGTGGTACCTCGGGTTACATAACGCTTCAGGTTACATACGCTTCAGGTTACAGACTCCGCTAACCCAGAAATAGTGCTTCAGGTTAAGAACTTTGTTTCAGGAGGAGAACAAAAATTGTGCTCCGGCAGCGAGGCGGCAGCGGGAGGCCCCATTAGCTAAAGTGGTGCTTCAGGTTAAGAAAAGTTTCAGGTTAAGAACGGACTTCCGAAACGAATTAAGTTCTTAACCAAAGGTACCACTGTATATTGATTCTTGCACCTGTCTTCCTTGCTTTTCTCCCCTCAAATTTCCTCAGTTTCCATTATTTTGACCCATCCAACATCAGGATCAAGGAATAACAGACATCCATATCTTTAAAAAAAAAAATGGAGTAAAATATATCCTGAGGGCTGGAGTACAACTTTGCTGCCATTTGAGCAACATAGTTAACCCTGGAATTTCTTCTACCACATCTTTAATTTACTTCTCCCCAGTGGTAATTACTGCTTTGCAGAGGAAAACCCGTTGTTTCTACTCTTCTGCCTTATCTTGCAGTGAAGAAGGCAGCAAGAAATGTTTTGTCGCTTCCCTGTGACTCAGCAAAAAGTGGGAGTAAACTGATCTTTCGTTTCCTCCTTTTTCCTTCTACAAGCTCAGCTCTTTCATCCAGGAAATGAATGAGGGTTAGTCAGTTATTAAGCTACTTTTCTAGGACCTCATGGTTTTAATGGTAATACTTGTGGGGAAAGGCAGAGAATAAAAAGAATGTAATCTTTTACACCTTAATTAGGTGAAAAGACGGCCTTGGGCTGTGCCTTTTTTGTGCAATGTACCAGCTATTTTGCACCCATGTCTTGACTCATACATTAGTCAAGACACTAGCTCAGAACCAAAGAGGATTCCACCTTTGTCTTACAACTAAGCCCGGTGCCATCTAATGACTAAATTATGCTGCAGTCCACATAATGTTCTGTGGTCCACCAGTGGCCTTCACTGCAAGGTCAACCACTTGAAAACTTCCATTGTGGCAGCTCTCCCTGTGTGGAATGCTGAATGTTACAATGTTCCTGTGTCCTACATTTGTTACCATTTGACCAAGTCTGCATGTAGAAAAACCCCCATGTTGTTTTAAAGCTATGGCTACACAGGGACTGATCAGCTGTTTCCAACCAAGAGACACGGTGCACCAGATAACCACCACCAGACGGTGAGCTCATGAGATGGAGAGCGAATGGAACTACCAAATCTGGGACGCAAGAACATGGTGGTGAGTTAGGAAAAGGAGTTGAAGAAGGGGGAAATAATATCAAGTAAGACAGTTAGTATACGTGCTGGATCATGTTCTGGATAGTGGTAACAGGGTTTTGCTTTGTTTTGAGAGAGAGAGAGAGAAAGAGAGAGAGAGAAGATGAAGAAAACACAGGATTTAGGATGAATAATTAGAAGTTTACTGTTGGCCATAATCTATTTAACATACTAAAGAGATTATGTCAGAGGGACAGGAAGAGATGAAGAACTGGCATAATGGCTGGGCAGAGGCTGTCCATGGAAGTCTTCAGAAGCACGTTGTTATAAGTTAGCTTCCTATTTGCTCCAGACCAACCATGAGGGCAGTCACGCCAATTATATTGCCTAATGTAATTGGTGCAACTTTCCTGTGTTCATCGAAGAACAGGACAGGAGTGACATTACACTGAAAAGTCAAATTGCGTAAGTGTAATATATCTCTGTTCTTTGAGCAGATACTAATTGAATATGGGTATTAATGGTTATAAGGCTCTTCTTAATACGTAAATCATATTTTACGGCACAAATTCATAGCAATGACAACGTGTCATAAATAAAGATTTACAGGTTTAATAACAGCCGTTTGATTGGCATCTAACAACCATAGGAAAGGAAATACTAAATTAGTTCAGTTCTCCAACAGTGTTTAGTTTTATAGCGTGTTCTTCATTAAAAAGGATTTGAGTATATCTGAACTTTGTCAGCGTTTCTCCAAAGTAGCGACTCTTGAGAACAGAGGTTTATATTTTTATATATACCACATTACCTTTAGATGCCCTTTTCCATGTGCCCCCATGGTTTGATGAAAGCAGAAAGAAGAGAGTCTTCTCAGTGGTGGCATTCCTCCTTTGCAACACCTTCCCCACATTTGGGTATGAACCATTATGCCCTTTCAATACCAGACAAAGAACTTTTTAATCTACCAGGCCTTGTGCTGCTTTTCTGTACAGGTGCTGATTTCATACTGATTGCTTAACTTGTTCAGTTGCCTGCATTTGCTTTTGATTGTTTTTAACATATGAACTCTCCAGAGGATGTGGTTAAGTGGGGACTGCTGCATAGAAATGTCATAAATAAATACATATTAAGATCCCAATAAGCAGACCATCCAAAGTGGAAGGTGGATGAGCTGAAGATGGTGGAACTGCCAAATTCAAAGCCCTATGGGGCTCAAACCAGTAAAACACAAAGTGGGGAAGCTGAATTTTCCCATCCCTCCCCTTCATTATTATTATTATTTTAGATTTTCCTTCCCATTGATCTTGAAGCAAATCTTTTCACAGCACCCAGGAGAAAGTTTCTGAGGATGAAACTTCCTCTCTGTTGGATGCATTGGGAGATCAGGAAAATTCAGTGGCCCCACAGGAAAATTCAGTGGCCCCACAGGAAAATTCAGTGGCCCCAGGGACTATAGGATTGTAACTTGAATCTAGTTTTAGTACTGCTGCAATTTCAGGTTTTTCTTGACTCATTGTTTAAGTATTAAGTACTTAATACAGTCACATGGCTCTCAACAGCCACTTTTGTGTTCCTATACCAATAGGAACTTTTACCACCTTGTAACTAAGCTAAGTTTTACTGCTTGTGCAACTTTACTGAAGCACATAAACCTGAACTTTGAAGCGTTTGTAAGTAACCCAGTTTTTAATTATCAAATATGCAGTCTTTTCCTTTGTTGGGGGAAGAGGGAAATTTTGGATCTCAGTTGGAAGAGCATGTTTTAAAGGTCAAACAGCCTATATTTCTATGTTTTACTGTGCTGCATATTTTGTGACTTTAATTCTCTGCTGGGTTTCTTGAGTCTTTGTATCCAGGGAAATGGCTATCTATCTGTCTGTCTGTCTATCTATCTATCATCTATCTATCTATCTATCTATCTATCTATCATCTATCTATCATCTATCTATCTATCTATCTATCTATCTATCTATCTATCTATCTATCTATATCTATCTATCTATCTATCTATCTATCTATCTATCATCTATCTATCTATCTATCTATCTATCATCTATCTATCTATCTATCTATCTATCTACCTATCTATCATCTATCTATCTATCTATCTATCTATCTATCTATCTATCTATGCCAGAAGTCTACTTAACAATAATTAGTCAGACAGGTCATGAATCTCTTCAATTATTTTATCTTTCTTTTGCCTTCATTATTTGTAGGCATGCATACCCATCATAAGGATAACAGTGGACTTAGCTGCCACAATGTGCTGAGTACAGTGGTACCTCTAGATGCGAACGGGATCCGTTCCGGTGCCCCGTTCGCATCTAGAAGCAAACGTAACCAGCGATGGCACATCTGTGCACACGCACGTCGCTTTTCGCCGCTTCTGCACATGCGCGTGACATCATTTTGAGCGTCTGCGCATGCGCAAGAGGCAAAACCTGGAAGTAACGCGCTCCATTACTTCCGGGTTGCCATGGAGCGCAACTCAAACACGCTCATCCCGAACCACATTCAACCCGAGGTATGACTGTACTGAAAGGCTGAATCTGTTCAGGAGCCCTCTATGCATGACCTCTACACATGAAGTCTGCAAAACAGTTTAGAAATACTTAACTGTAGATCAGGTTGAGGAGGAAGACTGTGATGTCAACGTGGAATAGGAGTTAAGATTCCAGGAGGTGTGTTAATATTTCATGTTAGAGAGAGTTTCTGCTTAATTGTACTGGAGGAGCAAAGTTTGCTGTTGGAAGGCCCTCTGATTTGTCTCAGTTTGGTACATTTCTTAACTTCAATCACCAACACCAGCAGCATTGTCACTCTTTTTCACAATGGCTGGGATGGTGCTATTGTGCTCAGGTTCTGCTTGTGCGCTGCCAGTCTGCCACTCTGATTGCCAGTTCATGCCAATCTGATTGGCCAATCTGGTTGGCCACTGCGAGTGCTAGGTTAGATGGGCCCATTGGCTTCTTATGTTCTTGAGCAGAAAGGCTTTGTGATTTGTACAAACAGTACAATTACTCAGAAATGAATGGGGATGATAAAGGGAAAGATCTCAGCACCTGTGGTTTGCATAAACCCCTCTGCTTTCAGAAGAATTGTGTAATTTGAAAGCAGATTATATGCACTCAATTAAAACTTAACATTTCCCCTGGCGTATTGGTTTAGAGAGTGTTGTAATGTTATTCCTCCGGTTTTCAAATTTTATGCTCCAAGTATAGATGGGGTTCTTTCCTAATAATCTTAAAATTAGTCAGGCTCTCCTTTCCCAAATTTAATTAAAGCCAGCATCACTGCTCTCCTGAAGAAAAGCTGAGTTTGCATAATGGAAAGCAAAACAATTTTAAGAAAAGGCTGTATTAATCATGATTATTACAGCAAATCACAATAAATACTGTTCTTCTAGCCAAGAGACAGATTGATAATAGTACTGCACTCTAAGCAGGTAGTAAGAGCCTCCCACATAAGCATTCATTAGATTTTGTTTCCTGAATAAGGAAGCAGCAGTCTATTCTGGACTTGTAGCCATTTTCAGAGTGTTCAGCATATTCTTCTAAATGCCTGCAGTTCTTTTGAGACTGTACCACTTTAGAATGCAAATGGATGAATCACCCAATAGCAGGAAATCCTCAGAACCAAAAGCCTTCCCTTTTTCTTTGAGCATCGTGCCTTTTAGATTGTGAACCACAGGGCACAGGCTGCCTTAATACTAATCTTGTAGCCTTTTGGGTGGAATAAACAAAACAAAACATCTTCCTTCTGAAATAGGATGTATACTTCTCACTATTGCCCAAGCAGGCACATTCTGTGACCCAGAAGAGCAGCAAATGACACCAGGTGTTGTAATAAAATCAGTCCAAATATTTATTTACTGCAGCAGGCAGGTCAAGGGTTGCCATGGCAGTAGGGTGAGTATCAATTCATCATTCCACTCGCCCATGGAGGTGGAATAGGATCTGCTGTGGCTGGACTACACCAAACCCGTAGAGTCAACAGGTTTCTCTGGCCAGGCACAGACCCCAACATGAGCTTGGGGATGTAATCACCAATCCTCCCCTCAGGCCCCTTATGGGGGCCTCCTTGACTATATGTTGGTTCTGTCCTTTATTCTGCCTGACGAAATAGTCACAAATCTCACTGAGACTTCTTCCCATGAGTCCATGCAGGATTCAAGATGTGGGTGAAATTCTGCCCCCATTTGCATCTTGACTGGGCCAACCACCACCAAGCGACGCAGTCTCATGTGGACTAGGTCTGGAACACAGCTTCTGGTAGCTATGGGCGAGTGTCTCTGAAAGACTCACACAATCTATCTTGAGAAAGGAGTTTTGGACTAAGTGTTCATTTGCGTTCCTTTCAGCTCTGCACGTCTATAATCTCAATTAAGGACAGGAAAAGTCTACCCTGATTTAATCCTGTTTAGCTTTGACTGGCATAGATAACTGAAGTCTCTGGATATGCAGTTCAGTATCAATTTTTGGTTTGTGTCAATTTCAACTTCATTCAAAAAGTCCATTCCAACCCATTACCACACATTAATCTGTGGATCTTAAAATCTGTATTTTAAGTACATATTTTATCTTGAGGCACACATTTCTAGATGAATTTTATCCAAAAGTACACATTTTATAAAGTGGATTTTAGTACCTTTTTTTCAGCGAAGAACTGTCAATGTTTTGACAGTTTTGAAAAGCTAAATCCCAAGAATAATTGTGTTGCAATCTGCACATAAGTTCAGGAGAAGTAGACAAATGAGGTTAGTTTTCACTGTATTCACAGAAATCAGTTTTCTCAAACTTGCCATATTTGTTGCGCAAGGTGTGTGAAATACATTGGCCAGAGGGTTGAACTACATGTTATATACATTCAACTGAATGCAAATTTCCTCTGACTTTTTGGGGTTGTTTGTGTGAAAAAGAGTCACAGGAGGTTGCAATCAGGAGCAAAGAAAGAGTAAATGGGGAAAAGAATGTATCTCTTTCAACATCAGATATATTTCTGCTTCAAATCACCCCAGGCAGCTTTTTCACCTGCTGTAGAAAAGATACAGATCCCAATATTTTTCCTCCATAGAGATAAAAGCAGCCTGAAGGAGTAATTTGAACTACACACAAAAATTAAGCAGGCCTCCCTGCTGCCCATCCTCTGCTCAAGATTGATTATTCCACAATCATTTTTTGTTTGTTTTCTGTTTCACAAAAAAAGTTGAGGGAAAGTTACTTGAAACTATGTGTAATGTGTAGCTTGCCCCAGACTGTCTTATCGTTTGCTGGTCTGATTTCTGTGTCTTCTCTGCTGACAAAACCATTTCCCTTTTTTATTTGTAACAAACCCTGTTTGAGGCTACAGTTCTCTGTGTGCTTACTTTGGAGTAAACCTTATTAAATTCCAGAGGACTCGTTTCCAAACCACCACAAAATAGGAGCAGACTGCGCGTCAGTCAAGTTTTGCTCTGTCTTCTTCTCTTGAAGGAAAAAATAAATTACCCCATGCCTACATTTTTTTTTATTCCTCTTTCAGAAGCAGCCATATTTAATGCACATTTCAGAATTCAGATGTGGCCGCACGGGAAAGAAACTTCCACCTACATCTCTAGTATGTGCTGGAAGCATGATCTGCTTTATCCACAAGCACAACTGTGTAAGAAAGCAATTAATACAGAAAGGGCAATACTGTGCTCCCCCCCCCATGCCATTTGCTGGTGGCATACTCACTGGTTAATTCTCTCTGCTAGTATTCTGAAAGTGTGTGACTTCTTATGAGGCGACTCTTCCTGCAAAGGATACTGAAACTGCCCTGTTTCCCTGATGAAAGAGCTAGGCTTAAGCCACCCGTACCAACCCCATCCATTCCAACATTGATTTTTGACTGGGATGCCCTTTAGAAGCTGTCAGCCATCCATTCAAACAAGCGGGGGGGAAGGATGCTGCCATACTGAAGGGCCTCCTTGACTTTATTCCTCAGAGGATGTTCCCTGTCATGTCTTTGCAGATGTTTTCGCCATATATTTGTGTCTCAAACAGTCTATTAATTCCCCATCCAGAGGCACCATGCAATTAATGGTGCTTTTTGAACAACTAGACTACTGCTGTGGAAATCAGATGCTGCCAGTTTTCAACATACTTGCCGTCTCCCCCCCCCCCCTTTTCTTTTTTTGCAAGAGGAGACCACATTCCCTAACACAGTCATGTCCCTGTGCAGCTTTTGATCCCGTTTTCAAAATGTGAATGTTTATAGATAATGGGCTCAGTTATCGCCAGTGAAAACAGATTTTGCTTTCACTTATCTGAAGCCAACAATTCTGGCTTGTTGTTGCACAACCAAACAATGTCTAAAAAGGCATTTGGTCTTGGATGAGATCACCAACATCTGTTGCTGAAAATTATTATATTTAATCCTTAAGTATAGCCAAGGCGGTTATATAAGGGCAAAGAACGGCTTTGCAGATAAGTTAGGGGGAGGGGAGTTTTATCAGCCTCTCAGCTTTCACCCAGCCTGCCCACTTGCATGTTACAGGTTGGCTTGATCATTAGGTCTGGCAAATGCCTACAAAGACAATGCAATTCATAGGGGTGGCGTGTATTTTTTTTAGTAAGAGAGAGGTTTCTGTTCAAATGTAGTATCAGTCTTCCCAGGGGAAATGTCAGGGGGTTTTGCATCTCTAATTGCACTGAAAAGCAGTAAAGTTGAAACTTCTGGCAACAAAATTGGAGGTGGGTGGAAATATGAATCTATGATCGAAAGGACTCCCATAGATGCAGACATCAGAGCTTTCCTGTTTTTTTTAATTCTTCATCATTCAGTTTACATCATTCAGTTTGCTGTATTGGAGACCATTTCTAAGGTTCCCTGAAATTTTGGGGGGTGGGGTGAACAGCTTGTCTGAGAAGAAGTTCAGAAGCCAAACGCATGTAGCTCTCTCTTCAGCCCTTGGGACCTGATTCCTATAGGTTTTGATTTGAAAATGCCATGGGCTTTTTAATTGGCAAACTGAAACTGTTCACCGCTAAATGTCACTTTGCTTCCAGTAAACTGAAACTGCTGGTAACAAGTCTTGTTCTGACCAGCTAATCAAAGCGGTTCAATGAAATGTGTCGTTCAATTGACAAGCTAAAAAAATACAAATGGAACCATGTCACTTTGGTTAACAGGGGTAAGACAGCAACAGGGGCAGGTGAGGCAGAATAAATCTGAAATAGTCCAAGCATTTAATTTCAACTTTGAAACCAGAATACAAGCCTGGTTGATATGAACCAGCTCAAGAATGTCCCAAGGGTTGAGTCTTATCTTGTCTTGCTATACCCAGTCTTCTAAAGAAGTATACAAGCGACAAGGCCTTAACACCTCTGGCATCCAGATTATGGAACATTCTCCCAGCAGATATTTGCCTTTATTTGCCCATTTTAAAGCCCTTACTAAAAACTGGTTTAATTCCAGGTGACATTCAGCAATTAGGGCCTGTGCCTGAGGGGTTTTGTAATGCTTATCTTCATTGCTGGTAGCTGCTTTTATTTTTAGTCCATTTTCTTACGGTAATGTGTACTGTATTGTAATATGCCAGCTTAAGTGTGCTTGCGTACAGGCAAAAGGTCTCTAGATTTGTAAATGAATGAATGAATGATGCATTTTCTTGCTAGCCACACTAGGACAGGTAAACGTGCCGACGCTGTTTCCATCAGCATGCCACCAAAATGTAGGGGGGAAACAGAGAACAAGCATGGGCTTTGAGCCAAGCCAAAAATAAATGTCCACAGGGCCAAAGAGAACTGAGTGAGCTAAATTCATAAGAAAATATTCATCCTCTGGTAGGAATGTGGCAGGCAGGAATCATATTTAGAGGCAGGGGACAGTGAGGTCAGAACTGGGCAAGAACATGGTCAACAACCTCCTATGCAGCTTGCTGGTGTCATCAGTGCATGCTTGCATGGAAAACCGCTGGCAGCGGTGTGCCTGTATGGCAGGGATTGGCAAAGCTTACTGGGCATGGGCCAGATCACTCCCGTGGAGATCCTCTGTGGGCTGGACTGGCGCAGCGCGACACTGGAAATCGCTTCTGCACATGCCCAGATGCCGAAAATCATGCCTGCGCAGAAGCGACTTTCGGCGTCTGGGCATGCACAGAAGCGATTTCTGGCACCGTGGACATGTGAAGACACGGTTTCCGGTGTCTGGGCATGCGCAGAAGTGATTTCCAGAGCCGCAGAAGAGAGTCCCCACGCTGCGCTGTGACAGTTTAGCGCATCACGGGGGAATCGCCGAGTGGGTGACTCAGTTCGGGGGCAGATCAGGGGCTGGTTAAACAGCCTTTGTAGGCCACTTCCAGCCCATGGGCCTGAGGTTGCCGACCCCTGCTGTATGGTGCTGACCTCACCACCACCTGCCTCTAGAGCTGCCATGACTGGGGAAATAATAACCTGAGACCCAAATTTCTTCCCCGTAATCTAGGTTATGCATCTTGCACCATTCTAAGAAGGGGGGGGAGGATACCCTTCTGTTTGAGAATCAGCTCTTCTTACAGTATTGTGTCCTCAGCACCCTGGAAAAAGCCCCACACTCATGTGCAACTCGATGAAGTTGTGTACAAGTACACTTTATAAGAGCCAAATAATAAAAATGTAGAAGAGGACATAGGCCAAAGCCTACAGCAAATTTAGTACTATCCAAACACTCGTTAATGAAGATTGGAATGTCACCCATCTTTTATTTAATAAGGCTTTCTGGGAACCAGGATTCTGCAACAACAGGGTCTCCAAAACCAGAACAAAAGCATCTAGATTGGTTGTTAACTAAGAATAATGTGCAGCTGTGTAGTTGTCTCTTCAGGGATGGCTGGGATTCAGTTCATGAAAAGACCTCAACATTTTCTTAAGAGTTGCAGGTTTGTAAGTTATTTTTGTCTCTTGTTGCCTGTGTAACAGTTGGAATGTTAATTTAATTTTGCAGAATATCATTTATGTAAATGTAATTAGAAGGGAAACAAGATCGGGAGATGCACAGCACCAAAGAAAATTTATTACTCCAAGGGGTATTGCTCTAATCATTCAACTGCAATATTGAGTTTCCCCAGATTTAATCTAAAAGCAATAAATTACAAAAGGCTAATGTCCTACTCAACAAAAAGCTGTCATGAACCCAAGTTTCAGGGAGAGGGAGAGAAAATCAACTTTATTTCAGCAACAGGCTCTCTGTCTTCACATTCCTTTTATGATTCAAGTCAAGTTGAACTAAAATGAATATGAATGTGCAGGTTTCCAACACTTTTCGTGAATATGGATGGATGGGTATGATGACAATTATAATAATCTACAATCCAGAATGTTGGGACTTCTTTATCTAAAGCCGTAGTAATACTACAATTGCACACAGAGGCAACTTTTTATTTTGAATGCATAGTGATTCCAGGATCTATAGGAAAATATATCAGGCTCTGATTCATTTCAGGATCTGTTTGAAAGACTGAAGATGATCAACTTGCTGATTTGTAGAAAGAACGAAAAATGTCCACCTTCTATCTGGTAGCAAGGAAACAAGTAGGACTTCTGTACCATCGCAAGCAATAGCATTTTTAAAAATCCAATAGGAATCCTTATTGCTAAACCCCAGTTCAATGGAGTGCATGCAGAATAGCTGGGGTAAAAAGTATGGTATCTTGATCAATCAACTAGCAGGAAAGGGAGAACTGGTGTCAGGATCCGTTTGAAAGGATGGCAGCCCCAAGATCTTCAGGGGGCTCACTGCTCAACATTTTCACTTTACCTGAAGCATGCAAGATGAGGGAGAGCATCTTCAGCCTCTGTCTGTTCCAGGTTAAGGCCAACCAGTAAGAGAGGCTTGCTTGAGGACCTCACAAATTCTGATCTCTCTCACATGGTCTGAGAAATTTCTTGCAGTATTGTTGCAGGTCCGTATAGTTAAAGCTATGGTATTCCCAGTAGTGATGTATGGAAGTGAGAGCTGGACCATAGAGAAGGCTGATCACCGAAGAATTGGTGCTTTTGAATTATGGTGCTGGAGGAGACTCTTGAGAGTCCCGTGGACTGCAAGAAGATCAAACCGATCCATTCTGAAGGAAATCAGCCCTGAGTGCTCACTGGAAGGACAGACCGTGAAGCTGAGGCTCCAGTACTTTGGCCACCTCATGAGAAGAGAAGATTCCCTGGAAAAGACCCTGATGTTGGGAAAGATGGAGGGCACAAGGAGAAGGGGACGACAGAGGACGAGATGGTTGGACAGTGTTCTCGAAGCTACCAGCATGAGTCTGACCAAACTGCGGGAGGCAGTGGAAGACAGGAGTGCCTGGCGTGCTCTGGTCCATGGGGTCACGAAGAGTCGGACACGACTAAACGACTAAATGACTAAACGACAAATTGTTGCACAATAACATACAATTCCAGCACCTCTTTCAGACAATCAGAATGCCTGTTTTAGTTCATTTCGTTTCTTCCTGTAATTCAGTGTCTCACTTTCTTTGCCTAGTTATGCGATTGATACAGATGAATTGTCCTGTAATACAGTCCTTTCCAAGCTTTGTTGAACTTTTCCCAATCAGGATGCCATTTTCTAAGGATTTTTCTATTCTAGTGAACTATTTTTATTAGCACCACAGAAGTCAAAGATGTTGCAATAGATAAAAAAACATGCCCAAGTGGATGGATAAGCACTAAAAAAAGTCACTTTTAAAGTTTTTAAATGTGAATTTGTTGTGCTAGGTAAAAAGCATGCTTTAATTAACTGCAAACCTAAATTTCCATTGTGCACTTGACTTGCTCTTGCAAAGTAGTGTCAGAATGAAGGCACCCTTAGTTAATATTGGCATGCACCCTTAATTGCTGGTTGCCAATATTAACGAAGGAGGGCAAACAAGATTGGGCAGATCTAAGCGGGTTTTTTCGTTTGGTCTATTTGGAATCCTTTAGGTAACTTGACAAAGAATGTGACCATTGTGCCAAGATAACAGCTTTTGGTTAAATCAGGCTTCCTCAACCTTGGCCCTCCAGATGTTTTGAGACTACAATTCTCATCATCCCTGACCCCTGGTCCTGCTAGCTAGGTATCATGGTTGTAGGTCAAAAACCTCTAGGGCTGAGGCTGAGGAAGCCTGGATTAAATAAATAAAAAAATTGTCCAGTAGCACCTTAGAGACCAACTAAGTTTGTTTCCAGAATGTCAAGCTGTTATAAGAAGGTTTTGAAGTTTGGGTAATATGTTATTCATTTAATTTTGTTGCTGTTGTTGTTGAGTCATTTAGTCGTGTCTGACTCTTTGTGACTTCAAGGACCAGAGCACGCCAGGTACACGTGTCTTCCACTGCCTCCCTCAGTTTGGTCAAACTCATGTTGGTAGCCATTTACCATATTTTTCGCTCTATAGGACGCACCGGACCATAGGAGGGGGAAAACAGGGGGAATTTTTTTTCTTGTTCTCCCCCTCTAAAACAAGGTGCGTTCAAGGTGCATTCACCCAAAACCTCCGGAGCGCAGCGGGAGTTCCTGCTGTGCTCTGGAGGCTTCAGGCGGCTACCCACCGGCAGCCTCAAAGATCCCTGAAACCTTTGGAGCACAGTGCGAGGTCCCGCTGTGCTCCAAAGGCTTCAGGGATAGCTTTGCACAGCCATCCCCAAGCTAGAAGAGCGAGACGGAGCCCTCTGTCTCGCTGTTCTGGCTTGGGAATAGCCTTTCTAGCCTCTGCAGGGCTTCACCCCGCTGCCCTGCAGAGGCTTTGCGTGCAGCCATCCCCAAGCTAGAACAGCGAGACGGAGCACTCCCTGTTCTGGCTTTGGGCTTAGCCGCGCAGCCTGCATTCGCTCTATAGGATGCACACACATTTCCCCTTAATTTTTGGAGGGGAAAAAGTGTGTCCTATAGAGCGAAAAATACGGTAATTATAGTTATTTAATTGATTGATCTGTTAAAAGCATACAATTCTAATTATTTTATAGGTTATCCAACATTTCTCTCGATGCTCCATCCAAGTATGAAAGAGACATCACAGCTCAAGGACACAGTTTGGTGAACTCACTCAAGGCATTTACTGGCACAAAAATGGAAGCAAGAAGAATTATCGATGAAAGAAGATTGGAGGTTGAAATTGATGGACTATGCAGAACTTGATAAACTAATGGGAAGAATTCGAAACCAGCAGGACCAGAGATTTACAGAAGATTGGCGTAAATTTACGGACTATATGAAAAGTAATTGTGATGATTCGATTACATTTGTAGGTTTGCAGGAAGTTTTGTAAGGGGAATGATTTGAATTATTGCCTTACTGAATGAAAAGGATGATACTGGATACGAGGTTAAAGGTAATATAAATTTAAGAAATGTAGGAAAAATCTTAAAGACGGGAGATCATCAGAGGAGCTGATGGAAGTCCAAAAGATTGTATAAGAGATGGAAACTTGTAAAATGTATGACAACATAAATGTTCTTAAAATGAATAAAAATTATAGATATAGATATAGATATAGATATAGATATAGATATAGATATAGATATATAGAACTCACTCAAGGCAGGGGCACAGCAGGCCAGGTGAGTCATGGTCTGGCTAGAGTCCTGAGGCCAGGTGACATTTGGGTCCCAGGGCTGAGGTTTCCAACTCCTGCTTTTATTGACTTCTTGCTCCGCTTTGCATGGAACCTCAACTGCAGGGGTTTGGTTCATGTGGCTTCATATTCTTAAAAAGATTCTTCTTGCTTTCTAGTGATCAACATTTAACTTGCTAAAAATGTATAATAGGAAATTCAACATGAAGACTGCAATTCAACCAAAATCAAGTACTTCCTTCCTAAAACAATGCGACAATCAATCAATCATCAAAGACATTTTAGAAAATGAAAGCCTGATGTGTTTCCCACACCACGGACATCCACGTTTGTAATTATTTATTGCAATTCCTTCCCATTGTAATTAATTCCAGAAAGATTTATTATTATAAACTAGTAATTCATTAAGTTGATGCCAATATGGAATTCTTTGGGAATATTGTTGTGATCTGACGTGAACATATATGGTGGGGTCACTTCTCCCGGTACGATTTTTCACAAGCTTCTGCCATAGACCTGTGCTGTGTGCTGATTAAAACGGTGAGGTTTGAAATGCATGTGTATTTTTAAATGTTTGCATTCATCATGAAAACATGGTGGAACTGGAAACTGGGATGAGCTCCATGACAGATGGTTCCTTGATGTACACAAGGATCACAAAATGTCATAGTTTATTTTTTTTTTAAAGAAATATTTATTAAGATTTTACAAAAAACAGATATACAAAAACACATAATAAAAAAGCAAGAAAAATAAGAGTAAAAACACAAAAAATACAAAAAAATTAAAAACAATTCTTTTTCATAATTTAAAACTCATTTGCTTGTTTCTTTGACTTCCTCACACCTCCCCTTCTTGTATTCCCATTTAAATAATCAAATCAGCAAATCTTTACCCTCTTTTGTTTATCTTATCTCTATAACTTAACATTTTATAGCTCAGTATTTTCATCCATTATCAATTCATTTTTGCATATTCTTATTAACTTTGTTACAAACACCACTTATTTCCAATCCAACATCATTTTAATTATGTTTTAACCTATTTATACCCTTTTTCCATATTCTTAAAGCATTACAGCTGGAAACCACTTAATTTCTATCCAACATCATTCTAACATTCATTAATTTTGCAATATTTCTGTAGATAGTCTTTAAATTTCTTCCAATCTTCTTCCACCGCCTCTTCTCCCTGGTCCCCGGATTCTGCCACACAAAATGTCATAGTTTAAGGCAATCCTTTTTCTGGGGTTTTTTTGGGAGGGGTTGGTTTCTTGTTTTTAAATGAGGTGCTGGTGTACATAACAGTGCTGTGGATGCCATCACAACATGGCTGGTTTAGGAGTGGGTCTGTAACAATACTCATTAAAACCTTTCCTTGTGAAAGAGACCTTATTGATTACAACACAGCTTTGAAAATAGTATGATTGTGTGGATTATTTTAAATCGGGTCAGCGAACTTTTTCAGCAGGGGGCTGGTCCACTGTCCCTCAGATCTTGGGGGGGCAGATGGACTATATTTTTTTTGGGGGGTGAACAAATTCCTATGCCCCACAAATAACCCAGAGATGCATTTTAAATAAAAGCACACATTCTACTCATGTAAAAACACGCTGATTCCCGGACCGTCCGCGGGCCGGATTTAGAAGGCGATTGGGGCGGATCCGACCCCCGGGCCTTAGTTTGCCTACCCATGTTTTAAATAGGCTTACATTTGAAAAGAACTCTTTGAGAGATTTTGGCTTTAATTCTATGCACTTTTACCTGGACGTAAGTCCCACTGAAGTCTGAGGGGCTTGTCTGTAAGTATACAACTCTAGGACTGTCCTGTTTATTTATTTTTCAGTAGGGATGGGGGGGTTGATTCAGTTCATATTTACAGGTGAATCTGTAAAATTCACACTTTCTGAAACAAAAAGTGAAGCAAACACGTTATCCTCTGAATGTTGCACTAAATGCTGAATTTTGTTTTTCTTTTTTTAAGTATAAATCGCTGCAGAAATATGGAATTTAAGGTTGGATGAAAGAGGAGCTGAGAGGACCAAGACTGGCAATACCTCCATCCCAAGTTTATTTTTTAATGATCATATATTTGTTTATAAAGCAGAATCAAAACTTGCATTTCCACTTTGCTTTCGGAAGAATTTTGTACTCTTTATTTATTTATTTGATTTGCTCCATTTTCTGGAGTTTCTGTGTCAGCCTGTGTATAACTCATAAAATCTCCTCACACGACCTGGCTCTGCACCCTTTCAGATCCTCTCGGTCCCTGTGTCTCATTAAGGTGGTGGGGAAAAACATTTTGAAACATGTTGAGTATTTCACAAAGTTTAAGACTTTCAGATAAAAGAAATTGTAAAAACTATGTACAAGGGTTTCATGGAGTGTCTAGTACTTCTAAATTTGATTTGCTCTTTAAAATGTGTTTATTGTTTCTTCAAATATGCAGCCCATAAACCTGGATTCTGAAGAAGCAGTAAAGTGAGGAAGACACTCTCCTCTGATGTGATAGCACCCAGAGGATCTGGGAGGCAGGTATAGTATTTCCAAGGGTGAAAACTTATTAAAAGTTATTAAAGTTATTAAAAATCTAGGTTTAATCCAAAATAGATTTTACTGTTAATAATAAATATTAGACAAATGCCTTGTGGGGGGATTAACCTCCCTCCAACTACATTGGTTCAGAACTAATGCAGTTTCTGAAGGAATAATTGATATTATATAATCATAACAGCCACTTTATGTCATCAAAGTGACACTTACATTCTCCCACTAACCAGCTTAACATCATCAGTTAATACACCACTTGGTTAATGACATTTTAGTAACAGGAATATATAATGAAATAGAACATCAGATTTTTATGAGAAAGGCCTAGGAGGAAAGGGGTGGTTTGACAGTGATAGTGGTGTTAGAAGACTCAAAAGCCAACATTTTCCATCATATGCTCAGAGAAAAAAAAATTTATTAAGCGCCACTGAATTCAATGTGACTGAGACAGGGAGAGGATAACTCTGTATCCGCTTTCTAGTTGGTAGTTCCTGGGGTTCTAGTAAAAAACAATGTGCATTTGATAAGCTGCATCTGCTATACAGCCTGATCCTATGGACAGACTTTAGCTGCTGCAGCCGAATCCTATGCCTGATAAATGCTTCAAGTGCATTATTCCCATAAAGGTAAAGGTACCTCTGAACTAGGTCTAGTCGCGGATGTCTCTGGGGTCACACACTCATCTCGCTCTATACGCCGAGGGAGCCGATGTTTGTCCATAGACAGTTTCTGGGTCATGTGGCCAGCATGACTAAGCCACTTCTGGCGAACCAGAGCAGCGCACGGAAATGCCGTTTACCTTCCCGCCGGAGCGGTACCTATTTATGTACTTGCACTTTGACGTGCTTTCGAACTGCTAGGTTGGCAGGATCAGGGTCCGAACAACGGGCGCTCACCCCGTCGCGGGGATTCAAACCGCCGACCTTCTGATCGGCAAGTCCTAGGCTCTGTCGTTTAGACCACAACGCCACCCGACGACATAAATAGGGCCCACCCCTTTTGTGTTAGCTTCCTACACTTTTAGAAAAACCCATAGGGCGTTGTGCAAGAAGTAAAAGACGGTGTAAGGGAGCATCTTCTGGCCTTAACCTTCCAGCAGGGTGTGTGTGTGTGTGTGTGATAAATTGCCCTTGCGCTGCGTTTTATTAATAAATTTGACTCAATAGCTCATTTTTAAACTGACTTCCCCCACACAACTGTTGGCATGTGTGCCATATTTCGCATAAGGAAGGCAATAAAGGTAAAAGGTAAAGGTACCCCTGCCCGTACGGGCCAGTCTTGACAGACTCTAGGGTTGTGCGCCCATCTCACTTAAGAGGCCGAGGGCCAGCGCTGTCCGGAGACACTTCCGGGTCACATGGCCAGCATGACGAAGCTGCATCTGGCGAGCCAGCGCAGCGCACGGAAACGCCGTTTACCTTCCCGCTGGTAAGCGGTCCCTATTTATCTACTTGCACCCGGGGGTGCTTTCGAACTGCTAGGTTGGCAGGCGCTGGGACCGAAAGACGGGAGCGCACCCCGCCACAGGGATTTGAACCGCCGACCTTTCGATCGGCAAGCCCTAGGCGCTGAGGCTTTTACCCACAGCGCCACCCTCGTCCTAAGGAAGGCAATACAGCTCTCTTATTTCTATTTACATCTATGGACTTACTTACTGTGGTTTTTTTTCCAAGGGAATTGTAAATGTTAAAGTTGCTCAACATGATGATGCTTAGAATTGTATTTCCTCAGTGATAAAGCTTTCAGTAAACAGGTTATGCATGCCATCTTCCATGCAGACAAGAGATGATTCATTCTGGAAGGTATGGCCTGAATTCTCGATGACTTATATCTCAGAACTGCATGAACTAACTCCACAGTTGCTTTGCCCCCCACCCATGTGTCATTTTAGCAAATGCAATACACATTTTAATGTACCGCACAAACAGTGCACTTTTAAAACATGGTCTTGCTTCATTCCCTTCACCCCTGCTGTTGCACAAAACATCCTGAAATCACAGACTGAATTTTCTTTCATTCTGAAATTTCAGCAGGTTATTTTTTTAAAAAAAAAAGTTGAAAAGTTATTGCTTTTTTTAAAAGAATCAGCAGCGAATGCTCTCTAAATTAAAACAGAGCAGTGTATGGCGCATCAACAATTTTGTAACAAAGAATGTTGGTGTTTATTCTGGGTAAAAGTGTTGTTTTTAATTACAGTAGAGTGAATTTATCACCACTGAGCGAGTTTATCTGTAATGTTATATTACACTCACAAATGTTTGGGAAGCCTACAGTATGTGCACACAAGTCTTAATTCAGAGGGGAACTATGCTAGTGATGGAGAAATATCCCAGTTCCATTTTCATCTCTGTTTCTCATTTTTCCTGTCTTCAGTTCTTCACATTTATGGGCCTCATATTAGCAATGTTATACAAAACATCTCTGGATATAGCTGCTTCCTTATATGTGCAAGGGGAGAAATGAAGCACTTGAAGCCCCCTTATATGATAGAGAAATAGATCTGAAATGTGCTCCGTAACAATAAGCCTGGCAAAAGATGTAGGCCCTGATCTATCTGTGCATGTGTGAACTGTGTTGCTCAACAGTTCGTTGAGAAAAGAGGAATAGGAAGAAAAGCCAAATTCAGTTCCTCTCTGTTCTCCTTCCTTAAAAGGTAACTGGCCTTGTTGTTGATTTTCTAAAAGGCCTAGAAGCTGGTCCTAGAAGCTGGATTTGAGGGGACGGGGGTTCCATATATACTGCACCCGTTGAATGTGTAGGTTTCCAGTTCATCTTCCTCAAGCCTTCTTTCACATGTGCAGGACCCCTGGCTAGATGGTTTTGGGGTTTTTTGTGTTGTTTTTTTGTTCTTCCTGCAATTAGAAACAGGAATGATTTCATTGGGGATGATTTCATATCCATCTGCATAGGTCTTCTAGTGCTATAATTGACTGAGAAATCATCGCAGAAAATCCCATTAGCCATCATTCCATCACAGGATACAGTCACTTGGCTGGAAAACAAACACTCACCTAAAATGAAAGGAAAACAATGAAAGTGGAATTTGAAATCTCAAAAGGCATCTCTGTGTTTCCTGACAATTTTCTTGCTGAGTTTCGAATATTAAAACCCTCCCAGTTGTTAAATAAAGAATGATGAGAAAAAGCATGCATTTTAATTTCCACTGGGAATATGTGTGGTGTGAGACAATTGTGTTATTACTTTTGTTTTGAAACGCGCACTCAGTGCCGTAATGTGTGGGAGACAGGTGGCGGCGAACAAATAAGCTGGAACAATGAAGTATACCTTGAAAAACAGCACTGTTTTGGGTTTCACATAACTTACTTAACCAGACAAGCCCTTTACTAAGTGCAAAAATCTCAGTGATCCTGGTTCTGAATGTATTTGCTTTTCTTTGCTTTTCTTTAGGAAAGCTTTCCAGAAAATATTGCATCCAGATTGGTAACAGTACTTTGAGCCATGCAGCACACTTCTAAGAATTTTGAAACAAAACTAACACAGCAACCCTAACCCCACATATGTGGTAGTAAGCCCCATTAAATTCAGTGAGGGTTACTTCTTAGTAGAAATGGTTCAATAGACATTACTACTACTACTATGAACCAAGATTCAAATGGCTGAACAGTTAGTTTTGCACGTCCAATGGGGCTTTAAGCTTATGTTCCTTTTTTAAAAAGCAACTTTCTGTACCACATAGCACACCTGTTTTGAAACTGAGTGGGCTTTCGAAATGACCCAGTCTGTTTTGGTGTGCTACTGCAGAAAATGTTTCCCAATATTTTTATAATTTTTTTATTATTGAGCATTAAAAGTTTTCACTCACAGGACACTGGCAACCAAATCCACCTGTGCAACTGTTGTTTTATTCTGTTTGTCTTTGGAATGCAGCTGTTATTGATCCTGGGGTTTTTTTCCTGATTTTTGAAAACACTCTGTGATATGGCATAGGAGCTTGTTGTGAGAAAAGGTTTTTAAAATGCCCTTGGGCACACCTAAAATAGTTCTTTAGATCCCTGGCCATTGTAAAATGTTGTCAACTTAATTGATATCCCTTTGAAAACTTGAACAATGGGGCAGTCCACTGACCTGGGCTTTAAAACCAGCTGGTGCTTGTTAAATATGTAGGAAAACTAGCTAGATCTCAAACCTTCAGCACAGAAATACTGGACATGAAATGGAACTCAAAAACTGTCAGCTCTTACACCCTATTGAAATTTTCATGGTTGATTGAGAATGAAAACGAGTAACTGTGAACGGTGGGACCATTCCTCTTTAGGCAAATGTGGTTCTGATCATCGTTATCAAATATGAAATTGCTATGAAATTAGTCCAACTTGGGTCTGCTGGAGAAAGTAGCACATCAGATACCCTCAAAGGGCCAAAATATGCGATTATTTGCTTTGGTGTATGAATTCGTTCCGTTCAAAATGCTTGACTAAGCATTCTTATGACAAACTAAGGTTGGAAACACAGCAGAAAATGGCCGCCGTCTCATCTCTTGGCATGGGATGCAATGTCCCTTCCCCCCAAATATTTAAAAAATATCTAGAGCCAGGATCATGAGACCAGGCACAATGTTCGTTGAAGTGCTGGCTGAGGTCCCAGCTGTGCCTGCCATCTTCGTTGTGTGCCTGGAACTCTGAGTGATGCTTCAATGGGCCTTGCACTCAGCTGCTGGACCCCAGCCGTTAATTCTTTCTAAAGGGAGGGGAAGCATCCTGCTGCTGCCTCAAATTTTGGGATGGGGAGCAGCATGACCAGGGTGGCAGCAGGGGTGGCCAAAATTTTGTGGCAGCTATATACACTGCACAATGTGTTCACCTCTCTCACGCGCCTGAACACTCCACATATGATATTGGGATGAATGTAGACACCATGGGCAACCTTGTCTAGCATACTATTTAATGCAAAATTTATATCCTGCATTCCCGGGGTAAATCAGACTTGTCTACATGGGGTTCCCAGGCAGTCTTCCATCCAGACACAGACCTGCTTAGCTTTAGCAGAGCTGATGCCTGCTGCGCCTTTGGACCATGCCCTGGGCCCATATTTACTTTTAGCTCTCCTCTGTCTCTTGCCCCCATCTCCATTTTGACTGCTCACTGGCTATGTTTCATGTTAACACTGAACTGTTTAATGTTGAACTGTTGGGATTGATGTGGCACTTTTTCCTTCTTCTTCTCTGCACTGGGGCTGCTTCTTCAGCAAAGTAAAAGGAGTTTCAGTGTGAGAATCAGTCATTCGGATTTTTTTCCCCTACCCCTTAAAAAGCAAAAGGCTAAAAGGGTTGCTCAGATTTAGAAGAAAACCCCGCCAGAAGCACTTCTTTGTTATTTGGACTGAGAACAAAGCGGAGCCCTACCTTCCTGGCTAGGTAAAGGTAAAGGGACCCATGGCTGTTAGGTCCAGTCGTGGCCGACTCTGGGGTTGTGGCACTCATCTCACTTTACAGGCCGAGGGAGCCGGCGTTTGTCCACAGAGAGTTTTTCCAGGTCATGTGGCCAGCATGACTAAGCCGCTTCTGGCGAACCAGAGCAGCACACAGAAATGCCATTTACGTTCCCGCTGGAGCGGTACCTGTTTATCTACTTGCACTTCAACATGCTTTCGAACTGCTAGGTTGGCAGGATCAGGGACTGAGCAACGGGAGCTCACCCCGTTGCAGGGAGTCAAACCACCAACCTTCTGATCGGCAAGCCCTAGGCTCAGTGGTTTAGACCAATTTCTTGGCTCGTACCAAAGGCAGTTTGCAGTGGGATGTCCCTCTTTCTCTTTCCTCCAACTCTCTCAGGGGATCTTTGCTTTAAGGCCTGTGTTGTCTGTCATGTGAGAATGCTCACATATGTGCAAGGATCCGGGTCCCTGCTATGCGCAGTCCAATTTATTTATTTGCCTGCTTAAGTTAGGTGCAGCCTGCAATTTCATGTGTACACAGTGTGCTGCAATCTGTGTCCCTCATTCTGTTCTCTTCCGCCCTATCCATACACACTTTCCTATTTCAATGATAAACACTAAGCAACTTCTTTCTTTTCTTTTTCTTTTTGACATTACATTTTTTTGTAGAGTCCAAAATGTGCGGGCTCTTACCAGTTGCAAATCCCTGGGGTTGTTAATGGTTAGGAATGTGTGACTTTTTGAATGTGTGTGGACACTCTGAAGTACATCTTATGAACTGTACCAAACCAAAAGCCGTAAGGGAAAGTTGAAAAGAACTTTGAAGAGAGAGCTCAAGAGGGTGCAAAACAGTTAAGAGGTGCTCATGAATGCTGTGAGGCTGGCAGAAGTTTCTGACATGCTGGGACCTGGTCTTCTCGGAGTTGAGTTGCTTGGTAATGCAGCCCAGAGCAGATGGTTGACTCTATCAAAGGCTAAATACTGGCACAAAACCTGATCTGTACCAAACCAAACGTACTACAAAGCAGATGTATAACGTATAAACAAACTTTATCCGGCAAGGGAGTATTCTGAGATGCTGAATGCAAGTATACATAAGGCTGTGAAAGATTATTTACAATGGCCAGCGGTATCTCTTCCACTTATCTCTGTATTGCTTTTCGTAACTAAGTATAACCAGTTCATTTTTAGAACCTCTCAGAAATAAATACACAGTGAAACCCAGTTAACATTTGTTAAATTTAACTTTTAAAATATTCATTTGAAACATTGAATGTGTTTTGTATAAAACTCTGTGCTTCAGAGACCTTATGTAAACTCTGTTGCAGCAAGTATGATATCTTTCGAGGCATTTATGATGCCTCCTGAGTCCTCATCATGTTGTTGACTTAAACCCCTTTTTCTTTTCTTTTTTTGGTCTGGGGTCCTTTCCTTTCAGCTATTTCCTGAACTGAAAAAGGGTTTTTAAGCTTACTTTAAAAGTCCTTAGTTTAGCAAAATAAACAGTCAGTCAACTCCATTCTTGATACTTTCCTACCTCCTTGAAGTATTTGGGGGGTAATAAATCTTCTCTCTGACAAGTCTCTGATGATCCATTACATTAATGCATCATTATGACAATGCTGGTGACGTACTAGAGCATTGTCTGCTGAGTACGTTGCTCCTCTTCTAACTTTTATACTTAATTTAAAAAAGAGGGTTGGAGGAGTGTTATATCCCAGTAAGGAAATATCTGTGGCATTTAAAACGGAATCTCTCTGCGTGTATATCTCCACCAGCAAACTTTGCATGCACACAAATAATTGTTTCTTAATTTTTTCAGATTTTGCTTTATAATTCTTAAAACTTTGGTGCCTGCTAATGTTGAAAGCAGCCTTCTGCCCTGAATTCTACAGCAACCTCTAGATCAAATAGGAGAACAATTATTTGACGGAACACCCCATGCATCAGATGCAAACAGTAAGAATATATGAAGAAGAAGAAGAAGAAGAAGAAGAAGAAGAAGAAGAAGAAGAAGAAGAAGAAGAAGAGGAGGAGGAGGAGGAGGAGGAAGAGTAGTAGTAGTAGTAGTAGTAGTAGTAGTAGTAGTTTGGATTTGATATCCCGCTTTATCACTACCCTAAGGGGTCTCCAAGCCGCTAACATTCTCCTTTCCCTTCCTCCCCCACAACAAACACAATGTGAGGTGAGTGGGGCTGAGAGACTTCAGAGAAGTGTGACTAGCCCAAGGTCACCCAGCAGCTGCATGTGGAGGAGCGGAGACGCAAACCCGGTTCACCAGATTATGAGTCCACTGCTCTTAACCACTACACCACACTGACCTCCCCCTTAAATAAAGACACATTTGACTCAAATTATAGTTTTGGTTTTTGGCAGAATTTAGGCCACAACTTTATTGATTACAGAAAACTGAGTGGTTGCATAGGCCCTGATACAACTAGCTCCCTACACCCTTGCAGGTAGTGCTGACCCAGAGCTCTATCATAGGTCAGCCAAGGGTGAACACCTGAGGCAGGTGAAAAGCCTGGGAACAGACTCTGTTCACCCCCCAGATGCTCCCCTGGACTCAGGCACGGGCACAGCCCCCTCTCGGGGGTTGACCAAACCAAGTTGAGTCCCTGGATTCCTTTAACGGAATACCCTTCACATAGGGATGGCGAAACCGTTCTCCCATCCCTATCACATGAACCAGTGCCTATCTGCAACCTTACAAGTTGTGACAAATTGCTACACGGCAGGCAAAACCCAATGGCAACAGCCAATCAGCCGAGTGGGGGAAATTCCTGCCGTGCCCCCGTCCCAACGACAGACGACACACGACGGCATAGCAAGGTCAATCGCAAAATGCCCTAAAATTAGGGAGAGGTGGGCGGGTGTTTTTTTCTCAAATTGACACAGAAAGTATTGATAGACTGTGTTGTGTTCCTTCGGGGTGGACGCTTTTTGAGAACTCTTTGAATTTATTTACTACTAAGCTCATATTCAGCCATCATGTTGATATACAAATGCCACCTATTTCATATACACAGTTGCATGTAATTAACATATTTTTAACACATGTAGATTGGCAATAATATGCTTCTCCAACAATAGAAGAGATCCTTTTGGAGCACATTTTGAAATTGTTTCCATCAATTAAGAATTTGATGTCGCCTGTGAAATACCTGTAGCAATGTGTTTACACAATCATTATCAATCGTTATTAATATTTAGTTTGGACTTTGGTTTTAACGTGCCTTCTTTTTTCTGATTCCTCTACCCCATCGGCAAACATGCAGCATGATGCTATAACGCTTATTCAAAAGTGAATCCCCAAAGAAGTGGTCGTGAAATTACATGAGAAGTGCTAGGAACATGATTTAAAAATAAAACAAAATTGGGGAGTCTTACGTGGGCCATATAAGTATCCTAATGTTTGCATGTAACTCCCAAGCCACTTGCCACGAACTCCTGCCTTTCTTAAGCTAATAAATTAGTATCCTAACAGTCACCAAATTGTCTGAACTTACATCTGACAATTTGTTTTCATGCAGCGGGACAAAGCAGCAAACTGGGTTACGTTCCCAAGACATCCTTTGTAATCAGTAGTTTACTTGAAGTTACTTGTTTAAATCTTCAATGAAATCCCAGTTATGATCAACTGTGTGAGGTCTGAGAACTGCTTTTGAATAGACCTTAGAAAGATTGCAGAATATGTCTTCTGAAAAGCCTAACAGTTCCACGTATCACATTGATCCTAATTATTTTGATTAAGGGTCGTAAAAGTACATACAGTTACCGGGACACATGAACATTTTGTTCTTGCTAGAGAAACAATGTGATCTACAGTTTTCTGGCAAACCAGATTGTTTCGTTGTAGTAGCTGTTTGGGTCTTTGATACTGTTTAGAACAAAATTATCTTGAGTTTAACTCTGTATACAACAGAAAATGAACAATGGTGGGTGTTTTTTTGTTCATTTTTTTAAAAAAAATCCCATTGTAGATGAATACTAAAAAAGCTATTTTCATATTGTACAGTATTAGCACACTTCAAAATGACTTGGATAGGAATTGGTCCTTTAAGACATTTCCTGCAAGGTAGAGAAAAATTGTTAAGATCTCCCTATCTGTATGCTACTGCTGGGGTTACTACTCTTAACTATGTTGGTTCAAAAGCTACCACATCCCAAACAACAAGAGAATGTTAGGTAGCCCTTTTTTGTAGGCTGTCTAGCAGGCTAGTCTGCTAGAAATTTTCAGGAACAGGGTGGGGGGTTAAATAAATGTAAGACCCTGCTATGAGGTTGAGATAAATGGATTGTGACAATGCAATCAGCTCAGAACACAATTGAGACTAAATGCAAACTATTTGTAATTGTCAGGAGCCTTAAAGTAATAAACAGAACAAAAAAACAAAAACCATACTCAATTATGAGTAGGATCAGTTTGTGTCAACTTTACGATGATTTAAAAGTCTGCTGTCTGGATCTGCAACTTACTCATCTGTAAAACTATTTAAAGAGGTCTTTGACAACCAGTTGAGCTTGTGAGTTTCTCTTCCCCCACATTTTCTCAATATTTATTGTAAAAACGAAGCCCTTGTCTGGACTGAGAGATGATCTATCTCAGACAGAAGCTTAACAAAGCCTCCCAGATGAAGCAGACCAAAGATGGAGTTTCCTTGTTTAACTAAAATGAGACATTTCCTTGAACCTAGTCTCTCTTTAGGAATTTCTAGCTAGGTTTGGCCATTTTGATATAGGGGGCACTGTAACCTAATCTTCATTACCCAAAAGAGCCACGGCTATGCCAAACTTGGAAACGTTATCTGCATTTGATGTGCAAATGATCTACAGTCAGCCAACGAAGAGGAAGGAGCAATAAGAATGCTTCTTCTATTACCTGGATCCCAGCATCATTACATGTGACCACAGCTCATTATCTTCCTTATTAAAACTGTGGTATAAAATGACCTTGGATGACACCGCAAGACAAAGGAGAAGCCTTTCTGGAAATTCCAGTTCCCTAATGCCAAATATGGCAACTGTCCTGGACTAGAATCAGGATGTGTCTGGGATGTTTGGATTAGTTCGTGATACTCTTCACAAAATGTTTCCTTCCCTGTAGAGTATGGTTACCAGATGTCCCCATTTCTCTGGGACAGTCCCCGGATTTACAAATCTGTCCCTGGAGAAAATCTGTCCCCGGATTTCATTTAATGTCCCCGGATTTATATTTTAAGTGTTGTAGATTTATTAGTAGGGAATGAATGTTGTGTGATTGGTTCAACGGCACAAGACACATCATATGGAGACTTCCAGAGAGGCAAAATGGCGGGCACCATGGCAGCGAGCAGCTCCTGAAGCCAGCCAGAGCCAACTGCGCTACCAGGCTGGCTCCAGGCTGCTGAGACTGCCGATGCCACTGCACGTCAACTGGGGGAACCGCTGACCCCCCCCCCCGACCCAAATTGAGCTGGGAACGAGAGCACCCGGACGACTGCCCAGTGGTGCTCCGGGGCCAGGAAAACCCTGGAGCCGAAGCAGGGAGAAGGAGAAGGAAGAGAGAGAAAAGGGAAGGAGAAAAAAGAGGGAGCCCCGACCTTGCCACACCTCTGCCGCCGCCACTGAGGAGGAGAGGAGAGGAGAGCACCGGGAGGGCAAGGACACGTGGCTGAGCCCAGGCCCGACCTGAGCCTACTGCACGGCAGCTAGCACTCCAAGAGAACAGGCCAAGGCCCAGAGGAAGGCTGCGCGACAGAGGAGACCACAGAAGAGAAGATATTGCTTCTTAATTATTATTATTTTAAATAACTTTTTAAAAATAACTCCCCCCCCTTTAAAAAAAAAGTGTCCCCGGATTCTTTGAAATTTTTTTGGTAACCTTACTGTAGAGGGCAGGCTGGAAAGAGCAATTCAACATCCTCTCTGTGTGTGTGTGTGTGTTTGTGTGTGTGTGTGTGTTTGGGGAGGGCAAAAAATAAATAAATGAGAGGCCAGTACTCATATCTTGATAAACGTGCCATGGATGCCGGAACAAAACCTAGACAGCAAAAACAGAGGTGCCTGTACTACATAACAGTGAGTACCATGTGTGCTTTGTGCTGTAGTGGGGACTCTAGCAGGAGATGGGGATTTTGACCTTTACCTTGTGCCTGATGATTCCTCCTCACCTTTTGTTAATTACTCTTCCTACCTGTAGCTTTGAGTTAATTATGGGTATGCTTTTGTTGAGGAGGTATGCCGTTTGTGGAATGCTCCCGCAGGGAGATTTGCCTGGCGCCTTCATTATATATATATTTTTATATAATGCTGATTAATATTCTACAGCCTTCTAAATGTGTCTGTGGGAAGGGGGTGGGGTTATTGTTTTGCTGTTTTGTTGTAGTTATTTACTTGTTTTTATCTTGCATTTGATTCTGTCAACCGCCCTGAGATCTTATGATGAAGAACAGTATACCACTCTCACACACACATATATGGAGGTGTTCACAAGAACCTGTGAAGTTCATCTGTTAGCTTACTTGCTCAATCAAATGTTTCTTTTAAAAAATAAAAAGTGTGCTTTTAATTTATACACACACACACACACATATATATATCTAAGTACAATCAACTGTTTGACCATTAGAGCTTTGTACAAGGTTCTTTTCAACCAGATACTTCTCAGTTTCTTCACTTCCTGGTTTCCAACAGGCACGTTTGCTTTGCTTTTCAGTATAATTTAGTAATAGGCCCAAGCCATTTTTCTGCCTGAAGCAAGGCTTGGCACCACTGCACCCTGCAGAGTCTGGTTCATCACGTTGTCCAAATCTGGACTCATGGTTCATTTCTTTCAAACACATCACATGGAGACCCTCCAAGTGTCCCTATATTCCATGGATGTCCCCGATTTAGAGAAGCCGTCCTGGTTTCTGATTTGATCCCGGAATGTCCCACTTTTCCTTAGGGTGTCCCTGGTTTCATTGGAGAATTGTTGGAGGGTATGGAGTTATCTAGGGACGTGGGTGGTGCTGTGGGTTAAACCACAGAGCCTAGGACTTGCCGATCAGAAGGTAGGCGGTTCGAATCCCCGTGACGGGGTGAGCTCCCGTTGCTCAGTCCCAGCTCCTGCCAACCTAGCAGTTCAAAAGCACATCAAAGTACAAGTAGATAAATAGGTACTACTCCGGCGGGAAGGTAAACGGCGTTTCCGTGCGCTGCTCTGGTTCGCCAGAAGCGACTTAGTCATGCTGGCCACATGACCCGGAAGCTGTACGCCAGCTCCCTCGGCCAATAAAGCGAGATGAGCACCGCAACCCCAGAGTAGGCCACGACTGGACCTAATGGTCAGGGGTCCCTTTACCTTTACCTTTATGGAGTTATCTGACCCCTGAACCATCTGAAGGCATTCCTGTATAGGGAAGTTTTTAATGTTTAATGTTTTATTATGTTTTTTTATATGTTGGAAGCTGCCCAGAGTGGCCGGGGCAACCCAGTAAGATGTGTGAGGTATAAATAGTAAAATTATCATTATGGAATAGGGCGGCCCTATTTTCATCAGAGAAATGTTGGAGGGTATGCACAAGCAGTAATCCACAAACAAATATCAGTTACTACTCATGGTTTGTTTGGAGCAAATGAACCATGAATCCAGTTCTGGACAAGGCACAGCAAGGGAAGCGGGGAACACTATGGGAACTTTTCAGCAGTAGAATCCAGTATGCTGCTTTTTCACATTAAACAACTGCAAGAGTTTGCTTTAAACTATGGTTTAATGTTTGCGAATCATGTCACGGTGTCCCTCTGCTGGTATGGTGAAATGAATCAAATCTACATACAAATCTAAAGGCTTGATGCTCAAGCCCTGTTCATATGCAGATTGACTAACAGAACTTCTGGATTTTGCTTCTATAAAACAGATCTGGAAACATTTCTCAGTTTACACAATAGACTGTTTTTATTCAGTTAAATTATGCTTTGTTTGGTGGCTTTTAAAAAGAAATTTATTCTACTTAACTCTGGCCAAGAACGCTTCAGCTGAACAGCCTGGGTTCCTTTGAACATGCACATGCAAGAAGACAAGAACAAAAAAATAATAATCCTGTACCTTCCCACTCTGGTTGCATTTACATCAGTATTCGCTGCATTTCCAGTGCACTCTGTCCACTGGAGTTTGAAGCCGGCTTCACATTATATTAGCCACAATCCATCTGTGGCTTAAGAAATGCTCCCCACTGATGCACCTAACCTCAAACCAGCTTCCAGAAAATGGAAGGTGTGGTTACACTGTGGTGTGAACAGTTTAGGAGGCTTTTGCGTATGTGCTGGTGACATAGCTGTCAACTGTCCCTTATTTGGTGGGAAACTCCCTTATCCTAGCGCCGTGTCCCACTGCTGTCCCTTATGGATGATGTCCCTTAAATTTCCCGCTTTTCATGGTCCCCCGGCTCGGGAGGGAAGCAGCGGCTCGGGGCCCTGCATTGCGAGAGAGAGCGTTCGCTGGCGCCGTCATCCTGGCATGAGGAGTTCCATCGGCCCTTCCCCGCCCGAGACAGAGGGGGGAGGGAGAGAGACTCTCGCCCACGCCGCCCGCGAGCCCGGAGGTGGCAGCGATGGTGGCAGCTGAGGAGGCAGCCTGAGGGAGGAGGAAGAGGAGGGGATGGGGAGGGACACAGAAGGGTGTGCTGCCACAACTGCCTCATGCCGGATTGACAGCATCTGTCAATCCTACCAATGTATGTAACTCTTTACAATAGCAAAATCCCTTATTTTGGCTGCTGATCCCTTATTTTCGAGGCTGCTGGTCCCTTATTTTCAAATCTGTAAGTTGACAGCTATGGCAGGTGATGGCACATGCGCCGACGACCACTTCACTGAGTTGGAGTTTGGCATGGGACAGCGAATCATCAGGTGAAGGCAGCCCTGCCCCGACTCAGTTGTGAACAGAAACGGAAGAAAGCAATTTGAAAATGCAGCAGATGCAGAATGGTTCCACAGCATTCCAAGACTCATGTGAACATACCCTTAGATTCCTGTGACTGTGCCAATATGACAGTAATAGGCTTTGGTAAATGGAAGTGGGGTGAAAGGGGGGAAAGACACACGCACACCCCTTTTCTCAGAGTTGAGCTGATCTCTGTATAGAGGAGCTGTGAACAAAAAGCGCTGGGACATCCTTAAGTGTAGAAACATAGGAAACCAATAACCAGAGCACAGCTAGTGGAGCCACATCTGAAGCTGCAAAGTACACTACCACCTTGTGAGCATTGTTTAAGAAAGAGTTAATCTGCCAATTCTGTTTCCTTCTTGCTTGCTTGCTTGCTCCCTCCCTCCCTACACACACACACACACCCTCTTTCTGGCTCTAATTTAAACAAGTTGCGAACGCGTAAGTTATGATATATGCATAGGGTTTTGCATTAAGTTTGCAATGTCAGGTTTGTTTATAAAAATCGTATTTTTAACCACTTGCCTGGAGGCACTGTTCAGGGGAGCCGTGAGCAGCAAGCTGATTTTTAAAGAGGCCGTTTTCTTTCTCCATGAACTTAGAATGGAGATTTCGGCGTTCTGGATGGCATGCTTACTTTAAAACGTCTCAGTACGCCACAAATTTGCAATTAAGTTTATTTACTTAGCAGCAGGGAATTGACTTGCTTTAGATGATTGGCGCATGACCCCTCACATACCTCAGAGAAGTTGGCAAGGTCCCTTTTACCTCTCATGGGGAAAATTGCTTTCCAACAGTTTGGAGGCCTGTTTACAATGGGGTTTTCCCCCTCTCTCCTCCTATTGTGCAATGTTAACATCCTCCATAAACCTAATAGTCACACAGTAGTTAATAAGGGGCAGAAAGTTTTATGGTCTCTCCCACAATCGTTAAATTATTGCTACTGTAATTTACTCCAGCCAGGTAATTTTTGGAAAATAAGGGGCATTGTATTCTTGCAAACTGAAGAAAGACAGACCCTTCGCAACTGTAAGTTTATAGTGTCATTGCACTGTGCTCTGTCGAGCTGAGTTATAAATGCTTTACCATCTCAACAAATTGAAGGGACATATTTTGAGATGATTTGGCTAGGATTGCCCTTCCGCAAGTTCAGTGTTACGATTGCTGAAGAAACTCCCAGACCAAAACTGCTAGCTTTTTCCTGACCCTGCTTCTGTACTGGCAGCCAGATGAATTGAAACAATTAAGGAGGAGAAACTTTTTCTGGCACAGAAATAAGGTGATGGGGAATGTGTCACCTGTTACATTATGTGGTGTCACATGGCTGGTAAAGACTGAAAGAGCAGTACTAGTGTAAAAAGATGGGAATTCCATCAAACATTCATCTCTGTGTTCATCTAAAAGGAAAATTAAATAGCATTGGTGTACATTCCAGTAAATTTCCAAAACAAAACAGAAATCAAAGTTGATATAACCAATTTTGGATTCTCTCTCTCTCTCTCTCTCTCTCTCTCTCTCTCTCTCTCTCTCACACACACACACACACACACACACACACACACGGCTGTCACCAGCACAATCCTATCTATGTTTACTCAGAAGTAAACCCCAGGAAAATGTGTATAGGATTGCAGTCTAAAAAATGCTTTTGTGTACGGCGACTACTTAAAGCATCATATTTAGCATTCAACAAACAATTTTTTGGGGGGAAGGGAAAAATATTTTCTGGGGAATACCTATTTCCTTAACAAGCATACTTTTAAAATAAATGCTATAGCTGTGGAACCCACAATTCAGAAAGGGGGTGGATAGGGTAGACATGATTTTCCCTACAGAAACAAAACTATTAATATTTAGAAAGTGCAGAAGAGGTTTTGTTTTCTTTTGAATTCTCTGCTATTCTTTTGATTCTCCGAAGAGCTATTAGTTGATGCTTTCCCCATAACACAATATCTGCCTTCTATTTTGCAAAGAACTTACCATTATAAATGTTGTTCATTTGAATCTAGGGTGCTGGGAGAAAGGTTTCACCAGTCAGAGCAGTTAGCATCAAGCCCCAACTGTGCTGCACTCCTGTCTGTTAGAAAACACTTGAGTGGCAGCCCTAATTACCTGTTTCTACATATAGTTCTCATGGGGAAGTAGAAGCTGTCATAATTCCTGGCCACTTGTAAGGAGAATGACCTACCGACAACAACCGCTAAAGCTGAACATCCAATAAATTAAGGCTCCGTTGCCTTCGTTTATTTTTATGAGTATCCTAGAAAGAAGTCTAGCCAAACGTTCCACCTCGTATACAACTTGCAAGGTGATAAATAGGCATGCATGCCCTCTGAGGACTGCCTGAGACTTTACAAATATCCTGTACAGAAAGCACTTCTGTGATGTGGGGGGACGGGACATGATGACCGCATGCAGATTGCATGTGGTGGCTTGACATGCGTGTACCCGACAGATATGCTTCACCTTAAGAACCTGTTAGCAACTGCTCCTTTTCAATGCATGTACACACAGCAGGAGAGAGATGTGGGTGATCATCAAAAGTGAGGGCCAACGGCCACTCGGAACTGCACAGAGAGCAGAGGGTTTTCCCTGGCATTGCAGTGGCTCTGATGCGTGTGGCTGGCAACCATCTGTCTCGAGAGACAATAGAGTGTGCCTCCTGGGGTGAACTCAAATCACTGCATTAGCACCACCAAAGTGACCTCCCCAGGGTGCAAGCCTGGGCAGTGTGTATGGAGACCCTGGGCTGCCCAGAGGGCAAGACCACCACCCCGCCTCGCTGATGTGGTCTAAAGGAAAGGAAAGCAATACGTTTGGCACCAGCTGGGCTGCAGGAGTTGCCAGAAGGAGGGGTACAAGGAGCCATCCAACCATCTTAGGGACTCCACACTGCATTTGTGTAGGGTTCACTCCTTGTTTTTTTCTTCTCCCAACGCTGTCCCACAAGGCAGAGGTGGTTTAGGATCACAGTTTTCCTTCTGTTAGATCAGGGGTAGGCAACCTAAAGCCTGGGGGCCGGATGCGGCCTAATCGCCTTCTCAATCCGGCCCGCGGACGGTCCGGGAATCAGCATGTTTTGACATGAGTAGAATGTGTCCTTTTATTTAAAATGCATCTCTGGGTTATTTGTGGGGCATAGAAATAAGTTCATTTATTTTTTTCCCAAAATATAGTCTGGCCCCCCACAAGGTCCGAGGGACAGTGGACCGGCCTCCTGCTGAAAAAGTTTGCTGACCCCTGCTTGAAACCATCTTTTTATATTTGGTAACCAAAAGTAGTCTAATTGTATTCTCGTTACTGCTGCATGGAATAACACCTTTGGATTTTGTAAGTAAAGCTTTTAAATTTACTTGAGAGTGTGGTCTACTTGTTGCCAGAGAGGTAGAGAGAGGGACAAATGCTGTAGGCAGATTAAAAGGGATGTGCAAAGGGGGTCTAACAACCCATATTCCCACACTATACTGCTGCTTAACTGTGACTGTTTCAAACTTTGCTGGGTGCTTTCTCCCGCTGGAGAATGTGCAAAATACTAGGAATTCATTTATTTATTTTCAAAATATAGTCCAGCCCACCACATGATCTGAGAGATGGAAGACTGGCCCACGGCTGGAAAAGGTTGCTGATCCCTGTGCTAAATTGTTGGTTGAGTGAGCTTCACGGCTCAGTGGGAATATGGAGGCAAATTTCCTCTCTAGCACCCCATACACTGTCTAAGAGGGACACAGGTGGCGCTGTGGTGTAAACCACTGAGCCTCTTGGGCTTGCTGATCTGAAGGTTGGCGGTTCGAATCCCCATGACGGGGTGAGGTCCCATTGCTCTGTCCCAGCTCCTGCCAACCTAGCAGTTCCAAAGCAAGTAGATAAATAGGTATCACTGTGGCAGGAAGGTTACCTTTACCTTTTTTACACTGTCTAAGGTCTGTGAGCAAAGGGCGGCGGGGCTGGTTCCCACTCTTACGTCTATTTGCAAGAAGCAGTGAGAAAGGAGTTCCTCACACAGCAACCAAGCACCTAGTTGCTAACTACACAGTTGTTTCTAGCGTAGGTTGCTGACGTCTGCAAAGGTGCCTGTTCAGGCCAGAACTGCATGCTAGCATGATGCTGAGTGCTAGCATGGCTGAATGTCAACTCCCAGTGCTTAGACCAGGGGTCAGCAAACTTTTTCAGCAGGGGGCTGGTCCACTGTCCCTCAGACCTTATGGGGGGCCAGACTATATTTTGAAGAAAAAAACGAACGAATTCCTATGCCTCCAAATAACCCAGAGATGCATTTTCAATAAAAGGACACATTCTATTCATGTAAAAACACGCTGATTCCCGGACCGTCTGCAGGCCAGATTTAGAAGGCGATGGGGCCGGATCAGGCCCCCGGGCCTTAGTTTGCCTACCCATGGCTTAGACAGTAAGACTTCCCACAATGTGCCCTGCAGTGCTGGCCAGTGGTTCCAAACGGCAACCTGGTTCACTATATGCTGCTGGAGCTACTCATTATGCTTTTTTTAAAATTCTTTTTTACATAGAAGTGCTTCTCATCCAGGGATACAGACACACACACACGGACACACACATACTCCTGTAAGACATGCTGGTTCCCCCTCCTTAGATCTTTGTCTATTGGTTTCATTAAGAACCTCTTTGTGAACACCGCTTGCAAGGAAGAGAGCAACCAGAAAAGCAAACTAACGAGACAGGTAGCCCGTGATGAACATGGCAGCCTACCCCAAGAACAATAATTGAGTCAGACATATGGGTTTTAAGTGCTTCCTAAAGGGGACAGTTATGAAGCCGACCACACACTCAGAGACCCTTCTGCAAGAAAGCAGCCTGCTGAAAAGTGGAGCCTCAGCCTTGCAGCTGCCGATTTTGCTCTGTCAGTAGCCACAGCTGCTTGCCTTTTTCTTCTAAAGTTAGTCGGGGATGAATGAAACTAGAGAGAAGCACATTAGCAGGACATTTCTCTCAACAAGAAGATGCTGGTCCAAGTTCTCAGCTCATTTGTCATTTTTTTAACCAAACCTCAATTGGATTAAAGTCAAAAGCATAAAAGTGTTTTATTATTGGGGATAGAGAATCAGTTTGTAATAGGTATAGAGAGTCTAGTTGAATGAGCCATTTCTCCATTGCCCCCTTTACCCAACTATTATTTTGTGCTTGTTTATTTGATTTGGTCATTTGTCTTCTCACCAAGAAGCTCTTCTTTGTAAAGAGTCAACTGATTGGAAAGTTTGGGGCCGAATTCATGGGATGGGATGGGATTCTTTGCTTTAGGGTGCTTCAATCAACCCTCCTCACAGATTAAAAAGCACATGAGGTTGGAGTCTCAGGCTGCCTAGCCCCACCTCCTTGCCAATGACATACATGTCTAGGGCTCCTTCAGGCAAGGAGGAATCTGTGGGCCATTTAGGATTCCTCCTCATGTAAGATCCTTGACATGGTTGCTGAACAAGGTGTGTGTGTGTGGCTGGTTCAACTAGCACATGTCATGCAAGCTGGCATTGCCTCATAAACCCTCACATCTTGAAACCAAGTGTGTGATAAGGTGTGTATAATGACAAACCTAGACAGCATCTTAAAAAGTAGAGACATCACCTTGCCAACAAAGGTCCGTATAGTAAAAGCTATGGTTTTCCCAATAGTGATGTATGGAAGTGAAAGCTGGACTATAAAGAAGGCCGATCACTGAAGAATTGATGCTTTTGAATTATGGTGCTGGAGGAGACTCTTGAGAGTCCCATGGACTGCAAGAAGATCAAACCTGTCCATTCTTAAGGAAATCAGCCCTGAGTGCTCACTGGAAGGACAGATCCTGAAGCTGAGGCTCCAAGACTTTGGCCACCTCATGAGAAGAGGAGACTCCCTGGAAAAGACCCTGATGTTGGGAAAGATGGAGGGCACAAGGAGAAGGGGTTGACAGAGGATGAGATGGTTGGGCAGTGTTCGCAAAGCTACCAGCATGAGTTTGACTAAACTGCGGGAGGCAGTGGAAGACAGAAGTGCCTGGCGTGCTCTGGTCCATGGGGTCACGAAGAGTCAGACATGACTAAACAACAACAACAACCCTTTTGTGTTGATCAAATGCCAGCCATAGTTTGTCTTTCTTGAGACAAGACTACTTAGGTGTCTTCAAGGTTGGAGTTGGTCAACATTATGGCTGCAAAGGAATAAGAAGAGGTGCAAAATCACCCATCACATGAGCTTAAGTCTGTAGTCTTATTTATGAAGTATTCGCCTGCTGGCTCCTTCTGAACTGCAACGTCCTGCCATTATTCACAGGCAGTGCTCTGCTTTTCCTTGCACATGGTGATGCCACGTTACACGTTTGACTGCTTGGCTTTTAATAATGCAGAAACCCTCAAACTCCTTCTGTAACAGATAGCTTTTTCAGTAATTCCTGGTCACCGTAACCCCCATAAGTCACAGGGTTTGTTTTTCCTCTCTCAAATTTGTGATTGGGAATGTCTGACGGTTGGCAGTAGCCTGTAGCGAGGCTGCCAAGAGAGTTTGTCGATCCAGCGCAGTGACGCTTACAGCTTTCTTCACGGAGATCTTCCAATAACCTTGCCTTGTATGGCATCAAGACAATTGAATTCCCCTTGATGTTATACATTCATATAATCTAATTATTGTGTCTCAAGTATCCCCCAACCAAAAAGAAAGAAAGATTGAAACTACTGCTACAAGGAAACTGAGCCTTAAACAGCCTCCCTACCATGCATATGAATTATTTTAAGATTCGGATGGTTGTGATTAGAACTTTTCCGTTGTTTCAAGATTTTTCTATTTGTGATGGTTCTCCCTTTGAACTAAGAGGTCCATTGATATTTCTTGCCAAACCCCAACAGGCTCAGTAAATAGGATCAGGCAGGAAGTGATGGGAATGTCCTCTGCTCAAGACCCTGGGGATGTTGCCCAGTGCTGGGCTTGACGGACAAATAGTCTGATGTGGGACAAGGTAGCTTCCTGTATTTGACAGGAGGGAAGCAGGTCACACAGAGCAATCAGTTTGTGTATAGAGGAACCGTTTTCTGTAAGTAATACTAGCCTGATGTGTTCTCATTTAGATATTTTAGGAAGTAGGAAGGGTAATGAGAACAATCAAAATACCTGTCCATGATAAAGCAGAGATGGTGGTCCTCCAGATGTTCTTAGACTACAACTCCCATCATCCCATTGGCCATGCCGCTTTGGGCAGATGGGAGTGGTGGGCCTCAGGCTTCTTCTCTTTGTTTTAAAGCAGTTTTTCTCAACCTTGGGTCCCCAGATGTTGTTGGACTCCCCACATTCCTAGCCAGTATGACCTGTGGTCAGGGATTACTGGAGTTGTAGTTCAAGAACATCTGCCAACCCAAGTTTGAGAAAGGCTGGGTGTTGTAAGAGAAAGCTAGCCTTTAGTCATACAAAGCAATTTGGTATGCCACTAAACTGTGACGTCAGTTGATGATGTTTTTTCATTATTCATTGCAACTGGCAGGTTTTTCCGATAGAATCTTTGCTTTCAAGAAACAGGATTCGTACTGACTTTTCACTGGAGATGCCATCCATAATAAAGGAGAGCAGCTGTGACAATAGGACAGCAGAAGGTGACAATTTTGTTGTTGTTGTTTTGTTTCAAGGGGTGGCGTGCGCCTGTGTGTTCATGCCCATATAAAACAGAAAAGAAACAGACTTAATTTTGTTTACAAGTTTCATTCACAGCACAGCAGGCAATGTTCACACTGTAATAGTCACTGTAACAGATAATTTGATTTTCAACCTGGTTATCATGCATTCAGACATAGCAATACAGGAAAATGTGCATTTTAGCAGTGCATTTTAAACAAGGTTGCACACTTTAAGTCAGAATATATTAGGGGTGAGTGTTAAAGTTAGCAATTGGAGAGGGCCTCGGAAAGTCTCATTCACCATACAGTGTGTTACAAGATTGCTACATGGAGGCACGACTGATTTTTACACCTCCAGCTGATAGTGCAACTGGCAAATGCTGGATTTTCTGGAATTTACACATTTCAAGTCTGGAGTACTATGGAAATTCTGTAAATGAACTTTGTCACACTGGAGCTGACTGAAGTATATTTTTAGTCTGAGAACTCATTGAAAATACTGCTTTGAGGGGGGAATGGCTTTGGTCTGGACAAGCAGATGTACTTTCTACAGAATCAAGCATGTACTTGATGTACTTTATACGTTCTCAAGCAAAAAAGCTGTCAGGGAAGGCACCTGCACAGTTAGATAGCAAAAAATGAAAGGATGGTTACAATCATAGAATTGTAGAGTTGGAAGGGACCTTGAGGGTCATCCAGTCTGACCCGATGCAACACAGGAATCTCAACTAACACATCCATGACAGATGACCCTCCAACTTCTGTTTTAAAATCTCGGATGAATGAGAGTCTACCATGTTCCAAATGAGTCCAATCCATTGTTGAACAGCACAGAAAGTTCTTTCTGATGTTTAGTCAAAATCTCACTCCTTATAACGTGAAGTCATTGGTTCAGGTCCTATCCTCTTACTTCCCATAATGCACCAGCCACCAGTTAGTGAAGACAGAACTATGAGTGATAAGTTGTTTATTTGGACACCAGGTTATTGGATCTCTGCAGTCCTTAAAGAGCTGCTGTTTCTCCCTCTCCTTTAGTGCATTTTTCGTTTTTGTTTCATTTTCTAATCTTTGGGATTTCTGTAGCTTGAAAACATGCTACATACTTGCTTTGTCCTTTGTTTCTTCCTAACAACCAAGATGCATGTTTCCTCTGGTGGTTCATCTGAGATCAAGAACCCCCTGCAAGTTATTTCATGGAAATGCTATTACACAAAAAGTCCTACACGAAAAGTCCAAGCAGTCATTATGGGGGCAACATCATGGGAAGTGTGTTTCTAGGACTGTTGTGAAATTGTCAAGCTCCCTTGTTACTTTTCCTGTTGGATGTCATTATTGTAATCGTGCTATATTTATAGTAGTGACATGTTGGTTTTCCTAAAGGTAAAGGTAAAGGGATCCCTGACAATTAAGTCCAGTCACAAATGACTCTGGGGTTGCGGCGCTCATCTCGCTTTACAGGCCAAGGGAGCTTGCGTTTGTCCACTTCCGCAGTTTTTCCGGGTCATGTGGCCAGCATGACTAAGCCGCTTCTGGCAAAACCAGAGCAGCGCATGGAAACGCCGTTTACCTTCCCGCTGGAGCGGCACCTATTTATCTACTTGCACTTGGACATGCTATCGAACTGCTAGGTGGGCAGGAGGTGGGACCGAGCAACGGGAACTCACCCCGTCGCGGGGGTTCGAACCGCCGACCTTCCAGTCGGCAAGCCCAAGCGGCACAGTGGTTTAACCCACAGCGCCACCCACGTCCCTGCTGGTCTTCCTATGTTGAAAGCAAAGAAAACCATACGGTGCAAAAACAATTCCATAAAACTAGAGCAAATATAACAACATTGGTTGATATTTGCTCTAGTTTTATGGAATTGTTTTTGCACCGTATGGTTTTCTTTGCTTCAAGCATGATTTGGGGGTTTTTTGGGGGGGCGCGTAAAAAAGTGGCCTGCAAATAAAATAATGAATGAATTATAAATCTGAGGGGGAAACTGCATTCTTCCTTTCGAGCAGAAGAATGTGCTTTCAATGTGCTTTAAAAGTATAGTGTTTTTCTGGAAACCAATCTAGGAAAGAGTATTAAGGAGTTAGGTCTTCTATTAAAAGCACCTGTGTTGAATCACAGTATGGTTGCACTTTAGGTGGGGGTTTGGTTCCAAGGATTCCAGATTGTGCATAACCCTTGGAGAGCAGTTAGCATTTGAGGGGGAGAGGCAGTCCCCAGTACTCACGCATCCCACATACCGAGCAAGCCTTGCCCAGCTAGAAAGTTGTTGTTGTTGTATAGTCGTTTAGTTGTGTCCGACTCTTCATGACCCCATGGACCAGAGCACGCCAGGCACTCCTGTCTTCCACTGCCTCCCACAGTTTGGTCAAACTCATGCTGGTAGCTTTGAGAACACTGTCCAACCATCTCGTCCTCTGTCGTCCCCTCTCCTTGTGCCCTCCATCTTTCCCAACATCAGGGTCTTTTCCAGGGAGTCTTCTCTTCTCATGAGGTGGCCAAAGTATTGGAGCCTCAGCTTCAGGATCTGTCCTTCCAGTGAGCACTCAGGGCTGATTTCCTTCAGAATGGAGAGGTTTGATCTTCTTGCAGTCCATGGGACTCTCAAGAGTCTCCTCCAGCACCAGAATTCAAAAGCATAAATTCTTCGGCAATCAGCCTTCTTTATGGTCCAGCTCTCACTTCCATACATCACTACTGGGAAAACCATAGCTTTAACTATATGGACCTTTGTTGGCAAGGTGATGTCTCTGCTTTTTAAGATGCTGTCTAGGTTTGTCATTGTTTTTGTCCCAAGAAGCAGGCGTCTTTTAATTTCGTGACTGCTGTCACCATCTGCAGTGATCATGGAGCCCAAGAAAGTAAAATCTCTCACTGCCTCCATTTCTTCCCCTTCTATTTGCCAGGAGGTGATGGGACCAGTGGCCATGATCTTCGTTTTTTTTTTATGTTGAGCTTCAGACCATATTTTGCGCTCTCCTCTTTCACCCTCATTAAAAGGTTCTTTAATTCCTCCTCACTTTCTGCCATCAAGGTTGCATCATCTGCATACCTGAGGTTGTTGATATTTCTTCCGGCAATCTTAATTCCGTCTTGGGATTCATCCAGCCCAGCTAGAAAGTAGGAGAGCTCAAGAGTTCTCTTTGTGCCGGATAATCCAAGTGGACCTCGCACAAAAAGGGCTTTTAAGCTCCCTGTCTTGCTTGGGGAGGAAGGCCCACTTCTGCATCAAGACATCAAGACAGAGGTTTTTTTGATGGATTTTCTGAGCAGTGTTGGGAAGCGGGGCAGATATGGAGGACTCTACAAAAATTTAAAATAAGAGCTGGAACAATGAAGTATTCCTAACGCATTGGATTCCACTTTAGAAACAAGACCAGGCCATCTAGAAAGAACTACAATCAGGGGAAGAATCTGGATGAGGAGGAATTCAGAATCGTCCTTACTGCCAAGCAGCTCTTCACACAGGAGAAGCAGCGTGTGGGGTGACAAGTCCAGCTTCCTGCTGCCCCCTTAAACAGCACATCAGCAGTCTTTGGAATATTTAACTGAGGCTGTGCTTACATAGCTTCAGCTGCTGGACCTGGCAGGCAAATAGCATCCACAGTGCCCATATGAACATGTTACTCCCCACCCAGCTAAAGATAGTTCATGGAAGCCTGCTTCTGTATGCATATGTGACCCCAAGGTAGATTGGCACACAGGTGTTTTGATTGGTGCTAACTGATATTCATAATATTGTCACTCCTGTCATCACATTCTCTGTGTCTCTGACTTTTAGAATAGTTGTTAGGAGCCTAAAGCAGGACAGATGAGCAGTGGAGGTGAGGGAGATGCAGAGAGAATGAGGGGAGAAAATGTCAGACGATACAGCCCAATCTGCAGCTTAGTGCTGTTCATGGAAGTCTGCCAGTTCATGCCATCATAAAAGACTCTCCTATTATTGTTGTTGTTGGAGTACAATGTTGATGTACTCTGTAATGGACTCCAGTGCCACCCCATGCTATGAGAAGCAGCTGATGAAAGTTATGTTTATGCTCTACAGATGGATCAGTGGTGTCAGACGCAGAGCTCTCAATATCTGGCAAACAGGTGTTTGGTTTTTTGCCTTTTCCAACAAGCCAGCAGCTGCCAGATTATTCTTTCTTTCTTTCTTTCTTTTTTCTTTTGGTAGGTTGTAGTGCATGGGGAAAAGATATCAGTTCAGTTGTTGACAAGGAACAGAGAGTTATTATGAGTTCCATTTGAGAGTGGTGGGGTTTTGGGGTGGGAAAAAGAGGGAAGCAGAGCAAAGCAGATTGCTGGTGTTAAATGCGCCTCAGCAAATGATCAGGACCAGATTGCCCATTCATTGTTGGAAACTGAATGTTGAGAAAAGCTGTCAGAGAAACAAGCTTCCAGGAACAGAAACCAAAACTAAATCTATACATATTTAAAAATACCAGTTATTTCAATGAAATTTATTTACATTTCTAATGTGTCGTGGCGTGCTTCCAAATGACCATTGAGCATGCATCCCGATTTGTTTTGCAGGAAGGTTAGATGACACTGCAACAAAGAAGGGGTTTCTAGCGCATTTTCCCATCACTTTCCTTATTGCAAAAAGTGTGGGAGAAAAATAATGAGATCTGTGACCCATGTGTAGGTTAATTAACAAAAGAACTGGTTAGATACCTGGATTCAAAAGATAGGATTTTGCACACTCTCCAGTGGGAGAAAGCACCCAGCAAAGTTTTAAACATTCACAGAGTTAAGCAGCAGTATAGTGTAGGAATATGGGTTGTTAGACCCCTTTGAATATCCCTTTTAATCTGCCTACAGCGTTTGTCCCTCTCTCTACCCCTCTGGCAACAAATAGACTACACTCTCAAGTAAATTTAAAAGCTTTACTTACAGAATCCAAAGGTGTTATTCCATGCAGCAGTAAGGAGAACACAATTAGACTACTTTTGGTTACCAAATATAAAAAGATGGTTTCAAGCAGGGGTCAGCAAACTTTTTCAGCAGGGGGCCGGTTCACTGTCCCTCAGACCTTGTGGGGGGCCAGACTATATTTTGGGGAAAAAATAAACGAACGAATTCCTATACCCCACAAATAACCCAGAGATGCATTTTAAATAAAAGCACACATTCCACTCATGTAAAAACACGCTGATTCCCGGACCATCCATGGGCCGGATTTAGAAGGCATTTGGGCCAGATCTGGCCTCCGGGCCTTAGTTTGCCTACCCATGGTTTCAAGCATGCTTTCAGAACTTGGAACAAACTGAGACATGTCCTTTCTAGTCAATTACATGGCACAAAAAGAGAGTGTGTAAAGGGGAATGAAGCGGCTTCAATTCCTCCCTCACCAGAGGTGAGGGGGCATGACCTAACTGAGTCTAGGTGATAAAATGCTGTAGTCTTAACCCTTTCATGCACTAGCACTTGTTTGACTGCTAATTCCCACCAAAAAAAATTAGTCTTTTGGGGAAGCTGGTTTATTGCACAAGACCTTCCAGTCAACCTGAATTTGCCAGTTTGTGACTGAATCCCACCCCAAAATAATGAAAAACATCTGCTCTATATATTTTAAACAGTATCATCCCACTTTAAGCAGTCATGGTTCCCTCAATAAATCTGAGATTCTATATTCTCTTAGAGAGCTACTGTCAGGGACTCAGGAGCAGGAGCAATGGGGAGAGAGGAAATGGAGAGAATGGGGAAGAATCCGAGGGCCGCGTAGGGGAGTATGACAGTGGCCCGAGAGATTCCATGAGCTTCTCCAGCGAATCAGAAGATTCCCAGAAGGGGGCGCCGATGGTCAGGGCAAGGGGGGTCCCAGGGGGGACGCACCAGAAACAAGGAGCCAGAGGGGAACCCCAAAGCAGCAGCGGGGGATCAGGACCAGTTTCCCCACCAGAGCGTAGTGGGGGGGAAGAGTCACATGTGTCAGGGCCAGCGTCTCCTCCAGCGGGGAGAGAAAGTGAGTCAGGGCTGACCACGCCTCCAACGGAAGGGAGGTCAGTTGCAGCTAGCCCCCCCAGAGGGGGAAGCAGTGACAGCAGCAGCAGTGAAGCGGTCAGGAGAAAAGTTACCGGCTGGGCGCGCGCGCCAAGTTCAAATGTACAGGCGCGGGGAACAGCAGGAGACCCGGATGGGGAACCAGCTCCTAAAGCCCGCCGGAGGGAGGGGGAAGGCTCAGGGGACTCAGCGTCAGAAGAGTCTAGAAAGGGCGAGACCCCAACGGCCAGGCGGAACCAGAGGCGGAAGGAACTGAGGAAGAGGTGGAGTAAGGCTAGAATCTTAAATTGGTGTCAGGGGGGAGGAGACTCAGACGGAGCATCAGCGGTCTGACAGTTGAGACGTAGAGCTGCGCGCTGCGGTTCTGGAAGTGAAACTGAACTTCAATAAAGACTTTTGTACTTAACAACGAAGCAGCGTTGGTCCTTTGTGAGCTGGGACCTTGGGCAGCTCTGACAGCTACACTTCCCAGAGTTCCCTGGGCAGACAGACTGACTGTAAAACCACTCTGACAAGGCGTGTTCTCCCTCATGGAGAGCACGTGTTGCGGTGGGGGCTAACGAGACACCTCACTGTTGCTAGGCAAAAGATTTTGGCCATCGTTTAAGCAGGGGTGGGCTGTTACTGGGGAGATTTATATGTTGCCATTTATTGATTGACAGCCCTGTTTGTTAAATACACTGCACGCAGTGACGAGCTTCCTCCTTTCGCTGCGTGCTTCAGATCACCTGCCCTCCCTCCCTAATGTTAGGCTGTTTGCTTGACCTTGCTATGCCTGTCATGGGGTCGTCTGCTTTGGGGCAGGGGCCCGGTAGGAATTTTGTCCATTTGGCTGACTAGTGTGTGCCACTTGGTTTTTTTGCCTACTGCGTAGCAGATCATCACAACTTGTAAGGTTGGGGTTAGGCATTGGTCTTGGAATTGGTTGGTGGAGGGGTATGGATTCGGCTGTGCCTGCCCCTCCAAAATGCTGCTGCTGCTGCAAGGGATTTCCGTTAAAGGAACCCAGGGGCTCCTCATGCTTTTGTCTGAAACCCCTTGGCAAGGGGCTAGGGCCACGCAAGCCCCTGGGAGCATTCGGGGAGAGGTGAGGCATGGTTCCCAGTCCCATCTCTCTCCCCAGGTGACTTACCCTTTCTGACTTCGCGAGGGGTGCGAATGTCAGAGCTGTCCCCGTGCGGGGTCAGTTAGTCGCTACCAATGCCTAAGCAACCTCTCACATTGCTGTAATTTTAATAAAGTTGTGGCCAAAATTATGCCAAAAACCTTAAACAAAAATTAAGTGTCATTGTGTTTTTATTTGGGGTGTCTTTGGAACCTCGATGCGCAATTGTAACACCATGGGGTTGCCTAATAACTCCGCAACACCCTTAACAAACTACAGTTCCCAGGATTCTTTGGGGAAAGCTATGACTGTTTGAAATGGTATGATACTACTGCAAATGTATCCTGTAGATGAAGCCTGGGAGTGCCTGAAGTGCCCACAGTCTATATCCTGAGGGAGGATTACAAAATAATGCTTGGTGCAACCCAGAGAAAGTTGTGCCTCATACTGTTGACATTTTTTACCTTTGAGCTTTAGCCACTTCCATATCTTAGGGAAAATGAGCCACTTGTTTCTCTCTTTAAAACGTAACAGCATAACTAGTTGTAGAACATCATATGAACCCTGCTGTGTCATCCAGGAACTCTTGAAGGCAATGCTTAATAACACAAAAAATAGGGCATTAGCCAAAGCTTCCCTATATTTCCCATCTACTCCCTAGTAAGCCTGATTTCACAGCCACGGGTTATATGGTCAATGGAGGTTGCTAGTTATTAAGAGAAATGCACTTTGCTTCTGCTCAGAAGCACTCTCCTTTTTGTTCTAGGGCAGAGCCTGGACATAGGACAGAGATCCTAAAGCTCTCCTCTGGTTAGCAGGGCTTCAAATCAAGCCCTGCTTGATGAGTTTAATGACACAGAGCCAAATAAAGGGTTGCCACGAGATATAAGTATGGCACCAACACTTCCATCCCAGAAGGGGTCAGTCACCTATGCACGTTAAAAAAAATTGGTGGAAATCACAAGCAGCTCTCTGCATAAAAGTATATTAAAAAAGGTAAAGAACCTCTGACAGTTAATTGCAGTTGAGAACGACTCTGGGGTTGTGGCGCTCATCTCGCTTTACTGGCCGAGGGAGCTGGCGTTTGTCCACAGACAGTTTTTCTGGGTCATGTGGCCAGAATGACTAAGCCGCTTCTGGCGAACCAGAGCATCGCACAGAAACGCTGTTTATCTTCCCGCCAGAGCAGTACCTATTTATCTACTTGCACTTTGACGTGCTTTTGAACTGCTGGGTTGACAGGAGCAGGGACTGAACAACGGGAGCTCACTCTGTCGTGGGGATTCAAACCACCGACCTTCCGATCGGCAAGCCCTAGGCTCGGTGGTTTAGACCACAGTGCCTATATATAAAAATTAACTTAGTTTGCACAGAATTTCTTTCCTTGGTGAACGCTAACTACAGTTTGTGGAAACCCTGCTTCAGTCCTGACAAACAGAACCAATAGTATGGGACTGTGAGCATTTCTTTCTCCTTTGCCATTGCATTTCAAATTTACCATATTTTTCGCCCTATAGGGCACACCGGCCCATAGGACGCACCTCGTTTATTTGGGGGGGGGGAATGAATAAAAAAAATTATTTCCGCCCCCCCGGCCGCGGGGCTGGGGCAGGGGAAGCCCGAGCTTCCCCCGACCCCAGCCCCCAGAACAGGCTGCTATCCGCAAGCCTAGGGAGCCCGGCGGCAACTCCCGCCGGGCTCACAAGGCTTGCGGACACCTGCACCCCGGAGAGCACCCCGTGCTTCGGGCTGCAGGCTGCTGCCCGCAAACCTGGAGAGCCCGCAGGAACTCCCGCTGGGCTTGCAAGGCTTGCGGATAGCTTTCTGAAGCCTGGAGAGCGAGAGGGGTCGGTGCGCACCGACCCCTCTCGCTCTCCAGGCTTCAGCGAAAGCCTGCATTCACCCCATAGGACGCACACACATTTCCCCTTCATTTTTGGAGGGGGAAAGTGCGTCCTATGGGGCGAAAAATACGGTATCTCTCCAGTCATGAGGGCTAGATGCTTACTTTTATTTCAATTAAAGCTGACATTCTTGAGATTTTAACAGGAGAAAACTGCCTTGAGAGATAAAGACAGGTTCTTCACTGAGGCGGGTAACTAACTATGTCTCTGGCCTCTTTTTGTTTTCCTCCTTTTAAGTAAAATAGGTAAGGTGTGTTCTTTTCAAGCACAGTTTTTGAGAGGTGCATTTCAGGTCCAACTTTATCAGTGTTTTTTATATTTGGTTTTAAGGCTTTTTGCTATTTAAACGTTTATTATACAAGTTGCTTTGAGAGGCTATGGTGTAAAAAGCATCAACAATAATAAAAACAACAGTATATTAGTGTTTTTATTATCATTGCTATGTTGTTAATCAAAGGTTGCTTCCACGATAGGAATTATTTTTGCAGAGAGATGCAGGAGGTCAGAAGTCGACCTTTGGTTTGGGGCCCACTTCTTACATTAATCTTCTCTAAATTCCTGCCCATATAGAGGCAGGCCGGTGTGAAGCATATATTGCATGACAGAAGATGACTGGTATTTTCTGTGGAACCTGAAATTGGTATGCAGAAGGAAAACATGCAGTTCTGGTTTGGAACAAAAGCAGGCTGTACGGAATGAACAAGAAGAATCCCATCCCACAGGTTTGCTTCCACTGGAAACCTCCCTGGTCAATAATCAGAGATGAATGGAGGTACCCGATGAATAACCTCACTTTGCAACTTTTATGTGAAGGGTTGATAAATGAATGCAGGGAGAGGTACAAGAAAGTGATTAAAACCAGCCTGCACAAAAGGAAATAATAACCTCCCTGGTCTCTCAACATTTCCCCCCTCTGCCTCACTTGGTTGGAGCCTTAACCCTTTTTTGCTGTGTACATTAGCGAGTGTGTGCATGCATGTTGTGCAAGAGTAATAAAGAAATAACCCTATACATCAGCTTGGCACTATGTCTTACACAACACACAACCAGATATAATTTCCCAGGATGTCATGCTATATTTTTATTGCTTTCAGTTATCATTGTCAAGGTGCCATGTGGGGGAGAGGGGTGAAATTTATTTATTTATTTGACTATTTATTTATTAAATTTGTATACCACCCTTCAACTGAAGAAGGGGAGGAGCAGGGTTCACAACATAAAAATATAAAAGCATTACTTTTATTCACTTATCAAGTGAGTCTAGCTGGTTTTGTTCCATAGCTACTGGGTTATAGATTAAGATGTAAGGCTTTGGTATACAACACATTATAAATATATTGTGGCAGCAGTTGGAATATTTTGAAATAGAATTACAATGGTGGGGGTAAAATAGAAACCCTTCCACACACTTTGTGAATCAGTAGTGGTACAGAGAAGCTGTTTCTACACATATAAAGTGCAGTGGTACCTCGGGTTAAGAACTTAATTCATTCTGGAGGTCTGTTCTTAACCTGAAACTGTTCTTAACCTGAGGTACCACTTTAGGCTAATGGGGCCTCCCGCTGCTGTCGCCGCGCAATTTCTGTTCTCATCCTGAAGCAAAGTTCTTAACCTGAGGTTAAGAAGTTCTTAACCTATTTCTGGGTTAGCGGAATCTGTAACCTGAAGTGTCTGTAACCCGAGGTACCACTGTAGACCCTCCACACACCCACAAACCAAATACATGTTATAAGGTTTCCCCAGGACACTGCAAGGCTATCATTTTCCCTCAGAAAAATGAGCGAATGTATACATTGCATCTCTGTACTCTATTCCTCTCTGTGGATTGAGCAAAAATCTCTGTGTTTTTGTCTCTCGTTTGGTACAGTCACACATTCACAATTATCTTGATTCCTGCTCATTGGAGTATATTCATCTGAGTTGAGAGGGATGAATGGTTGTGCTGGACTGCCAGTATTCCTGAAGCATGATCTAAGAACCAGCCTTCGCTTCCATTCTGACCACACAATAATCCCATAATGAATGAGGGAGGGAAGGAAGGGGGGAGGAAGACTCGCATAAGTGGGCTTCAAAACTTGTGTGGTAAAGAGGTGGACAAGGATGGACCCTGACAATTCTGAACCCCAGTGGTTCTGAAAATATTACTGGTGTCAGAGATTAATTTGAACATGTCCTGTCATGGGATTTGTTAAGCATGTGACATAAGTGGCACTGATCCATGAAAGCTAAAATAAGGTGTGTCTTCCTCCATAATGAGTAACTCCAGCACCCTCCCATAAATCTAAGACTTGGAGGACAGTATTTGCAGAGCAGAAGATGTGTCCAAGCAGGCTTGAGTCCCAGAAGCTCCATTTTTAGTACTTAATTGCTGAGCAGTTGTTACGTGCCGTGTTTTAAGCGTTCCAGAAAACATTTAAGAAACACCCCCTCCATCCCAAATCAAAAACACACTTTTATTTTTACTAAGAACCTGTGAGGTAGGTTAGGCTGAGAAACAACAGCTAGCCCAAGCTCATGCAACAAGCTTTGAGATGAACACTGATTTGAGCCCAGTCTAAAAGCACAATCCAGTCTAACCCCAGAATCCTGTGCATGCTTGAGAGCAAATCTCACTGTGTTCCTTGCAGCTTACTTCTAGGTAAGTGTGTATAGGATTGCAGCCTAAGACTTTCTGTATAAAGCTCCATTGAAGATAGTGGGCATGATCTGAGTAAACATAAATAGGAATGCACTGTCAAACCAAATCATAAACATGATATATTGGCTCTCTTAAAATAGTCCAGCCATCGGTTTCAAAGGGAGCTTGTGGTGTTGGATGCTGAATGTTCCAATTGCCAAGGTTTTTGCATGTCACAGTGCCTATGGTCCTCAGACCATTTAATCTTCTAGACAAGCCGTCTGTCTCACTAACCTCAGCTTTGCTACTTCAGTTTGGAAAACGCAGCATGAAATTTCCATGCCAGATCAGCAGTCAGTCCTGAGAGAGGAAATGGGTGTTCCAAATGAGAATTAGCTTGTTTAAGAAATAGCCAGAGCTAGCTTTAAATCAAGTGTCTGATTGCAGAACAGATTTCAGAATTTTTGCTAACCTTCCAGCTCATGAGAGAGAATACAATGGAAATGGATTTTGACTCAACCGGACTTTCAAAGGTGTCGTTGTATGTTTGTTGAAATGCATGAATTAAAATTTTGCAAGGAATCAAAACTCCTGTTGGGAAATGTCAGGTTTTCCTGGCATGCAGAAAATTCATGAGCTTCAGAAATGGCAATCTTCATTTGGGGGTTTAATCCCTTTTGTATCACTCACTGAGCTGTTGTTACAAAGAAACGCACTTCCTCCCTGCTAGCAGCCGTTTTTTGTAGGCCTTCACCATACCCACTAAAAGGAAAGCGATCACATAAATCCCTATTTCTGGGCATGCTCAAACTGGTCTCTTATTGTCAGACTAATTTATGGTACAGTGTTTGGTTGGTAATCTTGAAAAGGAACTGGCTGTTGTTTGAAGGTCTGCAATTACAGGTGACCTGAATGCAAGCAAAGTGTGTGTGTGTGTGTGTGTGTGTGTGTGTGTGTGTGTGTGTGTAGAGGGAGGGAGGGAGGGAGACTAGACAGAAGCAAGGTGTTCCCTATGTAGTTTATGATCTTCCTGCCTTACGCCCTCCCCACACAAAAACCAGCTTGTCCTTCGTAACAGGATGAAAAACAATTTTCATTTGATGGCTCTAAATATCTGTTTATCCCACCAACATGTTTCTGAGCATGCCCAGTTAGAATGATTTAACACTCGGTTGATGACTATCAACAGAAGAACTTCATGTGAAAAGGTAGTCTGTCAAAGCTAATGGGCTCTTGTTTCAAAGGGATGTTGTGCGTACATTACTAGTGTGTGGAGAAGGTGCAGAAAGGCCTCAGCAGACATTAGGGATGGAGTGTTGTTGATGATGAAAAGGCACTTTGCTGGTGAGGGAATGGTGGGAGAGAAAGGGCTTATCTGTCTTTTTGATTAGAAATGCATGCTTCCTTTCATCATCTGAGCTGAAAAATTGGCTCCCGCTCTTGGTTTATGAAACCATTTTTCTTTTTCCTTTCTTCTCAGGTTTGCAAACCCTTTAATAAATTAGTTGCTCTGAGGTGCCAAGGTGTCAAAGCAACCTTAGAGGCTTTTCCCAAATGCATCTTTAATATTTTATAAGTATTTTAAATAGATTCATTTGGCTTGAACAATCTGATTTATTAATGCCAGTGGTCTGCCACAAAAAGCAAAGGGGGGGGGGAGGGAGGCCTTGCTACAAATTGGATTGTGTCACAAATTTTTAAGAGTCAAATCTCAACTTAAGAATGGATGTTCAGAAAGAGGAGGGGACAACCCATTCATATTACAGCATAGCTAAGTTTTTGGTGTGGGATGATGGAAACATTGGAGAAAATTGCCCAAGATGTGGGAGAATCCTGAGTCAAATTAAAATATGGCTCAAATGAGCATTGCTTTTTATTGGTGCTTCTAGGGATGTTCTGAGGATGACTGACTTCGAAGTTCAGGAACAAACCAGAAGGGCTGTTAAAGTAAGACAAGTACAAAATGTAAGTGAAAAGCATATTATATTCTTATGAAAAGCTTAAGGCGTTCTTTCTACACCAGTTCACCTTTCAGTCACATTTGCACATCAAGCCCCAGTCCCAAAGAATGAATATGACATTCTGCTGTGTACCACCACTAAAGCAAAGAAGAGAACGGCCCAAAATTGACAAATTGACTTGAAATGTATATTTTATTTGATAAACCATGACAACCAGAGATTCATGTTTTGCTTTGATCTTTGGTGCATTACACAGGCGACTTTTGCTGCCTGTACTTCACTGAATTCTCTTGGCACCTTTGATTAAAACAGAAAACAGCCAACTTAGTCACCGTGCAACCCTTGACACTATCCTTTTAGTGTGGATAATAGATAGTGCCCAATGAAGAGAGCATGACTCAAGTAAGGACCTCAGTCAGTGGAAGATTGGACCAGCAGTTCACCTAATACAGGGCCAGGGAACATGTAACCCCCCCCCCCAAGGCTGTTGGACTATAACTCCTTTCATCCCTTCCCATTAGGCATGCTGGCAGAGGCTGAAGGGACCTGATTCTCCATGCCGTTCTAATACCAGTTCTTGATGTTTCATAATGAAGGCAAAAGAGGGAGGAGTCACATGCTTCATAGGATCCCCTAAGTGAAGAGCTACAAGTGGAGATATCTTAAAATATTCACTCTGATTCTGCTGATCCCACTAGGGCGCGTGACACTGTGGTCTAAACCACTGAGCCTCTTGGGCTTGCCGATCAGAAGGTCGGCAGTTTGAATCCCTGTGATGGGGTGAGCTCCTGTTGCTCTGTCCCAGCTCCTGCCAACCTAGCAGTTCGAAAGCATGCCAATGCAAGTAGATAAATAGGTATCACTGTGGTGGGAAGGTAAACGGCATTTCCGTGCGCTCTGGTTTCCGTCACGGTGTCCTATTGCGCCAGAAGCGGTTTAGTCCTGCTGGCCACATGACCCGGAAGCTGTCTGTGGACAAATACCGGCTCCCTCGGCCTGAAAGCGAGATGAGCACCGCAACCCCAGAGTCGCCTTTGACTGGACTTTACCTTTTACCTTGTACCTTGCTGTGCTAAATAGAACCCATTAATAGCCTCCACATGGACCACTCCCACACCCAATGCAATGAATGCTAAGATGGCAACAACCTGGGTAAGGTAAAAGGGTAAAGGACCCCAGATGGTTAAGTTCAGTCAAGGGCAACTGTGGGGTGCAGCGCTCATCTCACTTCGGGCCTAGGGAACCAGTGTTTGTCCGCAGACAGCTTTCTGGGTTATGTGGCCAGCATGACTAAACCGCTTCTGGCACACAGAGGACATTAACGAGTGCCAGAGCGCACGGAAATGCCGTTTACCTTCAGGAAGGAAAGAGAAGCTAACATCTACTCCTGCTACGTTAGAGCACACTCACAATCTCTAGATGTTCAAAACTCGTGAGCTAGGCTCTGCAAAAGAATTGGAAATGGCATCAATATATTCTTTTTAAAATGATATAGTTGCAAAATGGATTGTATGGACAGTTTTGTCTTTATGGTAATTCAAGGCTGAGAACATTTGTTTGTTTGCAGCTGCTGTCTTCATGTTACCCCAAGCCTGCAGTTGCATACTGAGCTTCCTCAGCTGATGAGATGTGGCAATAAAATTTCAATGGTCAACAATGATATCTTAACTGCCCCAGTATGTTATCTAAACTACTCTGGGATATGATCTTAACTACAGCTTGGACCATTACAAAAGCTATAAGCAAACTTCCAGTAGTCAATTAGCTGTGCGGTTCCTTCAACAAAGATAGTTTAATGCAAGGCAATTGCAGTCCTTTCATAACCTTGATGGAGCCTGCAATCATAGCCAAGCCTCACTAAATTCTCAGCCTGAAGATCAACAGGAATGGAAAATAACATTCAGGTTTAAGTTTATAACAATGTAGTTAAGCACCCTTGTTGATATCTCAAAATTTTAAGTAAAAGCATGAAAATGAAGGGTGATGCAAGATTACATTTAATAGTGTTCTCAGAGCAAAAGAAATTCACAAAAGCTACATTATTTTTTGCATATTTTAATATGCTTGTCCACACAGGCCTACAAAATCCACTCCAGTTTCCACTGCCTGTGTCAGTTGTTACATGCCTTGTGTGTTTCATTGCTCTGCAAACAAACAATTAACGACTGCTGAACCCATTGCTACAGTTCTAAACAAAAGCTGAAAAGAATAGTTTGATCTCTTGAATATATTTGGCCATACATTATATGTGCGCGATGTTCTTTAGCTGCAAATAACAATTGGTAACAATAGTTTAGGGTCTGATTTTCATGTTTCACAAGTGAACTAATTTGAGCTTGTGTAATTAGTGTAAGTCACTCTTCTAATGAACCAAATTTCTGTTGGAAATCATAGCTGTGGCTTTGACAGCTTGAAATTCTGGCTTACATTTTTGAAAGCCCCCAAATTCTGTTGTAAAAAGTCAGCCAAGCTAAGATGCTTTGTTAGTTTTCTGCGTCTGTCAGACTCAACCCAGAGTCTGTCACACCTTTATCCCTGACTAGGGCTTTCAAGGAAATGTTTTCTTTATTATTCCTGTCTGTCACTTTGGCAACCCAAAAACCTGACATCCTGTATTTCCCATATCTAAATGCTAACCCCACATATTTATATAATAAAAAAACCCTTAAATTGATAGTTCATTTTTCTGGAACCAGGCTTTCTGGTTCCTTCTTCTTATCTTTTTTCCCCATTTTCCCCAGGGCAAAAGTGAAGTCTGTCCATTGGGCAAAAGCCCAAGGCTTTTAGCTCACTTATAATTAGGTAATAGTGTATCATTAATCTTGTTTTTTAAGTTGTATTTCAATCAACTTGTTTTTATTATTGGTTGTTAGCCGCCCTGAGCCCGGTCTTGGCTGGGGAGGGCAGGATATAAATAAATATTATTATTATTATTATTATTATTATCATCATCATCATCATCACCTTTTCTCCCCCCCAAAAAAAACCCCAAAATGTTTTTCTAACTCATGATTTATTTCAAGCAGATATTGCAGATTTCTTTTGTAAAAAATAAACAATGAACATTTAAGAATTGCTCTATGAATAACAATCTAAGTATATTATTCGTGTATTTCTCAATGGGCAGATGTGGCTGAGTCATTATATTGCACAACAAGCAACCGCAACAGTTACTGACTATGTAATATGTGGAGGAAATGTATGATTTCTATGATTTCTTACGATCTGAAGCAAAATGGAGCTACCAGCTGCTGAAAGCGGTCTGGATCTGGTCAGTGCCCAAACTGGAAAACTCTCGTATACCATGTAAGAGTTCTAAAATGGAAGAAAGTTAGGTTATAAATGTAATGCTGAAAAATAAAATATAATAATATATAATATATAATAAAAATATAGTGCAGTGTTAATACTGGATGTGAGGCTGAGAGAGAGAAGTCTACAATGATCCTGCGATCCAGAATCATTGTATTACTCTCATACTGCAGGGCTGGGAATGATTTAGTGGGCCAAAACCTGAAGTATAGCCCAGTGTTACCCTCCTTTCTCAGGCAGTTTTTTCCCCAACTTACTTTGTAAAACGTATGTTGGCAAGAAAACTCAATTTTTTAATAGAAACACCTCTCTTCCTGTTTGTGTTCCATTTTTAACAATGACCAGACACAAGGCAGATTTACAGCCCAATCCTATGTGTTCCTTCTCAAAAGTAAATCTCATTTTTGCTCAGCTGAGCTCAGTCCCAGGCAGGTGGGTATAGGACTGCAGCCTGAATACAGTTTAGGCCACCTATATAAAAACACTCAACAAGCAAAGAGGCTTAGAATGGGAGCTTTTTACAAATTATCTAAAAGGACAACAAAAGGAATTGGACTCCTTGGCAGGTTTTGAATAAACATACAAAAATTTATTGGTAGATAGACAATGTAAGGATATGTATAATTTTAAAATACAGTGGTACCTCGGGTTACAGACGCTTTAGGTTACAGACGCCATTAACCCAGAAATAGTGCTTCAGGTTAAGAACTTTGCTTCAGGATGAGAACAAAAATCGTGCTCTGGTGGCACAGCAGCAGCAGGAGGCCCCATTAGCTAAAGTGATGCTTCAGGTTAAGAACAGTTTCAGGTTAAGTACGGACCTCCGGAACGAATTAAGTACTTAACCTGAGGTACCACTGTAATATGTGCTGAGAAATCAGAGAGAGGAGCTGAGGGAAGTCTCTGGGAGGGTTTGATGGGGGTTGGGGGGAAAGGGGGAAAATAATGAATATGATATGTTTTGATAATTTGTTATGTTGAAATTGTTAATAAAAACATTTTTTTAAAAAAAACAAGCAAAGAGGCTTGAATGACCTTTGTTGGGCAACGCTTATTTGAGTCTCTTCCCTCAGTTCCCTGACGAGGGGCTTCCTATCTGCTTCCTTTTTGCCTTTCTAAAGATGTGTTTTGGCGAGGGATGGGGGTAAAGTCAATTCAGCTTTCATTTAAAGGTGTATCTTTCAAGTTTGCACTTTCCAGAACACTATGAGAAATGAAACATAGCCAGCCTTCAGAATTCGTAATTATTAGAATTTTGCAAAACAGTTATCCAACCAAAGAAATGCATATATGAGGTGAAAGTGTGCACAAAAAGGTATATATATTGGGGAAAATGACATACAAAAATGCATTATATTAGCAGAAATCACCTGCAAATGTATACAATAGTCAAAATTGCATATGTGCTTATTGGGAGAAATCCACACTGAAATGCTGCATAATATTTGTGATGATTTATTGCAAAAAATCATAAATTGATGCATAAATATGGAGACCAGAATTTAAGGCTAGAAAACTGAGAAACAGAGAACTGAGACTGATGGAACCTTCTGTCCCTAGTTTCTGTTAGGCCACAGCCAGCTCCCTTTCTAGATAGGAGGGTAGCTACCGTAATAGTATGTCTCTGTGTGTGGCCAGGTTTGCATATGCAACTAAACTGTCCAAGGTCATTGAAACAAAAAGGGGGTGTGAAGAGCCCCAAAAGGACCTCCCCAAACTGAGTGAATGGGCAGTAAAATTCTGCATGACATGGAGAAGGGGGACTGAGAAGAAGAAGAAGTTCTCCCTCTCATAGCACGAGAAGTCATGGATGTCCCAAGAAGCTGATTCAAGGCAGGTAAAAGAAAACAGTTCTTCATGCAGCACATGGTTCAACCATGAAATTTACTCCCACAAGAGACAGTGGCCAGGGGCAGCCTATCCCGTTTCACCAGCTGAGGCAAGGAGGGAACGATTGCCTCCTGCCCCCACCACTGCCACACCCCCATCACAACCTCCATCACTGCTGCATCCCGACTATAGCCGAACTCAGGGGGAACCGAGACGCGCCTCCAAGTGTTGTTGCTCAGTTCCTCTGCCTGGGGGCAGGGAAGACAGGCTGCAAAGCCACTTGCCAGAACACCTCTCTCCCCACAGCAGAGGCCGTGGGACAAGAAGAGCACCGCCTCTTGCGCTTCCACTGCCTGAGGGGGGCAGGCTGGCTCTGGTGATAGCAGCTAAGTTGGGTGGCTTTAAGAGGATTAGACAAATCTAATCAATGATTGCTCTGCTCATCCTGCGTGCTTAGAGGCAATGTACTTCTACAGTGGTACCTTGGTTCTCAAACTTAATCGGTTCTGGAAGTCTGTTCCAAAACCAAAGCGTTCCAAAACTACGGCGTGCTTTCCTATAGAAAGTAATGCAAAACGGATTGATCTGTTCCAGACTTTTAAAAACAACCTCTAAAACAGCAATTTAATGAGACCATTGATCCATAAAATGAAAGCAATAAACAATGTACTGCAGTCACACAATCAATCAGTAGCTGAACAGGGTTCCACACAGTCACAAAAACAAACAAAAAAAGAGCCGCAAAAACGCAAAATAAATAGCAAAAACAGACCTCAGCGTAACACTCAAAACAGAAGTGTGGCACTCAAAACAGAGCACATTCGGCTTCCGAAAAAAGTTCGTAGACCGGAACACTTACTTCTGAGTTTGCAGTGTTTCGGTTCCAAGCTGTTTGAGTACCAAGACATTTGAGAACCAAGGTACCCACCAAGGTATCTACCAAAGTACCACTGTATATGCTAGTTGCTGGAAAATGCAGGAGGGGGGCGTACTATGCACCTACTTGCCTGCTTTCCATAGGCATCCAGTTGGCCACTTGCAGCCCTGCAGGGTCAATAGCAATGTGTAGCACTTCTAGTGCTGGAGGAGATTCTGGAGAGTCCCATGGACTGCAAGAAGATCAAACGTATCCATTCTTAAGGAAATCAGCCCTGAGTGCTCACTGGAAGGACAGATCCTGAAGCTGAGGCTCCAATACTTTGGCACCTCATGAGAAGAGAAGACTCCCTGGAAAAGACCCTGATGTTGGGAAAGATTGAGGGCACAAGGAGAAGGGGAGGACAGAGGACGAGATGGTTGGACAGTGTTCTCGAAGCTACCAGCATGAGTTTGACCAAACTGTGGGAGGCAGTGGAAGACAGAAGTGCCTGGCGTGCTCTGGCCCATGGGGTCACGAAGAGTCGGACACAACTAAAACGACTAAACAAGAACAGTACTTCTAGACTGTTTCTGATTTTGGATGGGATTTGCACACATTCCAAAAAATTCACGTTTCCACAATCATGGCAAGCTGCACAACTGAAGCTGATTTGCTGTTCTTGTGCAACAACTCCACTTCTCCAAAAGACTGGACTTTTTGCAATACGGAAAGGGACATGGAAACACACTGTGAAGTGGGGGGGCGTGATACTTGCTTCGAGGCAGCGTTGTCTACTAGCCTCCCCACAAACAGAGCAGAATGAATGCTTAAAAACTAGCTGGTATGACCCAACCTTTCTGAAAACAACCCAGGATGAATGCTCAATAAACAGGCCATCTGGCAGCGATGTTGATCCTGCAAAGATCTGTAGAATATTCTTCTGGCCAGATAATCTGATCTATTAAGAAGCAGCTATTTGTATGAGACAGTATTTTCCCTTCTGTTAAAGTAGAGTGAATATTCATGTGTGCCTGTATTTCAACAAATTTCAACTGCAAGGAAAGGCCAGAGAGATGCATACATACATACAGTATATACATACACATACACACACCTGGACAGATGGTGAGGGTCACAGCTGTCTGTTAAACAATTCTTTAAAAATACAATGCCACAATATATTTATTCTGTTTTCCTTCACTGGGATATGTAATTTAAAACTCCCACCATCACAGCCTTGCTCTGTATAAAGTGCTGTCTAGGCCTGAAAATCTTTGCTGGAAGTCTTTTAGGAAACAAATGAACTGGCAAGGCACAGTATCTTAAAGGAAGCTATAAATGGGATAGGTCAAGGACTAGGCATGTAAGCGACAGGGAAAAAATCTTCCTTTTAGTTTATACAACTTCAGTTTCCACGTCCGTATGGACTCCAAATAAGGCATAGTAGCTTTTCCAAGCCGTGGGCCTGTACATTTTGCCTGACCTTATAATTCTCACAGTTCTAGACATTCCAAGGTAGAGAGAGGGTCATTCGGACAGAGCCGTAATTTCTAGTGCATATTTGCCTCCAAAGTATCTTTTGCATAGTTTCCCAGTGAGGTCATGTAACAGGCTTAGGGAATTTTAAATAGGTTATTTTTCAAGCTTGCCTACAAAGGACCTGTCAAACTTGACCACTTTGGACTTATCAAGTAAAAAGTGTGAGAACAAAAATGGTACACTGCGGTATATTAGCTTCCCAAAGCTACTACTAGCTGTCCCGAAACTGGCAGCGTGTTGGATTATAATGACCTACACGTCACCAGGTTATTGTGAAGCTTATGTAACACTTTGCACATTTTCAATAACTGCGCTGGTTCCTTTTATTATTAATTGTAACAGGGCTCGTTATTTCCACAGATTATTGTGTGGCCTCAAGATTTTCAGCAGTATTGTTTCCTGCTGCAATAGTGGCTGCAGCCTAAAGTCACTCCGTTTGGGATTGTTTACCTAGGAGAGCGAACTCCCTCTACTCAGGACTTAGTTCTGCATAGATGCACAGGATTGTGCTGCATAGCTGTGGTGAATGGGGGACCAGGAGGAAAGACAGAGCAGGAAAAGGAGCATGTCATGTGTGCATGGCCCATGGGATTGTGGGTAGGGGAGCTTGGCTTTAGCAGCAAGGAATGGAAAAGGGGGAAGCCCAGCAAAGAGGATGTAGCCAGCATGAAGGGCTGGAGCTGAGATGGCGCTAAAAGGTGCACGGGAACAAAAGAAGAAAGGACATAGTAGGCCATAAAAACCACTGATAGAGACAAGGATCCTGAGAGGGTCCAGTGGGTTCTAGAATGTTCTTCTCCTTACAGAAGGCATTGGTGCAACACCATAAGGTCCAGATTTTTATTTTTTTTTGGTGTGTTCAAGTGAAAGTTAAATACAATGGTACCTCGGGTTACATACGCTTCAGGTTACAGACTCTGCTAACCCAGAAATAGTACCTTGGGTTAAGAACTTTGCTTCAGGGTGAGAACAGAAATCGTGCTCCAGCGGCACAGCAGCAGCAGCAGTGAATTAAGTTCATAACCAGAGGTACCACTGTACAGTGGTATCTTGGGTTAAGTTCTTAATTTGTTCCAGAGGTCCATTCTTAACCTGAAACTGTTCTTAACCTGAAGCACCACTTTAGCTAATGGGGCCTCCCACTGCCACTGCGTGATTTCTGTTCTCATCCTGAGGTAACGTTTTTAACCCGAGGTACTACTTCCAGGTTAGTGGAGTCTGTAACCTGAGGTGTTTGTAACCCGAGGTAGCACTGTACCTTGGCATTATTGTTGTTGATGTTGTTTAGTCGTTTAGTCATGTCCGACGCTTCGTGACCCCCTGGACCAGAGCACGCCAGGCACTCCTGTCTTCCACTGCCTCCCGCAGTTTGGTCAAACTCATGTTAGTAGCTTCGAGAACACTGTCCAGCCATCTTGTCCTCTGTCGTCCCCTTCTCCTTGTACCTTGGCATACCCTTCAACATTCCTCAGGAAAATAGGGACATTATATTCTACGTCAGTATCACTGCCTGAGCATTTCCTCTTGGTCTAGTACAAAAGTTATTAGAGGAAACAAACAAAACTGCAGTATTTTAAGCACAGGAATCTTTGAATTTATGTATTGCATTTGGGGAAACGATTGTGCAGTATGGCATGGGGCATCCCAATGTTTATTTTGGGGTCCAGGGTATATAAACCTTTGACTTCAGGGATACATAAACTTTTCTTTTTTTTAGTGTCTCAAACTTCTGAGCAAGTTAGGAATGTGTAAGCAACTTCATCACCCTGGTGCTTGGATAGATCAGCTGCACAGCCCCCACCCCATTGCCTCCCCTAGCTGCCCTGGGACTCCTCTTCACCCAAATGCACAAAATGAGGAAATTCATCAGATTTCAGAAGGCACCACCAATTCGCCTCATGGGACAGATCAATGTCTTTTCCCTGTCCACGTGAGAAGCGAGGCAGGAAGGGGCTTTGGAGGGAGGTGTTTTTGCTCTGTGGTGGTGTAGTGTGGTGTAGTGGTTAAGAGCGGTAGTCTCGTAATCTGGGGAACCAGGTTTGCTTCCCTGCTCCTCCACATGCAGCTGCTGGGTGACCTTGGGCCAGTCACACTTCTCTGAATTCTCTCAGCCCCACTCACCTCACAGAGTGTTTGTTGTGGGGGAGGAAGGGAAAGGAGAATGTTAGCCGCTTTGAGACTCCTTCGGGTAGTGATAAAGTGGGATATCAAATCCAAACTCTTCTTCTTCTTCTTCTTCTTCTCTGGAGGACCCTTCCCCATCTCACCAAATCCCCTTCCTCTCTAGGAATCTAGCCCCGTTCATTCTGAGCAATACAGAGAGCCAAGTTGCAGAATCAGATCTCTCTGCATCTTTCTCAAAGCAGGCACCAAAGAGGAAACACCCGCTATGCATGCAGGTGGTAATGGCTCGGTGTCATTTTAGGTTCCCAAACAAAACTGGCAATGAAAGGTGAGGCAGGAATGCAAAGAAATTGGGCAGGTTCTGTGGCGATCACACAGGGTCCCCGGACATTTCACCATCTATTGATCCCTGTGCCACCACTTTATTTCTCGCTGCCACCACCCAGGCCCTACCTGGTAAAATACTGAGTCCAGTCAGGGTTAAATTGGAACATAAACTTCTGTTTAATTATTGCAGTTTAAGAAGCGTGTGGTTTCATAAACGGTATCGGTCAATTACAATCATGGGGTGCCTATCCAGACCTAAAACTTCCGTTACCTGCTCTCACTCACTAAACCACCTCTCAGATATTGACTTGTCTTCCTAGCTCCTAACTGTTCCTGATTCAGCTTATTTCTCGACACTAACTCAACCTACCCACAGACCCTATCCCAATTCACTCCCACTCCAACCAACCACCCAACTCTAAACGAACTCCCCCCTTCGCCCCTCCCAGAGCTGGTTTTATAGTCCCTCTGACTCCACCCCCCGGGTTCTGATTGGGTAACCAATAGTTAAACAGGTGTTTAACTATTTCACCTCCAGCACTCTCATATGTTAACGTCACAGGGACCTAAGAGGTTTGGACACAAAGCAGACCCTCCTCTTTGTGCACAGTGTTTCTGACCCTCTTAGAGAGCCAGTGTGGTATAGTGGTTAAGAGCGGTGGACTCGTAATCTGGTGAACCGGGTTCACGTCTCCACTCCTCCACATGCAGCTGCTGGGTGACCTTGGGCCAGTCACACTTCTCTGAAGTCCCTCAGCCCCACTCACCTCACAGAGTGTTTGTTGTGGGGGAGGAAGGGAAAGGAGAATGTTAGCCACTTTGAGACTCCTTAAAGGGAGTGAAAGGCGGGATATCAAATCCAAACTCTTCTTCTTCTCTTCTTGTAGCCGCCCAGAGTTGCTGGGGAAACTCAGCCAGATGGGTGGGGTGTAAATAAATTATTATTATTATTATTATTATTATTATTATTATTATTATTATTATAGCGTGCAAATAAGAACCTGAAGTTGGGTGCTGCTTCCCTCTTTCCCTGGCCAGGAGCTGGAAGGAGCAATGAATGAAGAAGTGGAGAAAGATTTGAGGCGGGGGGGTTGAGGCAGACGGGAGGAAAGACTTGAATTTGAGAATTCAGGACTCTGCATGACAAAGTGAGAAGTCGTGATGGCTTAAGAGTTTTTATGACGGTCCTGGGGTTTTCGTGGAAATTGGAGACTATGCCCTGGTATTTCAGAACATGTCTTTGAGGTCTGTTAAATTCCAGAATATAGTTCTGATTTCAAAAGGCATCATGAAACTCCTGTCTTGTTATGCCATGAGGCCTAGGAACTTTAGTTTGTTTGAATGAAAGCTGGACATCTGCAAGAACCTTGCAGAAACCTTGGAGGTCTGCTTGGAACGTCGGTCCCTTTCACTTATTCACCCCTGTTCAAACACGTCTTTGTAAAACTTTAAATAAAATGTTTTAAAGAACGTCCAATGTATTTTAACTAGCAGAGGGTAATTTACTAAATTAGTTTGAGCTGTTTGGGGTCAAAGGATGTAAGTTTAAGATAAAAGAAGACATTTGTTAGAAGAATGCTTGGCGGTATTTTTTGATGGGGAACAGGTGGAAGGGACTTCTCTTTGAGGTGATAGAGTTCAACAGTGTTAAATATATTTAAGCAATAATTGGATAAATACGTATAATTTGAAAAATCTAAAAAGGTTGCCTTTTTAAAGAATCCAGCCTAGTTCAAACAGAAATGCTTCTTGCTCATGTCTTACATAGCCCTACTGCTAAGTTTACACATACTGTTGAGATGAGGGCATTGAACAATTGTGATTATTAGCTAGCAGCAGTTTCCAGGAGAGGGGGCTACTGTTTGACTCTCAAGGATTAAAATTGCTATAACAATAGTGAAAGCAAAGCCCTCACTCACATTTGTACACACAAGTGCACTTGGGGATAGCTTGCAATGACTCATATAAACAAGAATTGTACTTACAAAATCCAAAGACAGAATATAGCTTTTAGCAGATAGTCACTATCTCTCAGCTTAGCCTGCCTCACAATGTTGTTGTAAAGATACAATGGGGAGGAGGAACCATGAATTCTGCTTTGGGCTCTGTGGAGGAAAGGAGTACTTGAAAAAAGTATTTTGGGATTTATTTCCTAATGGATGGGCCCAGTATTTATTCAGAAAGCAATATAGAATCAGGACAATGAGGGGTTCCTGTGCTTGTCCCAGACCTTTGTCAGTCTCTTTATCTGAATTTAGGTCCAAAAGACCAAGGAAAAGTGTGGCTGCATGAAGAGTAAGTTGTGAGCAAACACAATTTGTGACACTGCACAACCTTGTTGCTGAATGCTGATCACTGTAGGCACATCTGTTGCGTGGCGATTCCCGCCCCCCACCAGTTGGAATAAATAAAGACACAGGACACCAAGATTTTAGGTTAATGGGTGAAAAATGGCCACAACGTTATTGGTTACAGGTAAGAGCGGTATTGGCTTTAGGCAGTGGTCCTATCAGACTATCCGGTGTGAGAACCAGAAAGGGTTAACTCCAGCAGGGGGAGCCCCTGAGATGCACATCCCTAGGCACTCCCCGAGGGGTCACCGCCTCCATAGGGCCCTAGCCTCCATAGGTTTCGGACGAGGCAACGCCCCCCGGAATCCTTTATCGGACTACCCTTAAATATTTGGGGGAGGTGATGGCGCTCCTCCCCCCCGACTCATCTGCATAACAATACTCCTACCAATGCCTAACCGCCAAACCAAAGGCGTTGTGACGATTTGCTACAAGGTAGGCGAAAAAACCAAATGGCTTTAAATCAATGCCAATTAGCCAAGTGGAAAAATTCCTACCAGGCCCCTTGCGGTGACCAACCGAGGTCCATAGCAAAATCCGAGGGAAAACCTAGAGGGAGGGTGGATGGGAAACCGCAGCTGGGGCGAGGAAGGAAAAGGGGCAGTCCCGGGACACGCCAACCTTAAGTGGCCCAAGCCCTGCCCCTGCAGCCAGCCAACTGGCTGGCCCTGGGGCTGACGCGGCCCGAGGATTCCCCAGGTCGCCGGGGCAGCAGCCAGCCCCGCACGGATGTTGGTGGAGTGGCTTTAAGTCGTTATGTCGGGAGTGGCTTTAAGGCGTTAGCTTTATCTATCAGCTTTGCGGAACCTGAGCTAACTTGAGGTAGCCTTAGCTGTGATCTTAAACTGGCAGGTTTTTAAATCATTGAATTGCCCTATTTTTGAGGGAAGTATGGTGTATTAAAATGCTAGTTTCTGCTAAACATGAAAGTAATTGTTTTATACAGTCAATTATGTTGACTATAAATGGTAGTTTTCAGTTATATATACACTTCCATTCCTACTCTAAACTGCATTTGCAAATTATTCTATGATTTCTATGTTGAGATTCCTGAATTCCAGGGTGGACTTCGAGGTCCCTTCCACTTCTACAGTTCTAGGATTCTTGTATTCTAACTTGTTGTGAAGGATACAGACTGAGGACTCCTCCAGATGGTCTACTGTTCAGCATTCATGGTGATTTGCTTAAACAAAGCTTACATGATAGGTCTAGTCTTTATTGAGCATACGTTCTGATTTGCTTGTTTATACCTCTTCCTCAAAATCATTCATTAATCCCACACTTTTCAGTGCATTTCCCCCTTCACTTATCTAATTGCAAAAGTTCTCTCTTTTTTTTATGTTGATTGGTTGTGCTAGGGTGACAGAGCACTTCGGTGATGCAAGCCTAAAGTTATCACAAGCAACATCTTAGTACACCATCTAGCAATTTTTTCACTTTCTAAATCATTCAGTCAATATCTATGTTGTCTTATTCACACATGCAAATTTGAAGTTTGAAGTTGACGTCATCCAAGTGATGAACACTTTATGCTGCACACTGACTGCCCTGAAATCTGATATTATGAAGATGAATGTAGAAATATTCTAAACAAATGTGTTTGTGTGTACTGACTATTACTCACACCTTGATCCTAAACATATTTATACAGAGTCAAGTTCCATTCACTTAAATAAAGCAGAAGAATGTGCCTTTTAAGTATGATGTGACTATGAATCACCTAAGCAGAGACCACCAGGTCACTTCGGTGTTCAGATTTGAACTTTGCACACGGTTGGTTCCTAATAAATATTAACTAGCAGTAAAGTGTCAGCGGCACAGTGATTTGCACAACATTATGGGTCATTTATCTTCTCATACTAAGATTCTTCCCTTTTGCATCTTAATTCCTCAGTTAACTATTATGGGTCACTTACTATTGGTTTACCAGAAAACTGTGTTCAGCATTATTACTTATTGGTCATAATCAATTAGGGAAGTTTCTAAGACCTTGGCAGTTTTTACATAAATACCCTGGCAAAGTTCACCTCCTATGATTTTTGACAATTAAATTGTTCTGTCACTTTGGGGCTCTCATTAATCTCAACTTGTCATCCTTGTTTATGCAGGTTATAATGGGCTGTGTGTGTAAGTAAAACGAGATGCTTAAAAGTCCTTGGGTGTTTTAACTCCTTGGTGGAAGTGCAAGTGAAAAGGTTGTGTAGAAGGTGGCCAGTTTGGGGGGGGGGGTTGCTTGTTTTCTTTTCCTAAAAGAAAGAATACTTTGAAAATGATTACATTTTCTGAAATCCCATCCTTAAAAAACATGTAATAATAATAATAATAATAATAATAATAATAATAATAATAATAATAATAATTTATTATTTATACCCCGCCCATCTGGCTGAGCTTTCCCAGCCACTCTGGGCGGCTTCCAATCAAGTGTTAAAAACAATACAACATTAAATATTAAAAACTTCCCTAAACAGGGCTGCCTTCAGATGTCTTTTAAAAAGAAGATAGCTGCTTATATCCTTCACATCTGAAGGGAGGACGTTCCACAAGGTGGGCGCCACTACCAAGAAGGCCCTCTGTCTGGTTCCCTGTAACCTCACTTCTCGCAATGAGGGAACCGCCAGAAGGCCCTCAGTGCTGGATCTCAGTGTCTGGGCTGAACGATGGGGGTGGAGACGCTCCTTCACGACCGAGGTTGTTTAGGGCTTTAAAGGTCAGCACCAACACTTTGAATTGTGCTTGGAAATGTACTGGGAGCCAATGCAGATCTCTCAGGACCAGTGTTATATGGTCCCAGCAGCCACTCCCAGTCACCAGTTTAGCTGCCGCATTCTGGATTAATTGCAGTTTCAAGGTCACCTTCAAAGGTAGCCCCACATAAAGCGCATTGCAGTAGTCTAAGCGGGAGATAACTAGAGCATGCACCACTCTGGCGAGGCAGTCCGCAGGCAGGTAGGGTCTCAGCCTGCATACCAGATGGAGCTGATAGACAGCTGCCCTGGACACAGAATTAACCTGCCCCTCCATGGACAGCTGTGAGTCCAAAATGACTCCCAGGCTGCACACCTGGTCCTTCAGGGGCACAGTTACCCCATTCAGGACCAGGGAGTCCCCCACACCTGCCCGCCCCCTGTCCCCCAAAAACAGTACTTCTGTCTTGTCAGGAATCAACCTCAATCTGTTAGCCGCCATCCATTCTCCAACCGCCTCCAGACACTCATACAGGACCTTCACCGCCTTCACTGGTTTTGATTTAAAAGAGAGGTAGAGGTGGGTATCATCTGCATACTGATGAACACCCAGCCCAAACTCCCTGATGATCTCTCCCAGAGGCTTCATATAGATATTAAAAAGCATGTACAACTGAAATACAGTGGTACCTCAGGTTACAGACTCTTCAGGTTACAGACGCTTCTCCGCTAACCCAGAAATAGTACCTCGGGTTAAGAACTTTGCTTCAGGATGAGAACGGAAATTGTGCTCTGGCGGCACGGCAGCAGCAGGAGGCCCCATTAGCTAAAGTGGTGCTTCAGGTTAAGAACAGTTTCAGGTTAAGAATGGACCTCCAGAACGGATTAAGTTCTTAACCCGAGGTAGCACTGTAGATGGGAAACAAGAGACACAGCCTTTTCTTTTAATCAGAGAGCCCAAATTTACTTCCTCTCTGATAGAAAAGAATAAAACCTGTAAGAAGGCGCCCATATTGTCAAACAAACAAACACAGATTTTCACGTGATACTTTGTAAAAAGGTAAATGTTACTTTGTAACTGACATGGTCAATGAAATATTAGTTAGATAAAGAGCACTGTGCCCACGTGGGTCTTAAGCCTTTCTGAGATCCAACGTTCTCATAGAACAGGCTTGCCCAAACTCTGACCCACCAAGCAACACAGCACAGCAGCCATGTTTGGTGTTGACCAGGACTTTAGAAAACTCGGTCCTTGCTGCTGCCTGGGACCCCAACGCCACTGGAGATCGTCAGGTCATTGTCACAAACTGCAAAGGCCTCTTGCAGATGAAAGCTGAATCAGTGGGTGGGGGGAGTGAGATTCAAACTTTAGTTTCAGGCATGTTTGCATGGGGAACAATTTGGGAAGCAGACGCATTTGTTCATCAGACTTCATGCACACCCTTCTCATGCTCCAGGCCTCTGATGCACACTGTTATTCCACATGGCTAAGGAATGACTATGGGACTAATGGTGGTACAGCATTTTGCTCAGCAGACTATTGTCCCTGTTGAAGTATCGTAAAAGAAATACAACTAATGCGAGCTCAGATCAAGTCTGACACTCTATGGGAATATTCTTAAAGAGCTCTGATTAATTCATAGCCCCCAAAGCGAGCTAGTAAATATTGTCTCTCTCTTTCCTCTCTCCACTTTTTAAACATTTGATTTCAGTATTTTTAACATTTGCTTTGCCACTTGAGTGACTTGCTGCGTACAGGACTATCACCAAAAGGGTAAGGTAAAGGGACCCCTGACCATTAGGTCCAGTCGTGACCGACTCTGGGGTTGTGGCGCTCATCTCGCTTTATTGGCCAAGGGAGCCGGCGTACAGCTTCCGGGTCATGTGGCCAGCATGACTAAGCCACTTCTGGCGAACCAGAGCAGCGCACGGAAACGCCATTTACCTTCCCACCAGAGCTTTGAGGTGCTTTCGAACTGCTAGGTTGGCAGGAGCAGGGACTGAGCAACAGGAGCTCACCCCGTCACAGGGATTCAAACCGCCGGCCTTCTGATCGGCAAGTCCTAGGCTCTGTGATTTAACCCACAGCGCCACCTGTGTCCCTATACCAAAAGGGTAGATTGATCTAAATCTATTATTTAAATCAGCGGGGGGGGGGGGGGACCAATTTCAAACACTGATTTTAACCAAGTTTCCAAGTAAGTTTCATTGCATACTTACTTTTTTACTTTCAGAAGGAATGATTTTAAAACAGGAGCTCCCAAAGTGTGGTTTACAGACCCCCAATAACTTCTGAGCTTTTTTCAACTAGTCTGCAGTGGCGACAATTCTCTTTTCTGGTTATCATTCATTTCTCAAAATTCTTTTTATTGATTCTTTCATTTCTTCCTGACTTATTGTATTAAGATTTGAATTCCATATAATTTTAAAACATACTTTCACATCCAGCACAAAGCGTGTTCTCCCTCATGGAGAGCACCTGTTGCGGTCCGGTTTGCCAGGCCACCCCTCTGTTGCCAGGCAAGATTCCTATGGAAGCCTGTGGCAACAATTGGATGGCTGGCTGGCTGGGGTAAATTCTATGTTGCAATTTGGTGTGAGGGATTGGATGTTTTAAATCGTGTGCTCGCAGCTTTGAGCTTTCTCTTTCGCTGCGTGCAACGGATCACCTGACCTAATTTTAGGGGTTTTGCGTTCACCTTGCTATGCCTGTCATGGGGTCGTCTGCCGTTGGGGCAGGGGCCTAGTAGGAATTTTGTCCATCTGGCTGATTGGCTGGGCCATTTGGTTTTTGCCTACTGCGTAGCAAATCGTCACAACTTGTAAGGTTGCGGTTAGGCATTGGTTATGAATTGGTTGGAGGAGGGGTTAGGATTGGCTGGGCCTGCCCCTCCAAGGTTGCTGCGGAAAGGGAATTCCGTTAAAGGAATCCAGGGGCTTGCCATCTTTTCGTCCGAATCCTTGGAATGGGGCTAGGGCCAGCAAGCCCCTGGGAGCATGCAGGGAGAGGTGAGGGTCTGTGCCTCAGCTCCATTTCTCCCCAATATTGTTTTCCCTTACTGGCTTTCGTTGGTGTCTGGAAGTCAGTTCTGTCCCCAGGTGGGGGGACAGATAGTCTTAACCAATGTCTAAGCAACCACTCACATTTATGTATTTCAATAAAGTTGTGGCCAAAATTATGCCAAAAACCTTAAACAAAAATTATGTGTGTGTTGTGAGTTATTTGAGGGGTAGAAGAAGAAGAAGAAGAAGAGTTTGGATTTGATATCCCGCCTTTCACTCCCCTTCAGGAGTCTCAAAGCGGCTAACATTCTCCTTTCCCTTCCTCCCCCACAACAAACACTCTGTGAGGTGAGTGGGGCTGAGAGACTTCAGAGAAGTGTGACTGGCCCAAGGTCACCCAGCAGCTGCACATGGAGGAGCGGGGAAGCGAACCCGGTTCCCCAGATTAGGTGACTACCGCTCTTAACCACTACACCACACTGGCTCTCACCACTGGTGGCTTGGGGACCTCAGCACGCAACACAACTTCAAAGCAACAGGCAGAAAAATATTTAAGACACCTGCAAAAACCTTTCAGTCATTTTCAAGTTTTCTGCAGGCGAGTTTGGGAACCCCAGTTTTGAAACATTTCCACATAGCTGTACCTGCAGCATTTCAAATTGATCTCCAAATACCATCAGCCCAGCCAGTGTGGGCAATGGACAGGAATGGTGGGAGCTGCAGTTCAACAACATCTGAAGAACCACAGGTTCTGCCATATAGTCCTTTTAATGACCAACTGCTATGACAGTTTATGAAGCTGTTGGGAATTTAGGAACCTGGACACTGGGCTTTATGTTGTTGTTCTTCTCTTCTTTCTTCCAGTGCTGATCCTTTCTGCTTCACTTTGTCTTGATCGAGCGAGACTCTCACAAAAACAAAAGAGCAAACAGCAAATGAAATGCCTGTGACTTGCAGGTAAACATTAAGGTTCAGTTGTTTCTGGGAAAACTAGAGCAGTTTATTTTTATCGGGTGAAAACAAAAAGCCTGCGTTTGGTAAGTACACTGTAAAACTTCATATTTGAGAAAGGGTCAATTTGCTGCTGCAGGAAAGCAGTGCATTTCATAGATTCCTCTTAGAGATGAACTGCAAAGCTAACATGCTTATATACAAATTATTTAACATTAACCTAGCTATTATTTAGGAGAAATTCGGTATTTACATTATTAAAACATCAAATTAAATGTTTTTTAAAATCCATTTTAATATATCTTCTTGCATCATCATAATAAAAAAAATCTACCCAGCAAGCTAAACTGCAACAGGTTAAACCACAGAATTTGTGGCCAAATTGTTTATTTACTTGTTATTGGACTGAGCTGTGCTTCCCTTCCACATTAGGCAAGTATAGTGTTGCTGTTTTTTTGTTTTTTGTTTTAAAAAAATGTTTAGGGGTACTGTCATTTTCCTACTCATACTGCACCTCAATGAGGCCAAACTTAGATTCACAAAATGTTTAGGGGTATGCGTACCCCTGCGTACCCCCCAGAAAAAAGCACTGGGCAACTATATGTGTGTGTAGCTATAATGGGAGGACATGGGCTAGGCTGATGTACATAGTTGCTTTCTGGGGTATACAGAGATTACCTAAAGTTGACAGTTCCATAATCACCAATATCCCTTTATGTAAATGAACTGTTCCCAGGTCTGGCCTAATTGTCCCATTCTGCATTTCATAGATTTCAAAGATAAGGTTTCACCTTGGGATTTTCTAATTTGGTGGCACAGTCTTTTAGTCCCTTTGCTATCTGAGCACGGCTCAGTTTATTCCCCCTGTGCATCTCTATTAAAATGACACCTGATTCAAGCCCTAGGTCACATATTTCTATGCTGCCCAGTTCAAAATGTCGAACAGCCTCAGCCAAGAGTAGAAGAGTGAGGGAAACAAAAAATTCTGGAAGGGGTCATCTGGTAGACTGGTTAGACCTGAGGGATGCTACCTTTGAAGCTTTAATATATAGTAGCCTTCATCCCATTAAAATGTCTGATAATTCAGCTGCAAGGTATATAATAGCAAAGCTGCTGTATTGGTTGAGTCCTTGTATAAATTGCAAAGCAAATTTCAAAAGATCAGCTCTAATATTCCGTGCTTGCATACATCATATAGGATTATTTACTTCTTCCCATAACTGACGCATACAAAACCAGGAGCAGCTCATTGAATTAACCAAAAAGCTAAAAGAACTAGATGAGCGCTAACCTAATAAAACCCACCCACATCCAATTTTGCTGCTATGATAATACAGTTAGATATGAAATTAAGAAAACCTACAGTCCTAAATCTAAGCCTATTGCATCATGGATTTTGTAAACTGGCTGTGCCCTATAAGTTGTGGTGAGGGAGGGGGGAGAGAGAGAGAGAGAAGAAACCTCTTACTCTGTTCTACGAGCCGCTTTGGAATGACTTTATTTATTCCAAAACATTTCTACACCACTTAATATTTAAAATCTCTAAGCAGTCTACAAAAATATAGACAAAAACTGTGGGATAGCATCATTTAAAAAATAAACAAGGGTAAAAACAGAAATTTATAACAGGGGCAAATCTTATGGGTCAGGGAAAGGCTGGACAAAACGTTATATGCCCTTACAAGACATACAGTTCTGGTAAGTGTGCATCTTATATCTGTGCAAATTCCATGCAAGATGCAACATTCAGAGTTGCATCACACTGGTCCAAGTAAGTTCTATTTCCAGCTTCGCTGTGGATATTGATGGTGATGGCAGTTAAAAGAGGCAATAAAAAGTAGTCGTAGCCCTTGCAAAAGTAGCAACAGCACGATATCCTCTGTTAAATATATCTTGTAGGCATCACATTCAGTGGAATAAAATTTCTACATAGACAGTTTTATCCATAGCAATCACTGTACAAATCTATAGTCCCATAATTATCCATAGATATTTTTACTTATTAAAATGATTATTTAAAGAAATATATTTAGAGCTTCTGGAGATTACATTCCCAGACAGGTGTGTGTGTGTGTGTGTGTGTGTGTGTGTGTGTGTGTGTGTGATGAAACTACTAGTTGAATCTGTCTCCTGAAAATTGAACAGGCGCCTTTCACATATTCTGTATAGAGTGCATGGAACACATCTCACGTTATAATGCAGACATCTTAACTTTAAATGAGATGAAAACAAACATAAAATTAGCACTGTAGGGAACCCCTAGTCACTCAATTTATTCTGGGTTTAACACCTTATTTTATATATCCTCCTACATAAACAGTTTTTATATTAGCCCTTGATAGGGTGCCTTCCAAGAATTAAATGTTGAGTTGTTTAAAAGCACTAATTAGCAGCCTGAATACAAAGGGGAGCACATTTATTAGTAAAATCTTGTAAACCAAGAATACCCTATGGGCTTAGTCGGTGTGTGTCTGTGAAGTAACTCAATAAAAATATTATATTGTTAATCACAAAACCTTCCAGGAAAATAATCAGTCTGGAAAGAACTATAAACTATACTTTTCAAAACAAAGGGAGGAAAGCGACAGTCCACATGAAAGCTAAACAATAAAATCCCCACGAAGCGTAAACTCATTTCTCAATGCAGGCGCATTTTATACTCAAGGTTTAAGGGTTTTGCAACCTTATATGCATACACCAATGGACACATGTTAATTGTGTTTAGTTTCAACAGGACCAGCAACACATTTATTAAATTAACACTATATTCCTTTCAATCATGTCTTAACAATGTCAAGGCCTTCAAAATATCCTTAGAAAAGATTATGGTAAATAAAAAGAAATGCCTCTGTACTTTCTTCCTCAGTCATTTATGCTCCAAATGCATTTAGTTTACAAAACTCTAGAAATGTTTGTTGTTGCTATTGTTGTTCTTCTTCTTCTTTAAAAAACAACCTGGGTGTTTTTAACATTAAAAACGGCAGGGCCATCATTTTCTTCTAACTTGATCAGACTAATTTTATTTGTGGCAGTGTTTTTGCAGTTGTCTAGCACTTTTCACTTTGGCTGATCACCAAAGAATTGATGCTTTTGAATTATGGTGCTGGAGGAGACTCTTGAGAGTCCCATGGACTGCAAGAAGATCAAACCGATCCATTCTGAAGGAAATCAGCCCTGAGTGCTCACTGGAAGGACAGATCGTGAAGCTGAGGCTCCAATACTTTGGCCAGCTCATGAGAAGAGAAGACTCCCTGGAAAAGACCCTGATGTTGGGAAAGATGGAGGGCACAAGGAGAAGGGGACGACAGAGGACGAGATGGTTGGACAGTGTTCTTGAAGCTACCAGCATGAGTTTGACCAAACTGCGGGAGGCAGTGGAAGACAGGAGTGCCTGGCGTGCTCTGGTCCATGGGGTCACGAAGAGTCGGACACGACTAAACGACCAAACAACAACAAGCACTTTTCATATATTTTGTGTTACTGGCTAATATGTTCCATGCATATCTGTGAGTATCATAGAAACTGAACCAATTCCTATTAAGGAAACAAAATTCATTTTCTTCAGTGAATTATAGTTCAGAAGATGTGAGAGGAGAAATGGTATGTGTATGAAGGGGGAAAGGAGTTCTTTCTCATTGTGCACATGAAGGACTTGTTCCTGCAGATCACAGAGTTCCACATGCAGACATACATATCCAGGACACAATCCTTGGGAACGTCTCACACCAGGGACTTGCACAAAGAGAAAAGATCTACCATATATGAGAAGCCTGTTGCTCCATGGAGAAGCAGATCTGTGGACTCTAGCCAAAACATTAAGCACCTCAAAATGTATATGTAATTAAAAATAACAATACCACATCATACCTACATTCCAGCCATACAAGCATCGCTGGTGCAAACCCCATGGAAATCAACTGCACAAAAGTGGTGGTTAGCAGAAGCCACCCAGCAAAGGAAGCTGTTGCTAATAAATGGGACTTACGCACCTCCTTTTTCCCTGGTTGGACACTGTGATTTCCATGGCACGTCAGACTAGAAGTTGTTGTTGTTTAGTCGTTTAGTCGTGTCCGACTCTTCGTGACCCCATGGACCAGAGCACGCCAGGCACTCCTGTCTTCCACTGCCTCCCGCAGTTTGGTCAAACTCATGCTGGTAGCTTCAAGAACACTGTCCAACCATCTCGTCCTCTGTTGTCCCCTGCTCCTTGTGCCCTCCATCTTTCCCAACATCAGGGTCTTTTCCAGGGAGTCTTCTCTTCTCATGAGGTGGCCAAAGTATTGGAGCCTCAGCTTCACGATCTGTCCTTCCAGTGAGCACTCAGGGCTTTCCTTCAGAATGGATAGGTTTGATCTTCTTGCAGTCCATGGGACTCTCAAGAGTCTCCTCCAGCACCATAATTCAGACTAGAAGTAAGTGCTATTGAATGTAATGGAGCTTGCTCTCAAGTAAATGGAGTTGGTGGGACTTAGTTGGCAGACCCTCCAAGTGTCCCTATTTTTACAGGCCAAGGAAGCCAGCATTTATCCACAGACAGTTTTTCCGGGTCATGCGGCTAGCATGACTAAGCCACTTCTGGCGCAACGGAACACTGGACCAGAGCAGCGCACGGAAATGCCGTTTACCTTCCCGCCAGAGCGCTACCTATTTATCTACTTGCACTTTGATGTGCTTTCGAACTGCTAGGTTGGCAGGAATTGGGACCGAGCAAAGGGAGCTCACCCTGTCATGGGGATTCAATGGTTTAGACCACAATGCCACCCACGTCCCCCACCTTTTCTTAAAGGTAAAGGTAAAGGGACCCCAGACCATTAAGTGTAGTCGCGAACGACTCTGGGGTTGTGGCGCTCATCTCGCTTTACTGGCTGAGGGAGCCGGCATTTGTCCGCAGACAGCTTCCAGGTCATGTGACCAGCATGACTAAGCCGCTTCTGGCGAACCAGAGCAGCGCACAGAAACGCCGTTTACCTTCCCGCCGGAGCGGAACCTATTTATCTACTTGCACTTTTGACGTGCTTTCGAACTGCTAGGTTGGCAGGAGCTGGGACCAAGCAACAAGAGCTCACCCTGTCGCGGGGATTCAAACCACCGACCTTCTGATCAGCAAGCCCTAGGCTCTGTGGTTTAGACCGCCTTTCCTTAGGATATCCCTATTTTCATTGAAGAAATGTTGAAGGGTATGGAGTTATCTGACTCCCGAGCCGTATGAAGGCAAACCTGTACAGGGAAGGGTTTTAATGTTTACTGTTTTATTATGGGAGACAAAAGACAAACAAGTGAAATCTTCAGTGATACATTGGGCAATAGATATTGGTCATAATATAGATATGGAGGCTTGGGAACAATTGTGGAATATGGATATAAAAATTACAGCATGCTATGCTATAAGAGAGGGACACGGGTGGCGCTGTGGGTAAAACCTCAGCGCCTAGGACTTGCCAATCGCATGGTCGGCGGTTCGAATCCCCACGGTGGGGTGCGCTCCCGTTGCTCGGTCCCAGCGCCTGCCAACCTAGCAGTTCGAAAGCACCCCCGGGTGCAAGTAGATAAATAGGGACCGCTTACTAGCAGGAAGGTAAACGGCGTTTCCGTGTGCTGCGCTGGCTCGCCAGAGCAGCTTCGTCACGCTGGCCACGTGACCCGGAAGTGTCTGCGGACAGCGCTGGCTCCCGGCCTATAGAGTGAGATGAGCGCACAACCCTAGAGTCTGGCAAGACTGGCCCGTACGGGCAGGGGTACCTTTACCTTTACTATGCTATAAGAGAAAATTATATGATATAGATGGTATTTAACACCTAGTAGACTGGCAAAAATGTTCAAAATAAAATTGAATAAGTGCTGGAAATGTAAAGAGAAAGAAGGTACCTTTTTCCATACGTGGTGGTCTTGCAATAAGGTTAAAGCTTACTGGGAAATGATATATAATGAATTGAAAAAGATGTTTAAGATAACATTTGTAAAAAAAAAAAAAAACCAGCAACATCCAGAAGCTTTTCTTTTGGTGATAATGGGATTAGAGATACCTAAGCAATATAGAAATTTATTTATGTATCCAACTACAGCTGCAAGAATGTTCTTTGCCCCAAAATGGAAAGAAGATGATGTTCCAATGAAAGAATGGTTACAGAAATTAATGGAATATGCAGAAATGGCAAAACTTACCGGTAGAATTAGAAATCAAGATAACAAACTCTTTATCAAGGAATGGAAATGGTTTATTGAATATTTACAAATTGCAAACAAATCAAGAAATTAGTAGGACTACTGTAAAAATTTGAAGTATATATAAAATAACAGAGGAATAAAAAGAATGAGACAACATAATTTTGGATATGCAGGGAAAGATGAAAATAACTTCAAGGAAATGCAGAAAGAGTGGAAGGGAAGTTGAAGTTAGAATTTTTGTTGAATGACTTGTGAAATGTTTTCATTTGTGTTATAATCTAAAATTATAAATTAAAAAATAAGAGATATTATGTTTTTATATATGTTGGAAGCTGCCCAGAGTGGCTGGGGCAACCCAGTAAGATGTGTGGTATAAATAGTAAAATTATCATTATGGAATGGGACATCCTTATTTTCATCGGAGAAAAGTTGAAGGGTATGAGTTGGAAGTTCTGAATAGCTGGGTAGAATATTAAGCTCATATTAAGTGGGGCAGTAACCTAGTTAAATCTGTCTGTTTTGTTGCAGAATGAATCTGATAGCTTTAAACTGTGCAGTTATTTCCCAGTGAAATCAATGGTACTTTAAGGTTGAATCTTAATCACACTTTCCCAGGTGTAAGCCCCATAAAAGTAAACTGGACTTACACCTGAGTAGACATTACTAGGAATGCACTTTAAAACGGCTCAAATTGGAATAACTCATGTCCATTAGTGCATGGTTTACTTTATTTAAATCAGGCATATGAAACTGAATAGCCTTTTTTAAAGCCTGAATATTTTTTCTCCTTCTTTGTAGGTTCAGTTCTCCCCGCACTACAGCTGCTAAGAGGGAAAGAAAGTTTTATGACAGCGTTTCTGTTTTCCTTTACATTGTGAAATGAATCCGAAGTTACTTGTAAGTTGGGTAATACCCCACTTTGCTTTCAGTTCCTCCCAGCTTTTAGGCACAATTAGAATTAGATCAGCCCAAAGCCTTCATGTATTGTTTATAAGCAATCGCATAACATAACATTAAAAAGCTAGTGAGGCCTTAGGAGTCTTGCCATTGGTTTTTACGGTGTTTTATGTTACAACCTAATTAGTCTCTTACAGCGCCCTTGCATGTACTTAGAGTGTAGAGTTTCACTAAATACACTGAATGCTTTATTTTTGAGGACCTCTGTGACACACTCTAAGCAGTTTTAAGCAGGCTGAAAATATGTTTCCAGTCAATCAGGCCCTTCAGAGATACATTATACACCTCTGGCTACTGCAGAGCCATAAAACCATCACCATTCCTGGCTGCATGATGCAGAATGTTATTATACCAGTAACTGCCCACAGCTACAGAATTCAGCAGGAGGGGGGGGAGACAATTATTTCCAGTTCTTCACAAAGCCTCACTCTAACAAATTATATGAAGATTAACTAATGGCAGCTGCAGCCGTTGGATAGTTAGTCAAATTAGGCATGACGTGTCTGCCTGATGGTCTGTCTGTTCTTGGAAAGGGTCCTTTGCCAGGAGTCGGTACAGCAGGATGAAAAAAGCAGGCTGGATTTCCATCTTCACCATGGTTTGGCTGGGGGATGGGCTCATGAAATCTACCATTAAAGACTTAGAAATGCCCATAGACTTTAAAAATCTAGGCGTCACCACAGCAGCAGCAGCAGCAGCCCCTTTCCCAACTAAAAAACAAAACAAAAAAAAACCAATGAGCATAATGACGTGAATACAATGTCAGTCCTGGCCCAAAAGGTCATGATAAATTAAGAACACCCAGTGGTTAATTCTTTCACCAAGAGCAGGCTATCCATCAACGCAGAAGGAGGGGTTCTGTCAGAACTTGTTTCCTTAGGCATCTTCAGCCCCCTCCTAATTTCTGAGGCATCCTGCGGAGGGCACCAAGATTCAGCCCTATCTCTTCACCTGAAGGAAAGAAGAGGGGTTTTCCTTTAAAGAAGGAGCAATCATGACTTTTGTTCAACTGTAGCATGGGTAGGCAAACTAAGGCCCTGGGGCCGAATCCAGCCCAATCGCCTTCTCAATCTGGCCCGCGGACGATCCGGGAATCAGCGTGTTTTTACATGAGTGGAATGCGTGCTTTTATTAAAAATGCATCGCTGGCTTATTTGTGGGGCATAAGAATTCATTCCTTTCCTCCCCAAAATATAGTCTGGCCCCCCAGAAGGTCTGAGGGACAGTGGACCGGCCCCCTGACCCCTGAACTATAGTGAAAGGAAAGGACTAGTCAAGATTTTTCAAGGCTTTTTAAAAGTTTATTTTTCAAATTATTATACAGTGGTCCAAAGCAAGTTCTGGAGGAGATACTGAAATCCTTAGGAATTCAGTTACTCATCAAACATAACAGCCATTTCAGCGTGTGTCAGAGACTGCCTCTAGGTCCCGGCTCACAAAGGACCAACGCTAGCCGGTAGAACGGAATAAAGTCTTTATTGAAGTATAGTTTCCATTTCCACATCTTAGCGTGCGTCTCTACGTCTATTCCCTAGATCGGCGAAGTCCCATCTGAATCTCCGCCTCCTGTACACCAGTTCAAGACCCTAGCCTTGCTCCACCTTTTGCGTCTCTCCTTTCGCCTCTGGGTCCTACCACCCCCCGGGGTTCCTTCCTTCCTGGATGCCTCGGATGCGGACCCTTCGGATTCCTCCCCCTCCCTTCGGCGGGCTTTAGGACCTGGCTCCCTTTCCGGGCTGCTCATTGCGCCTCCCTCTGGTACATTTGAACTTGGCGCGCGCGCGCTGTCTCCGACCCTCCTCTCTACCGTTTCCTCGCTCTCTGACGCAGGCGTGGCTGCTGCCGGAGAGCTGCCTGTCGCTGGTGCCTGGAACTCCTCCCCCCTGCTGCTCTCTGGTGGAGTAGCTGGTCCGGATTTCCAGCTGCTGCTCTCTGAATCCCCTCTGGTCCCTTCTTCCTGGGGTGCCCCTCTTGGTAACCCCCCAGCTCTGCCCACGGGAGCCCCTTTCTGTGAATCCTCCGATTCGCTGGACAGACTTAGAGATCTCGGACGGCTATCATCGCTAACCTCTCCTTCCGATTCCTCGCCATCCGTTCCCTCTGCTCCTGAACCCCTGACATCCATCCCCCCCTCGAAGCCCCCCCTTCCCCCCTCCCCTCCTTCCGGTGTGGGTTCTGGGTGCTCCGTCGTGGCAGGGGTGAGTGCCGGATACAGTTCTTCCCTCGTGTCGTACATTACATCGGGCAGGTCTGGCTCGTCCTCCGTGCGCTCGTCGACGTCGATCTCCTCTGCTTCCATCTCCCTGCCTTCGTGTTCAAATCCCACGTCCTCCCCCAACACGTCCATGTCCATCTCTCCCCCGTTCCCCTCTGAGGGTGATGCCTGCCAGGGACCCCCCAGCCACTTCCTGCGCCACTGCTCCTCTGGTTGATTATCCCACCAATAGGAGCGGTCTGAGGCAGAACCCGAGGGTGAACCTTCCGGAGAGCGTATGTGTGGTGCCGTCTCCTCGTCCGAGTCGAACCCCTGGAACGTGCTGCCTGAAAGTGTGGGTGTGAAGAGCCAGTCATCGAAATACTCGGCTGGCATGGGCCTGTGTGGGAAAATGGCATGGAACTCTTCCTTGAGAAGAGGCTCGTCCAAGGCATAGCCCGGCACCCAACTGTTGGCGCTGGCCGGGGTATCCTCTCTGGCAAGAAGGTATTCTACTCCCTCTTCCCCCCATCTCGAGTCTAAAATCTCTGTGGCTTCGTTGATGCGCTCCCCTCTTGGCGACCCCCTTTCCCTGGGTCCTTCTCTGGGCGGATCTGGTGCTGTGCCTGGCTCGTGAAATCTATGCGGTGCTTTGTAGGGCGTGAGCACCGATCTATGGAAGACCGGATGCATTCTGGAACCCTCCGGAAGCGCTAACCGGAAGGCCACTGGATTGACCTGTGCCTGGACTTGGTAAGGCCCTAGCTGCTTATGCCCTAGCTTCTTCTTGGCCAACGATCTGGTCGGCACTGCTTGCGCTGCTAACCAAACCCAGTCTCCCACCTGTATGTCTTCCCCTACTCTCCTGTGTCTGTCAGCCTGCAGTTTGTATGCGTGCTTTGCCAGTTCCAACTGCCTCCTAAGCTGTTCGTGGACTTCCTGCAACTCTGACGCTAATTCTTCCGCTGCCTGCGGCTCCCCCTCCCCCACTCTCTCTAAACCTGGGAAGGTTCTGGGATGCCTCCCGTTGTTGGCGAAGAACGGCGTCACCCCCGTCGACACGTGCTTCGTATTGTTGTAAGCGAACTCTGCGAGGGGCAGGTAGTCCACCCACGTGTTAGGCTGCTGATTGGCGTAGCATCTCAGGTACTGCTGCATGATGGCGTTGACCCTCTCCGCTTGTCCGTTGGTCTGCGGGTGTCTCGCCGACGCTAGATTGATCTTGACGTTCAGGATGCCCATCAACTTTTGCCAGAAGTTCGAGATGAACTGCCGCCCCCGGTCGGATAGAATAGATCGTGGCAGACCGTGGACCTTAAACACGTGGTCTATGAACAGTTTGGCGGTCTGTTCTGCCGTGGCCACCTTCGCACACGGAATGAAGTGTGCCATCTTGGTAAACATGTCCACCACCACAAGCACTGCCGTCTTTCCCCTCGAACTGGGCAGATCCGTGACAAAGTCCAGGGCCACCCGTTCCCACGGCTCAGACGGCGTCTGCAACGGTTCCAGCAATCCCGCCGGCGGTTTGTGCACTGACTTGGCCCTTTGGCAGGTGTCGCATCTCGAGACGTAATCCGCTACTTCCCCCCGCATCTTGGGCCACCAAAAGTCTCTGGTCACTAGTTCTACAGTCTTTTCTCTGCCAAAGTGCCCGGCAGTGGGGGCGTCGTGTAGCTGCTGCAGCACCCTTGCGCGGAGGTCATTCCCCGGCACGTAGAGTGCTCCCTTGCGGATGAGCAAACCGTCTCTGATCTGGAACTCGTCGTCCTTCACCGTGCCCTTGTGCACCTCCTCCATCTTGGCTAGCGCGAAGGGGTCCTCCTGCAACGCTCGACGTACGGCGTCCAGATCCACGGTCGCCGAGGCGCAAGCCCACGCTTCCGGTGCGAAAATGTGCTTGGCTGCCGACGGTGCCTCCTCCTCGAGGTATTGCGGCTTTCTGGACAAGGCATCCGCCATGATGTTGTTGTCACCCGGGATGTACTCTATCTTGAAGTCGAAGTCCGCGAAGAACTCTGCCCATCTAATGTGCCTCTGATTCAGGAACCTCGCCGTGCGCCAGTACTCTAGATTCTTGTGGTCCGTGCGGACCTGCACTGTGTGTCTGGCTCCGATAAGGAAGTGCCGCCACGCTTTGAACGCTGCATGGATGGCTAGCAACTCCCTGTCCCAGATGGTGTAATTCTGCTCCGACTTGCTGAGCTTCCTTGAGTAGAAGGCGCACGGCCTCCAGTCCCCCTGCTGGTCTTGTTGCAACAGTACAGCTCCCACGGCTCTGTCTGAGGCGTCCGTCTCCACCCTCATCGGTCTGCTGGGATTCACATGCAGCAGCTGCTCCTCGGAAGCGAAGAGACGCTTGAGTTTCTGAAAGGACTGCTCCGCTTCCTCCGTCCAGATAAACTTCTTCTTCTTGGAGCTGAGCGTGTCAGTGATGGCCGCCGTTTGCATAGCGAACCCCTTGATGAACTTGCGATAAAAGTTGGCAAAGCCGACAAACCGCTGGACTTCCTTCCTATTGCGCGGGCTTTTCCAGTCCAATACTGAGCGAACCTTGGCGCTGTCCATGGCGAGCCCCTTGTCCGACAGTTTATAGCCCAGGAAATCCACCTCCGTCACGTCGAACTGGCACTTCTCCAGCTTGGCGTACAGCCTGTGCTCCTTTAGTCTCCGCAGAACTTCCCTGACATCCCTCTCGTGCGCTTCTCGCGACTCAGAAAATATCAGGATGTCGTCCAGGAAGCATACGCATTTCTTGTAAAGGAGTCCCGCCAACACGTGATGCATAAAGGCTTGAAAACAGTGAGAGCCATTTTGTAATCCGAAGGGCATAACTCTGTATTCGTAGGTGCCCAGTGGTGTGAACATGGCCGTCTTCCACTCGTCGCCCTCCCGCACACGAATCAGGTTGTACGCGCCTCGCAGATCCAACTTGGTGAAAACGCGTCCTTTCCTTACCGTCGCGAGCAGGTCGTCTATTTTGGGCATGGGGAAGGACGAGGGCTTGGTTTTCGAGTTCAAAATTCGAAAGTCAACTACAAGCCTCTTCTGGGGCGTGTCTCGCTTCTTCACAAAGAATACTGGACTGCCCCCTACAGCTTTCGACTCCCGAATGAACCCGCGCTTCAAATTGTGGTCTATGAACTCCCTAAGTTCCTGCAGTTCGTCCTCAGACATGGAATACAGTTTCCCTGTTGGCAGCGTTGCCCCCGGCAGGAGATCAATCTTGCAGTCATAGGGTCTGTGGGGGGGCAGTTTGTCCGCCTCCTTCTCGCAGAAGACCTCCAAAAACTCCTTGTACTTGTTGGGCACCGCTTGCACCATGCCTAGGTGTAGCTGCTGTGCATCCTCTCGCCCCTCTCCTTCCTGGCAGGTCTGGATGCAGTGCGCTGCGCAGTAGGAAGAGCAGAAGGTCAATTGCCGCTGGTACCACGCTAATGCCGGGCTGTGCCTATCCAGCCAACTCATGCCCAACACTATGGGCGTGTCCGACAATTGGGTGACGTTGAAGCTGATGACTTCTCGGTGATTCCCAATTTGCATCACCATAGGTGGTGTCTGCTGCACCACCTGCCCCCCTAGCAGTTCCCTGCCATCCACTGTGACCACGTTCAGGGGCAGTGTGGCTGGCAGTAGCGCTATGTTGTGTTGTTGAAGGAATTCCAGTGCGATAAAGTCCGCATTACTGCCAGAGTCAATCGTAATCGGCACTTCTAAAGTGAGACCACTGGGCAGCTGGAGCGATGCGGTGAGCTGCACCACTGGTTTGGGCGGGAGGGGATCCGTGGGCTTCAAAATCTCTGGGGACTTCTTCACTGACTCGCCTGGCTGGCCCCCAGTGCTTCCGTTTCCCTGCCGTGGTTCACTTTGCTGAGTTGCTCCCATTACTGTCATTGAAGCTGCAGTGTGCTTGTGGAGCCTCTGGGGACACTCTTTCGCCATGTGCTTCGAACTGTCACAGATGTAACACTTCCTGTTCCCTCTAGGCTGCTTTGTTTTGACTGCTCCCGGTGTTAAGGCTCTGGTGGCTGAATGAGCTCTAGCACCGCCGATCTCCATTGGCTCCTCCCCCCCTGCTTGCGGAGGCGTTGATTGCGCACGCGCGACATCCCTGGGCAAGAGGGAGGGCACTCTGGCTGGTGTGCGTCCCCAACGCCCTTCTCCTCTGTCCCAAGGGCGGTCCTCCAGCCTCACCCCCACTGCAAGCGATCTGTCCACCACTTCCTGGGTGCTTTTGGGTCTCTCCCCCCGCGCTATCTCATCCTTGATTTGGGGGTTCAATCCTTCCCAATAAAGATCTCTAACGGGGGGGGAATCCTTGTCCCACCCCAAGGCATTGACCAATGCAAAAAAGCGGGAGTGATACTGCCTCACGCTGGCTTTCCCTTGTCTCAGCTCAAATATGTCCTTACGGGCAATGTCAATGTCTATTTTCGCTAGAAAGCAAGAATCCATCGCTTTAATGAATGCAGCTGAACTCTGGAGCGCTGGGTCCATATCTCTCCACAGATTGCGCAGACATGCTTTCGCCTCTCCATGCAAATGAGACAAGATAAACCCCACTTTTTCTTGCTCATCTCTAAACTCTTTCTCCAGCAGTTTCAGCGCAAACTGCACGTCTGCTCGGAAATTGGGGTACTGCTGCAAATTCCCATCAAAGTGAGATACAATGCTGCCTCCAGTCCTTCCCAACCCGATTCCCTCGGATCTGGAACCCGTTTGTGCCTGCTTAGTAAGCACTTCCAACCTGGCTTGGAGATCTCGGCATGCAGCAGCCGCTTCATCCTCTCTTTTCCTGGAGGCGATTATCTCTGCGCTGAGCTGCGTTACCGCTTCTCGCAGGGAAGCAATTTGCTCTTCAGTAGACATGTCGCTTGACTTTTGTGAGCTCCAAAGGCACCAGTCCTCTTTCCTCCCTGCTTCGCTCCCCACACGCCGCTTGAGTCAAAGAGAACTGATGAAAACTTCTGGGAGATGGGACTTACTGTCAGAGACTGCCTCTAGGTCCCGGCTCACAAAGGACCAACGCTAGCCGGTAGAACGGAATAAAGTCTTTATTGAAGTATAGTTTCCATTTCCACATCTTAGCGTGCGTCTCTACGTCTATTCCCTAGATCGGCGAAGTCCCATCTGAATCTCCGCCTCCTGTACACCAGTTCAAGACCCTAGCCTTGCTCCACCTTTTGCGTCTCTCCTTTCGCCTCTGGGTCCTACCACCCCCCGGGGTTCCTTCCTTCCTGGATGCCTCGGATGCGGACCCTTCGGATTCCTCCCCCTCCCTTCGGCGGGCTTTAGGACCTGGCTCCCTTTCCGGGCTGCTCATTGCGCCTCCCTCTGGTACATTTGAACTTGGCGCGCGCGCGCTGTCTCCGACCCTCCTCTCTACCGTTTCCTCGCTCTCTGACGCAGGCGTGGCTGCTGCCGGAGAGCTGCCTGTCGCTGGTGCCTGGAACTCCTCCCCCCTGCTGCTCTCTGGTGGAGTAGCTGGTCCGGATTTCCAGCTGCTGCTCTCTGAATCCCCTCTGGTCCCTTCTTCCTGGGGTGCCCCTCTTGGTAACCCCCCAGCTCTGCCCACGGGAGCCCCTTTCTGTGAATCCTCCGATTCGCTGGACAGACTTAGAGATCTCGGACGGCTATCATCGCTAACCTCTCCTTCCGATTCCTCGCCATCCGTTCCCTCTGCTCCTGAACCCCTGACAGCGTGCATCCATCTTCTAAAATTGGGTGGGGAGAAATAAATGCCTGTGTTTAAAATACACTTTTATTACATAGAGTAGGAGTCGCCAATGAAAGTTCTGAAAGTGTTTAGGGTTTGGCCATAATAGTCCACTGAGTTCAGCAGAGCTGTGACTCCACATTTTGAAAAGTGACACTAGATTACCATGCTTAAAGCATGGCAAAGCAAAGGTAGAAGGAGAAAAGCTGGTGTTTTGTGATGTTCTCGCATCCCATCGCTGCGTAAGAGAAAATGGGGAACTGCAAGTACAGGTGGAGTTTACATGTAAGCATAAGCTGATTGTCCTAAACCCTGCAAAGACCATTTATTTCCATCTGAGGTGAGGATATGATAACCGAGTCAGGCCAGCCCCTCAGTCACCAATCACAACACTGACTCCTGACATTTGCCTAATTATCTTTCCTCATCATCTGTCATCTCTTGGAGGCTTCGCTTCATTCAGATGCCAGGTATTTCCGAAATTAATCATGTCATTGAAGGCGGCATCTTTTCATGCAAATGGCCTTTATTGTGTGGATAAGGGGAGGAAGGCTTTCCTTTGAGCGGCAGGAGCCCATTTGTAGAGAAAGTGTCTGAAATCTGACATGCTGCCTCCTCAAGAAAGATGTTTCATGGCGACCTCCCAGCAAGAGCTCCGTATCCGTCACTAGGAGTTTGTGTGTCTGCCACATACACCCTTGGGCTGGATGCATGCTAATTTGCCCCCATTGTTTCAGGGTGAGTTGCTTTCCAGCCCTTGCAAACAAAGCCCTCTTTGCATAAGCCTCTCCATGTACAATTATTTTATGTTTGCATCATGCCATCATATATAGAGATGGAAGAGATAGACAGTGCCTTTGTCTTCACCTTTCACTGAGGTTTAGAGGAAGGATTTAGCTTCTTAGCAAAAAATAAAATAAAATGGTCATCTCTTTCTTTGGAGCTGCAGTCGTAGGTCTTCTTACAAGAATTGAACTCCAGACTTCTGTTCCAAGTATGCAAGCATAGAATTGGGCTGCAAGGCTCGTTTTGCAAATGTGCAGGATACAGTGGGGAACACAATTAGAGAGCACATAAACAACCCTTCAAACTTTCTGATTGCATGCATTTGTTCCTTGGGACACTGAGCACCTCAGTATTTGGCCAGTTTGCTACCTCTACACTTTGGTGGCTATTTTTTTAATAATAATTTTTAAAAAATCAAGCCGACCTATGTACTAGGTATAAAGTCCAAGCCATAAATCCTCTCTAAATGGTGAGTGACAACGTTAATTATGAGGCATCGGCTAAGGGAACCATTTAATCCTGAACGTACTCAAGAGTACGTCCGAATCTTAATGAGAATCTTCCCTTCCCCTCTAAAAGCAATTCATTTGCCATACCTCAGGGATAACCAACTTGGTGCCCTCCTGATATTGTTAGACTTCGGCTTCCCTCTGTGCCAAGCCAAGGTGGTGGGAGTTGTAATCTGAAGGGCACCAGGTTGGCTAACCCTGCTGACTACTGAAAGGGAGTTTGGTAGGATGTCATCAAGATCATATGTCAGACTTTTATCTGGCATTTTATCCAGCTCATAGGGTCTACCAGTTTAGTTTTCTTCTGTGCGAGTTAAATTTAACAAGCTCCAGCAACCATCTAGAATGCCAGCAGAACTTTACTAGTGCTATTAGAATCCACTATTCTTGTTCGTGTAGGGTGTAACACCCTAATGTGTTACATAATTAGTCAAATTATGTGTCTGAAGATGCATTAGCTCCAGTAATTCATTCAGGCAAGTGGGCCCCCTTCTATGTGTACAATAACACATTTCCAAAGTCCTTACAACATCACAAACTCATTTTCTACTCTTTTGAGCTTTGAAACCCCAGTGCTAATGAATTGATACCTTTCCTTTGGTGGTGGTACATTATAACAATATTAATTCCGCATGAAAAGGTCTATCCTCCACTTAAAAAGGTGCAATCATGAGCCTTGGGCCACAATAGACTTTGTTGTTCCAAAAATGAAAGTAATTGTATTGTACTAACTCATGCCCAAACCAAAGTTTTCATATTCTATCCTAGACGTGGCTTTGGGTCTTTAACAGCTGTGTGAAAGGAAGAAATTATGCTGGGGCTATTTTGGTAGGTCAAATGCTCTGGTGAGAGATTGTCTATTTGTACTATTCCCAGCTTTGAAGCTCTAAGGGCTAAATTACAGAAGGCAGTGGCAGTGGTGGTTTTAGGGTAGCATGACTATTGCAGCTTCACTGGACGCTGTGCTGCTAGGGGTGCCACAACAATGCTGTAGAACAAAGCATGAAAGTCGAGGGACACTGAATCCCAGCGTTGCACAGGGCACCGCTGAAATTTGAAAGCCCCAAGTCAGCCACTGGCAATGGAAATCCATAACTGGATCTTCTATCTCTTTGCCATTTGGAAATGAAAAGTTGGATCCTCCTCTACAGAGGGTCCATGTTGCGCATGGTCCCTGGGACCCCCCCCCCCAGCTGGTGGAGCCATAATCATGCTGCTTGCTTTAGCCAATTGCCATCATGGCATGATTGGGGCTAGCATATTTAAGCGGCAGTGCGACGTGGGGACTTCCTCTTGCTTCGCACTGCCGAACACCCGCCCACCCTCCTGTTTTTTAGGTCAGTGTCTGGCCTTGCTTTGGACTTCGGTTGGTCACCAGTTTTGGAACGGGGGCCGGGTAGGAATTTTTCCAATCTGGCAAATTGGCACTGGCCTCTTGGTTTTGGCCTACCTCTTAGCAATCGTCACAACTTTGTAAGGTTTGGTGGTTAGGCATTGGCTTAGTGAAATGTGGGGGAGGGGAGGTGCGGCCATCACCTGCCCCTCCAGGTACAAGGGTATTCCGTTAAAGGAATCCGGGGGTCTGGATCTTGACTGAAGGATGGGGTTGGACTAGGGCCATGCCAGGACCTTTGGGAACCCCAGGAGTGAGCACCAGTCAATAGCCATTGATGGAGCTCCCCCTGCAGGGTGGGGCAGGAGCCAATTATAGTCATTGATACCAATGCCTAAGCCAATACCAGTCACACTTATGTATTCAATAAAGTTGTGGCCTAAATTTGCCCATTTACATTTAAACTCAATTCTATCTCCATCATGTCTTTATTTCCTTGGGGGGCGGGTTTTGGGGGCTTGACATGCAAGCCATAGCAGGCTGGAGCAGGAGGGCGTTGTCACTGGGAAAATGGCACGGAAAATAATTATATAATTATTCTTGTATAACTAAACCCTTCTTCAGCACTGTCGTTCTGAGCAAGGTTACCATCCTTCCACAGTTGTCATTTGCATTAAAAACAACAACCACAGACCATCCCATCATGGACTTCTATAGACTCTTAGATCCCTACCTGAGATAGAAGAAGCCAAGGGAGATCAGTTTGAATGCTTATCAGATGTGAAGGTAGTGTGGAACAGTGGGTAGAAGCGTTGGGTTTGGTATGTGGAATAATTATCCCAGACACAGCTTCCGTGGTTTGCTGACTTCTTTTCAGCCTAATCTACCTCACAATATTGTGTGAAGAAAAATTTAAAAGCACTTTGCACCCTAGAAAGCAAAATATAAGCAGTAGGAGTTTTGTTGACACTTTGTTATGGCTGTAAGTCACTGTAAACACCTGAAGAAGGGAGTGCTAGGCTCATATGGGCTCACTGTCTTTTTTATGGCTGCGCTTGCATTGCCTTTCAGTGTGTTCATACTGCCACATGTTTGGGGGCTTATAGCCGGCAACAGGTTAAACTTAGGAAGAAGAAACGTTTTTCTCCCCTGTCAGGAAACCTGTCAGCCAGCAAAGCTTATCAGAAAGGACATACATGCAACTTGAGGCTTAAACATAGACAACTGAAGAAGGTCTTTCATCTAAATACATATAGAAGGTGTTCTGTGTTATAAAACTTCTGGAAATGAAAGCAACTTCCTGTCGGCAGTTGAGCATCCATTGCAAAGCTCATCTAATGCCTCTAATGCAAAGCTAACAGCACAGTCTTAAGCATGTTTATTTAGAATTAAGTCTCATTGAGTTCAGCGGGACTTACTGCCAAGTAAATGTGCTTTAACATTAGTATTTTCTCTTCTTTCAATGGTAATATGGGCTGCATCCACACTTTGGTTTGCTCCCACCACTGGTTTGGGAAACAACGTAGCTGCAATCCGTGTCTATCTTTTGTTGTTTTTAAATATTGCATTTTGATGTGTCCCCCCCCAAACCAGCTTCAACCCAAATTACGAAAAAGAATGGCCTAGCTATGTTTTAAACTGATAATCTGTACACAGCCATGTTAAAATCTCTAGCAGAATTATTTCGCTAGTTAGCGGGTTATGTCAGCTGGCAGCCATTTTGTGAGCTCCAGTTTCACAGCAGCTTCAAACGCTCCAGCGTTGCTTGAGGACTGAGCTTCTTATCTAGAAACATCTCCCTTTACCACATGAAATACAGCCCTTTATTGATGCTCAGAACGGCAGCAGCATACCTTAGTTTCAGAGGAAAGCTCTCTAGCCATAGGCTACAAAGGAGATAAAAAACTTAAACTGCTGCTTCTAATTGCTAAAGGAAACAAGAATTTTTAACTGTCCCCAATAACTTCCTTTCTCCCTAAAGGTAGAGCTAATTGTGCGATCATAATTGTGTATTCATGAGGGGGAAGGTATGAACCTTTCGCTTAGAACGTTACATGAGAGAAGTGAATTTAATGCAAAAGCAATATGGTGGTCTGTTATTTATTTTAAGGGTCTGTTTTCAAGAATCAGACCTGTTAAAATTATTTATCCCTACTTGCAGATGGAGGGGGGGAGTCTTCAGGCCCCATCTTGGTTTGACAACTTGTACACTGGAATATGGGATGGGGCAGGTCCATTTATTTCTGAAAATCAGCGATGAAAAGGAATGTGTGGGCAAATGGGGAGAGACAGGGCTGGGTCCAGGTTCGAGGGAGTCTCACTAAAGTAACCCTGGGTGGCAGTGACACACAGCAGCAATGCAACTTTCAGAGCAAGGAGGAGATGCCATTTTAATTCCATAACAAGGTACCATTGCTAAATCGATAATTATAGTTGCTTATGCTAGACAACTAACAGCTGAAAATGTGCTTAATATTACAGGTAGAAAAGCAAGAAGAAACCAAATTATCTAGTTTGTGGCTTGCCCCCTGTCCCTGAACAGCCACTCACAAAACCTAAGGACCCTCCCAAACAACCACAAAGCATTGACATAAGTTCATATGCCCCTATATTTTATACAGCTACTTTTTATACTACTTTAATTCTCATTTGCCAAAATGAGAATACTTGCGCTGCATGCTGTCTTTCTTCCAAGCCAGGAGTGTTTATGCGTTGGGAAAAGGAGATCAAATCTGGATGTTTCCTGGTGAATCGATATACAGACTGACATGCAGTGAGCATTTATCTTCATTAGCTCTAATGTTGAATACCTATATAAGTAGCAGATTGACACATTGCTGTGTGCTTTTGGTGGCAACCAGTAAAATGGGGAAACTTCCCCTCAGGGCAATTCAAATCCGTTTAGCTTATTAAAAAGTTAATAGGCAACTTGATTGTGGGATGTAACTACCTACAGGGGAGGAAACTATATAATGGGCTAAAAGGCCTCCACACAGCATCATTGTGAGGCTGAAGCTGAGGGTTAGAAATAAAGAACATCACTTTGAAGTGCAAGTGTGATTAACCATTGAAATAAACTACCCAAGGAAAGTGCTGAATTCTCTGCTGCTCTCTTCCCTTTGCACTTCTTTCTAAAGCAGCTGATAGAGCTGTCCAGCAAATTGGATTCTCTCCACAACTCCATACAAATAACACTTCCTTTAAGACACGTTTCTCATTATTCTACCTCTTTTGACTGTTTTTCAGACTATCCAGATCAACAATGCTATCTTGTGGCTTTTGCTTACCTTGTCCCCTCATGCCAGAATTCTTTTCATTAACATCGGCTATAAACTAGGGGATGCGGGTGGCACTGTGGGTTAAACCACAGAGCCTAGGGCTTGCCGATCGGAAGGTCAGCGGTTTGAATCCCCACGACGGGGTGAGCTCCCGTTGCTCGGTCCCTGCTCCTGCCAACCTAGCAGTTCGAAAGCACGTAAAAGTGCAAGTAGATAAATAGGTACCGCTCTGGCGGGAAGGTAAACGGTGTTTCTGTGCGCTGCTCTGGTTTGCCAGAAGTGGCTTAGTCATGCTGGCCACATTACCCAGAAAAACTGTCTGCGGACAAATGTCGGCTCCCTCGGCCAGTAAAGCAAGATGAGCGCCACAACCCCAGAGTCATTCGCAACTGGACTTAACAGGTCGATTGCAATCTACTGGTCAATCCCTGCGAGGTTTTGGTTTATCGCTGGCCCCCTTCTGGCCCCACCACCTCCCCCCGCCCCACTCTCCATTGTCGGAGAACGGAAGATGGGGTTTACAAACCAAGGGTGTTTTCCGCCCAGCAATCCATCAGTGAGTTGCTGTTTCTCTTTGACCCCCAAATAATGCAAAAACATTGTGCCCCCTCCCCACAAAAAGCTAAGCCTAAAAACAGGACTTTTCCCCTCCCCCAAAAAAGCTCAACAAGTTTGACCTAAACCCCAATAAAACGGGGGTAGATCACTGCCAATTTTTCAATTCTGTGATTAGATCGCAGTCTCTTGGAAATTGGCCACCTCTGATCTAAGTGATCTGACAGGTGTTTATACAGCAACAGGCAGCCCTTCAGGTAACGTGGCCCTGATGCATTCAGAGCTTTCTAGTTCACTTGGGCCTGTCCCAGGAGCTAATCATCAGCTACTACAAATCCCTCAGGTATGAATTGTCCAGGTTCTCCACTCTACAACCTGCCCACTGCACCCTCACCACCTGCAGCTTCCGGACTAGTCTCAAGAGAAGCCCCACATGTACAGTGGTACCTCGGGTTACATACGCTTCAGGTTACATACGCTTCAGGTTACAGACTCCGCTAACCCGGAAATAGTGCTTCAGGTTAAGAACTTTGCTTCAGGATGAGAACAGAAATTCTGCTCCGGCGGTGTGGCAGCAGCAGGAGGCCCCATTAGCTAAAGTGGTGCTTCAGGTTAAGAACAGTTTCAGGTTAAGTACGGACCTCTGGAACAAATTAAGTACTTAACCCAAGGTACCACTGTAGCCCATTGCAGTAGTTCAGTTGTAAAGCTACACTTAACTGGGCTGTTAATCACCATTGTGTGGTGAAGCAGATATCACATACAGAAAGAAATTTGAGTTCCAGAAGCTTCGCACGTGTGGCTAAAAACATGTAGGCTAAAATTCGCGAACAAACCCCTCACATCGCATTCTTACCTTTATGGTGAAGAGGCAAAAAAGGATCAATGAGCAAGATGCATTTATGAGCTTACCTTTTGGTTCTGCGTTTGTCGCAGGGATGGCGTACAAGGGGAGCAGTTACTCAAATCATGTTGAAATAAGTTAGAAATAAAAACCTGCGAGCAACATTTTTCATGGATTTATAGAAATATTCAGCATGAGCAAGTATTTTAACGACTCTAATTTATATTCACAACAATGTTGCAAGGCGGGTTATTAATATCTGCATTTTCTGGGTAGCAAACTGAGGCCAGGTATCAGCAACTTCCCCAGCCAAAAATATAAGCTCAGATCCAATGTGCCTTCTCTGGACCATCGATACAAAATATTTCAGTGCTAACAAAGAATGAAGAGGGGCGGGGGAAACCCTCTCATCCCACAGCCTCCAACTGCACGCAGAGGAAATTTATAAGGGGGAAGACATAACGGGAGAAATTGTTTATTTGTTTGTTTGCCTTTATAAAGCCCATTTGGGAGGAACATCAGTTTATCTACCATACATCAGTTATCCGGCTTGCACCAGTTAAGCTGCTGCTGTGGCCGTCCTTTGTTAGAAATTAATGTGTGCAATAAAGTTTTACATTTTTCATATGTTTTTGAAGTATGGGGGCTATAATTCTTTTGACTGCATAATTACTTTTTGTACACAAGAAAAATGAGATGCTTAGTCCTATGTAAATAACCTTCAAAACAAAACCCAGGACAACAGTTCCATGCTTTTTATCCATGAGGACTTGCACATAAATATTTCCTAGGAATCTTAAAATATATTTCTGTATATCAGGACAGGATGTTTCAAGACAGTGTGATGGTGATGAGTTTTACAGTCACAGGGGGGCAAAAGTCGCTCAGGGGCCAGCCATCTCCTCTCACCAGGTAACAGTCATCCTCATGACCTAAAAAAGTGCAAGATCTACTAGAAGCACACACAGAGGAAGTACATTTCAGAACATATTCATGCATATGTACCTAGTGCATGAGATAATACCTTACGGCAGTCTTCCCCAACCTAGCACTCTCCAGATGTTTTGGACTTCAGCCCCACGCTGGATGCAGGTAATGGAAATTGTTGTCCAAAACATCTGGAATGCTCCAGGTTAAACAAGCCTGTCTTCAGTACCGTTTACCTCTGTAGTGTCTTGCCCAGGCGTAGGCAAACTCTGGCCCTCCAGATGTTTTGGAACTACAATTCCCATCATCCCTAGCTAACAGGACCAGTGGTCAGGGATGATGGGAATTGTAGTCTCAAAACATCTGGAGGGCCAGAGTTTGCCTATGCCTGGTCTTGCCCATCCTCTGGAGTCAGGTGGAGAGAACTTTCTGCATATGTGTCCAAGCACTAGCTGAGGTCCAGTTGGGAACAAGGGGATGAGCCTTTCCTGTGCCTATCCTGTGGAACTCCCTGTCACAGGAGATTCACTTGCACCTTCTCTTACAGCTTTCCCTGACAAAAAGAGACTTCTTTCGGCTTGCTTTCTGTCTGCTGGTTTTTTTAGTCACCTGGTTTTATTGTTTTGCTCCTCCGTGGTTTAGTTATTGCATTATTGTGACAACAATAATGCGCAGTTTTTTTGTCCTTCATACTCTGATAGAGTGAAAAGACTAAAAAAATCTAGTAAATGAACAAATACTGCCCCAGATTAAGGTGATAGAAAGAGTGGTCAAAGGATTGTATCCATACTCTCATTGTCAAAAATGTTTTGCGTGTGTAGGTCCCCAGGCCACCACTCAAATAACTTCACACATAACACGTAATTTAGTTTTGGTTTTTTGGGCACTATTTTGGCCACAACTTTATTAAAATAAAAAATCAGTGAGTGGTTGTTTAGACATTGGTTATGACTATCTGTCCCCCCTGCCTGGGACAGAACTGACATCCCGAGGACCGATCGGTAGCCAGTAGAAGGGAAAGTCAAACTTGGGGGTCATTTGAGCTAAGCGTCGGACCCACGCCGCTCACCCCAGCAGCTCCCCGAAAGCTTGCCGGCCCTGGTCCTATGACAAGGATTCCCATGACAGGGATTGGGCGACCCTGGTCCCATGACAGGGATTGGACGAAATCGTGGCAAGCCCCAGGATTCCTTTAACGGAATTACCTTCAGCGCAATAGGAGGGGCAGGCACAGCCTATCCTGACCCCTCCACCACCAGCATATTATAACCAATGCCTAACCGCAACCTTACAAGTTGTGACGAATTGCTGAGTAGTAGGCAAAAACCAAATGGCACAGCCAATCACCAAATGGCAAAATTCCTACTAGGCCCCTGCTCCAAAGCAGATGACCCCATGACAGGCAAAGCAAGGTCAACCGGAAAAGAGGGCGGGCGGACGGGTGATCCGATGCACTCTGCAAAGAGAAAGAGAAACCAGAGTGCACCAATATTTAAAGACTATGGTCCCACCCACCCAATTTGCAACATACAATTTGCCCCAGCAACCCGGTTATCCAATCACAATGCCAGGCAACCACTATTAACCTGCCTGGCAACAAGAGGCCTGGCCCAGTGGCCCACACCGCAACACGTGTTCTCATTTATTGGAGAACACGCTTTGTGATGACATCTGGGAACAGAAGGGACACTCAAAAGGTGAGGGATCAGAACAAAGCTGAGTTTGGAAGCATCACTACACAAATGTTCCAACCCAAGTTAAGCCGTTTTTAAACCTCATTGGTTTCAGTGAGAGTGTTAGGCATGTATTTCAGTCTCTCTATTTTTATTCTTGTCAGCTGCCTTGAGCACTACCTGGTGATGAGTCAGGATTAAATTTTAACGAACAAGCAAATAATAAGGCCCTTGCAAAAGCTAGATGGTTCCACTGTGAAGCTGCCTTGCCTTGCCTTCAACAGCTAAACAGCTTAAGGCACCTGAGCTAATGCAGCTTCCGGACTGGGACCGCTGAAGACCTTTGCCATTCCAAATTTGCACATTAGCATAGCATAGTTCAGGTAATATGACCCAGGCATTGGTTTCTCCCTTTGGACTGCATGTAAATGGTTCTCTGCATGCAAGGAGAGCCTCTACATAGAACTTAAGCTGCTGGGAGAGCTAGGCCAGAGCCCTTCTCCCTGATGTCTAGTTTTATTTTGTATGGAAGAAGAGACACATTCAATCATGTGAACTTTCACCTGCAGTATATGATCCCAGCCTACAGCAAGGACCGGGCCTTTGTGAGGAATCCAGAAGATGGAGTCACAGATGGCATACACAAGCTTACTGTAGACATGGCATTCTACCATATGCATTTTGTCAATGAATATCACAGCGTTATACTCTCTGTATCCTACTCACACAGTTCTCCCAGAGCTTCTTAGGGGCTCCTGCTGTACCTTCTCTCCCCAAAGTCAAGTATTTCCCTCCTGTTGAATTTGGAAAGGGAAGTGCAGTCTTTCAATAGCAAAGGCGATTTTTGAAAAATGTAAACAAAATTTACTTCCCTTGCCTGACCCCTGGAAGGGCCAGTTTTGTCCTGCAGCAAATATTTATGTTTGAGCTATAAACCCCTGAAACTGAGGGGTTATAGTGGAAATGCTGACAGAGAATTAAGAGACCCTTAACCCATGGTTTAAGATGGCCTTGCTATAATTAAAGGTCTGCCTTTTATTTTCAACAGCAGTCATCATGACCTTGACTCCGTTTTTTTAATTATAGGAGGGAATTACTCCTAAGTTGGGTTTTCACTCTCTCTAAATTAAACATATAAACCGCTGAAGAGGCAAGATTGATCTAATAGCTTTTCCTCCCCCACCACCTCTACTTTTTTCATTGGCTGAAGTTGAAGTTCTAGCAAGAATCTTAAGTAAAATGAATATCTATGATTTGATTCTCCAGGTTCCCCAGTCAGCAATGAAATTGCCTGTACAATAAGCTTTAAAGGTTAATGAACAAGGAACAAGCTGACATTTTGTGTGGGAAAGGTTCCAACGGTTCAGAAACTTATAGGTTCCAAAGTTAGAAGTTTTTTAAAAAACAAAACAAAAATGGTGCGCATGTGTGTTTGGCTGGTTCATTAGGTTCCAATCTATGAGCGCAGTGCAGTTTTTGAATAGCTATGCACTGATAATTAGGTGCAAAATATACAACATCTCTTAATGTTGAATGTTGACTCGCTTTTAGACTTTGATCATACCTTTGATAAGGCAAGTGTTGAACACAGTGACTGATTGCACTGAGTTCAACAGGACTTACTTCCTGGTTAGCAGGTCTAGGACTGAAGCATTTAAGTCTTTATGGATGTTATTTGCCTCTCTCTCTCTTTGTCATAAACAAAACAGGAAAATACCCTGAATTTATGAATTATACTTAGTCTTCCAGAAGGGTGAAGCTATTGAACGAAATAATGAAACATTTCAATGAGTGACTTGACCCCAGTGCCCACACCTGGAATAGAAGGGAGAGGCACTTGTCACAGGATTAATAATAATAATAATAATAATAATAATAATAATAATTTATTTATACGCAGCCCTTCCCGGTTCAAAAACCGGGCTCAGGGCGGCTAACAACAAATTTAAAACACTTAATTGTAAAAGCAGCATAAAATACAGTATAAAAACATGAATAACAATAAAATTCAAAAATCAATTTAGGGGAAATAAGCTTTAGATAATCCCCAGGGCTAGCTGGCTGAATTGGTCCTACTTGGACCAGCGAGGAGGCCAGGGAAGAATTAGCTGTGGGTTCTCAGAACGGGTAATCTTCATAAAAGGGGAGGGGGGGAGAGAAGGGAAATAAAAGATCAGGCTGAATTCAAATTAAAGGCTAGGCAGAATAGCTCTGTCTTATAGGCCTGACAGAAGGTTAAATCCTGAAGGGCCCTAGTCTCATGGGACAGAGCATTCCACCAGGTTGGAGCCATCACTGAAAAAGTCCTGGCTCTCGTGGAGGATAGTCTGACTTCCTTAGGGCCCGGCACCTCTAAACTATGGTTATTCATGGACCTTAAGGTCCTCTGCGGGGCATACCAGGAGAGGCGGTCCAGTAAATATGAGGGCCCTAAGCCACAAAGGGCTTTAAAGGTCAAGGATTACTTAGGGATGCAACTTTATTAGAATAAGGCTGGAGCTGCCTTGGGTCCTTCCTCTGTTGCCTTGGAGGAGTCCATCTGCTGACCTTGCCCTGAGTCCAGAAGCAGTGCTCTGACAGCTTCTGCCTCCTCTGACCACACCGCCCCAGGTGTGGATGGAGGTCTTCTTGAGTCATTGGAGCACAAGAACTTGCCCTATAGAGAGACAGAGAGTTTGTCCCTCTTGCTGACTGGCAGCAAGACCACAGGGTTGCAGGCAAGGTGCATTCCAAACCCTACTGGGAGATGCCAGAAATTGAGCTGGGCACCTTCTGCATACAAGGCAGAACCTCTACCGCTGACAATTAATCATTATGTCAGATGCAGTCCAGGATAAGCAGTGCAAAATATTGTCTGGTTAACAGGCAAAATATTCTGCCTCAACCCCTAAGTGACTTGCTGCTCATGCATTGTGGCCCCAGGGACAGTGAACAGGTATCAAGACTGTTTAAAATGTGCAGATAAGGAACAGGTGTTGACCTTATAACCCTCTTTATAAGCTTTGCCTTAGGTCACTCTGGAGTTCAGGGAAGGAGTGGAACTTCCATAACGTAACTGAAACAGGGGCCCACAGAGAATCATAGAATTGTAGAGTTGGAAGGGACCCCCAAGTCCAACCCCCTACAATGCAGGAATCGTGACAGATGGACATCCATCCTCTGCTTAAAAGACTCCAATGAAGGAGAGTGCATCACTTTCTCAGGGAGGCTGTTCCACTGTTTAAGAGCTCTTACCATCAGAAAGCTCTTCCTGAGGTCTAGTTGGAATCTCCTTCCTTCCATCTTGAAGCCATTGGTGAGGGTCTTACTCTCCAGAACAGGGAGAAATGAGCTTGCCCCATCTTCCATGAGACAGCTGTGGCACTTGCCTCCTTGGATGGGTCATAAGGAAAGGGTTAAAATGGGTGTGATGTGATTGGCCAGTGAGAATGCAAGGGGGGAATAAAAGTTAGAGCGGGAGGTTTTGAAAGTTAATAGAGTTGAGGTTTTGGAGTTGAAGAAAGAAGAGGGAGGAATAGGCAGTGGGTTGGTCGAGTTGTATTGTGAGAGAGTGAGAGGAATTGTTAGGTGCAGTCGGATAGATAGTTGGGAATAATCAGTTTGAAGTTGTTAGGAACTAAGATTAAGAAACTGTCAAGAAAAACTAACTGAAACCATAAGCTTGTTCCTGCGTTTAAAAATAAACTTGATTATTTGTTTATGTTAACAAGTGACTGGACTCCATGTGTCCCCATGAGACATGGGGTGGTGGCAGCGGAAAAATCGCAGTGGTGGCACAGGGTCAATAGACCGTCAAATGTCCGGGGGCCCTGTGTGTGATCGCCACAACATCGCTTTAGATATTTGGAGATGGCTCTCATCTCTCAGTCTCCTTTTGGAGCTCCTCTTTTGGTTTTCCAGAGAGTTAGCAAATTATTGCAAAGCAATGACTTCCTCCTCTCTGCAACTCCTAGCCAGGTTCATCTGTCCTCTCTGCCCATTCCCCCTCTCAGGTTTGCTTTCCCCTCTAGGCCTTCTGACACTGGACTCATCCTCATCTTCCAGGGTCGCCCTCAAGAAGTTGGACTACAATTCCCACCAGCCCCAGGCAGCACAGTTAGTGGAAAGGGGTGGTGGGAATTGGAATCCAGCAACATCCGGAGAGTACCACATTGGCGACCTTGCTTTCCTAGCCCCACCCGCTGCCTCCACTTCATTGGCCATACTGCCTGCTCCTTCTGTAGTCCCATCTATCTCTTCCTTTTTGCTCCCACAGGGGTGGGGGACCTCCAGATGTTGGCGGACTACAACTTCAACCATCGGTGACCACTGGCCATGATGGCTGGGGAGTATGGGAGTTGGAGTCCAGCAACATCTGGAGAGCCACAGGGTTCCCCACCTCTGCTCTATAGGATCAAGCCAGCTTACCGATGTTCTTTTGCTAATTGCTTGTGAACAGATCCTCTTTTCCATGTAACCGTCTTTCTCTGCTGTCGAGTCGACCTGGACAGCCCGACTGGTGCTGAGCATCACTCTAGGTTTTCCTCAATACGACTGTGGCATTTTCAGTTAGACCTCAAAGCACTGAACTGGTAATAAAGAATGTTCGTCTTAATATTTATCTGTACATAATGCAAACTGTGTACCCGTAAGGCACAGTTCCACACTTTAAATGATTGCTTGTCTGTATTATAGATGAATGATTAGAGTCACTACATGGGAGCTGAGGGATGGAGACTCACCAGTCTGAAATTTATTTATATGACTCGGTGAATGAATCTGTCAGGAGCATAACTTAGAAATGTTTTTAAACCACAATTCCAAGTATCTCCTGCCTCTTTACATTGTATCAGCCCATTTGCCTAGAACTCTCCCATCTCTTAATGAGATAGATGGAAAATGAATGGGAACAGTCCTGTGTATGTAATTAATATTGTGTGGGTGAGGGAGGGAGGGAGGGAAGAGTATTATTAATGGCTTTCAGCTCATTTATAAATCTGCCCTACAATTGCCAGCCATTATATCTGGGTCCTATGGGCCAATCCTATGAGTTGCTGCTTGGAAGCACTTAAGATCAGGAATATGGACCCTAACTTGAGAATGCAAGCATATTTGGCTCACACCTCAGGTTTCCTCTGTATTTGATTACGGTTCCCTTTATGTGTAACTGCTGAACATGTGAACCGATTCCACTGGCAAGCATTGGGATATTGGTTGATAATCGAAGCTCTGTCTGTGCTGATGGTCCACTATGCATGCAAGCCATCCCTAAATCAGGTGAGAAGCACACATGTGTGGACCAGTATCTTTTAGCAGCACCTTTTCCTGTAGATGGCATTCCATAATACCTTCTGCCAGGGTGCTTGCCTTCTTCCGTGTTATAGGGCGACTATGCCATGCAAGTTATGGGGAACTTATGCTGCACATGGTGACTGGACCTAACAGTCAGGGGTCCCTTTACCTTTACAAGCAAATTGGCTAAGATTAATGGCAAATATAGTCTTTTAACACCATTGAATATTTGATTCACTGTTCTAAAGCTGAGCATAATTGTGTGTCTGTCTGTGTGTGTGTGTGTGTGTGTGTGTGTGTGTGTGTTTTAAAAGGTAGACTAAGGCTGGAATTTCCATATAGTTTCAGAAACTTTGAGTCAAGGGAAACATGGAAGCTTCCATACCTGAGCTGGCTTTGTGGGATCTGCAGAAGTCATTGCGACAACGCACAAGCTGACTGCACTGAAGCTCCAGCCCTTTCTCCAGCTCAAAATGAGTCTTTGTCTTTAAAGTACATTAATACAAGCCTGCTGCCTATCAAGTAAAGAAAGACATTTGCACATCCAAACTACAGTAGTCTTCTTTCCACTTCTGCTACTCCTGTTTAATGTTTAGTTCTTGCTGTTGTGGTAAAGGTGGCCATATTCCCACCCAGAGTGTCACCCTGATTTTCTGCCATAATGATGAATCTCACATTATAAAGTTTCCAGATTTGATGTCGACAGCCTGGATCTATCCTCTCTGGAGCTCAGCCACATTTGTGGGAGTGGATCCTAACAGATCTCAATGAGCCCTTTCATTTCACTCCCTCTTCCCTGCCAAGTCCTTGGCCAGACATGAGTGCATGGCAACATGCCTGGTCATCTGGGTGGGAAGTCCTAGATGCATATGTGCAGCATATGTACGTACATCCAGCCATCTCACTTTTCTCTAATGCCACACATAAGATTACTCATTGTACTCCAACCTGAAGAACTGACTCAGGGTAGGATCCCAGAAGAAATCGGAATAAAGAGAAGATTCCATTGCTTGGGAAGAGTGAATTGCTCAGTCAGTGTGCTTCATTGTTTTAAAGAGATTGCCCTAAGGGTTGGCTCACACTTATATACATTCTGTAACTCTAATAACAAATAAACTGCTGAAATTCACATTAATTTATTTACTGATGAAGGTTTTGTGGAAACAGGTCCAGTGATCAGTCATTCACTGAGTATAGCATTCATTGTATTTTGTAAAAAAAGGTAAAGGACTCCTCACAGTTAAGTCCAGTCACAGATGACTCTGGGGTTGTGGCACTAATCTCGCTTTACTGGCCAAGGGAATTGGCGTTTGTCCTCAGACAGTTTTTCCAGGTTGTGTGGCCAGCATGACTAAGCCGCTTCTGGCAAGACCAGAGCAGCACACAGAAACGCCGTTTACCTTCCCACCGGAGCGCTACCTCTTTATCTACTTGCACTGGTGTGCTTTCGAACTGCTAGGTTGGCAGGAGCTGGGTCAGAGCAACGGGAGCTCTCCCCATCACAGGGATTCGAACCACTGGCCTTCTGATCAGCAAGCCCAAGAGGCTCAGTGGTTTAGACTACAGCGCCACCCGCGTCCCTTTTGTATTTTGTAGTCTTCCCTATTTATTGTCAAATTAACCAAGGATATTCATTTAGGGACTTTATAACACATGGGTTTCTACCCCCCCCCTTTTTTTAAATTAATAGCCAAGTGTATCAGTTCCTTGTACATTATCAAAAACTAATCGTTCCAGTTTTATACTGAAATAATTATATATATTAGTGGTCTTTGCAGATGTTTTTCACCTTTGGGGTATGTCAGTAAGATTCAGCCTCTTTTTTCCCTTCTTCTGGGTTAACACAGGTGAAATCCAAATAAGTCATACTTGCATACTGATCTACTCTGAGAAAAGTAGTGTTATTTGGGTAAAAGAAATCCTATTTGAATCATAGTGAACAACCTACTGGGACACAGGTGGCGTTTCCGTGCGCTGCTCTGGTTTGCCAGAAGCGGCGTAGTCATGCTGGCCACATGACCCGGAAGCTGTACATGTCCCTCGGCCTATAGAGTGAGATGAGCGCGCAACCCCAGAGTCAGACACGACTGGACCTAATGGTCAGGGGTCCCTTTACCTTTACCTTTACCTTTAAACAACCTACTAAGAAGGAGGCAAGCTGCATAAACAAAGGATCTCTTATTGGCCTTTGGTGCATATAAAAAATTGAGTACATTCCCCTAAGAAGTTTGTTGAAAATATTTCTCACCAAGGATTTGAAATTACTGGATCTTGTTTGGAAAAGACTCAAAATGGACTAATAACTGGCATTCCATTGTGTGCATCCATTGCTCTCTGCGCACCATTGTTTTGGTTGTTCCATTTTTTGTATCAATTTCTTGAGTACACTATGGTATATTTTCATATTTTGGATCTGTATGTTGCTTGTGCATTTCTGTGGTGAGCATGGCCAATGTTGGTTATCGCGTGTAGAGCACGGAAACCCATTTCAGGTTCACTTCAGTCCTTGGCATGCATCTGCGCATATAGAAAAGTTATGTCCCTTTCATGAGGAGATAGAGTTCTAGAGTGAAGCATAGACATGGAGAAATGTATTCAAATACTTGCATAGTCACATTTAACAGATGACAGGAAGGAGTGTGTGAGCCCAGGACTTCCTCTCATGTGGTGCCATGACCTGGTGTATGAACTGTCCTTGTAGCTTTCTCCATAAGCATTTTACTCCTCTACACAAAAATGTAATCTGCCTATAGGATTTTGAACAAATACTTGCTGAAATGGAGCCTCACATCAAATTTCCATATTTTTACAGCACCCTTCAGAGTAATTATTATCAAGGGGATATGATTTCAAAGACAGGAATAAAAGTGGATTGCCTAACACCAAGGGACTTTTATTAAAACGTAGGTGTCCGACGCCTTTGAATATCTCCCTCAAATGTCAAAATAAATTAACAAAGTACCTTTTTAATGTTTGCTCATTTTGTTTGATAAATTGCCAGGCTGTGAAATTCCACTGGGCCTCCCAGTCATTAGGGCAAAAGAGCAAGTTCTCCTGTATTTCTGAGCTGAGCAAAATGATGATCAATAAAGGATTAGGGGCCTTTTTATTATTTGAACTTTAACATTCTTCAAGTCTGGATTTCTGCATCTTCAAAAGAATACCATCTTTTCATGGAAACTTACGAAATGTGAATTATTTATTTCTCCTGTAAATATGTAATTAGGCACATTTTTAGAATCTCTAATTAGTCCCTCACCCCTTAAACCCATAAGAAATGCTAATATGCCTCTAAGGTAATGGCAAGCTTTTAAAAAAAAATAAAAGGGGGGGGGGATAATGTAAGCTGTTCTTATGTGTAGTGTAATTATGTTTGCTGTCTGTAAAAAATTGGGGGGGGGGGTTTAAAAGGACCCAGTGAGAATTACTGTGGGGGGGTGAAGAAGAAGGTTAGCTGCTCCTATTCAGGCTATAATTAGTAAGTGAAAAGATGTGAAGCTTTTGAATATGCTTCCTGCTAAGTTTCCAGAAGGGCTTAATGCTTGAATCCAGCAGAGACACTGTATCGTAAATTTTGAGTTAGTGGGGATCAAATGGGTGGCAAAGCCTAGATACTTTTTAGGGAGAATAAATGCAAAAGAAGACAAGATTCCTATCATTTTAATTGTCACAAAAGGAGGAGTTTTATTTAAATATTTGCACATTGCCTTTGGGAGTTAAGCCCTCTCGTGGGGGCTTACATGAAACCCCGCAAAACAATTTTTAAAATCCAGTTACAATAACTAAATCACTACAGTTGTAATGCCACCCGCTTTGAAACGAATGCATTTTAAGTAATGGAGAAGAGCAATTATGTCCCAGTTCTGGAGAGAGAGTTCCAAGGAAATGTAGCAGCTACTGAAAAGCCCCTGCCAGTCTGATGGTGGGATCCTGCAAAGGTGGCCTCAGCGGTCAGCCTGGATGTTTTCTAGCCATCTTGAACAGCAATCCCACATACGGTGCATCACAGTAGTAATACATTATTTTAAAAAATAAGAATAATAATAATATTTATTAAAATTTTCCAATCAAACCAAATGATATATTCCAAATTATACAAATTATCCAGTAATCAAACAAATCCCAATGTTACGCCTAATTATAAATTATTATTGTTTTTTAGCTGACTTCCCATGCTTCGAGATCGGAGGGAATCCTAATCATCTCATAGTTTTACTGCATTTCAAAATATTACAATAATTCCCTTAATAACATTCTGATGTTAATCCTTCATTATTTTCAACAGCCTCTGTGTTCATTCTGCAAGTATGTTGAAGTCCAAATAAAAGGTTTCTGTGTGGATTTTATGTCTTTACTCTTCTTCTTTATACAGTGGTACCTCGGGTTAAGTACTTAATTCTTTCCGGAGGTCCATTCTTAACCTGAAACTCTTCTTAACCTGAAGCACCACTTTAGCTAATGGGGCCTCCTGCTGCTGTCACACCACTGCAGCACGATTTCTGTTCTCATCCTGAAGCAGAGTTCTTAACCTGAAGCACTATTTCTGGGTTCGTGGAGTCTGTAACCTGAAGCGTATGTAACCTGAAGTGTATGTAACCTGAGGTACCACTGTAATCCAAATCTGTAGTCCAAGATTCCCCTCTGTAAATTCACATCCTCTCTTTGCAAACTGGTGTTTCTGCTGAATCAGTCCAGGAGCCTTCCACTGCAGGTAGCTGCCATATCGACACACAGTCCAGATAAAATCAAATCATGGCATCTGCCCAGTGTTGTTCCTTAACCAGCTGCTATTCAACCAGTAGTAATGCATTCTGAGCCACTTACTCCACTTGTGTCTCTGGAGATTTCATAGAGTCCGGGGGAACTCCAGACTGCAAACATAGCCTTTCAGCAGGAGTGGAGTCCTTTCCAAACCGAGGTTGTAGGCCTCCATTCAGATCAGCAGACTTCCCAACCCACTGCCCTTCCATTATTATTATTTTTTTCTGGCTGCACCTTATTTGCTATAATCCATTCAGGGTTCCCACAGCATCCCAGTAGCTAGAAGATGGAAGTCTTCTGTGAGAGTGAGGAAGGTTGAGGTAGAGAGAGCAGGGGCGCCTTCTCCACAGATGGAGTTAAGGACACAACCCGGAAACTACAACCAATCCAGAAGGCAGCAGCTAGACTGGTGACTGGGAGCGGCCGGCGAGACCACATAACACCGGTCTTGAAAGACCCACACTGGCTCCCAGTACGTTTCCGAGCACAATTCAAAGTGTTGGTGCTGACCTTTAAAGCCCTAAACAGCCTCAGTCCTGTATACCTGAAGGAGCGTCTCCACCCCATCGTTCTGCCCGGACACTGAGGTCCAGTGCCGAGGGCCTTCTGGCGGTTCCCTCGCTGCGAAAAGCCAAGTTACAGGGAACCAGGCAGAGGGCCTTTTCGGTAGTGGCTCCCGCCCTGTGGAACGCCCTCCCACCAGATGTCAAAGAGAAGAACAACAACCAGACTTTTAGAAGACATCTGAAGGCAGCCCTGTTTAGGGAAGCTTTTAATGTTTAATAGACTATTGTATTTTCATATTCTGTTGGAAGCTGCCCAGAGTGGCTGGGGAAACCCAGCCAGATGGGTGAGGTATAAATAATAAATTATTATTATTATTATAACCTGAAGTGGAGCAGACCAACGACAGTTCTTCGAGGAGATTCTACTGAGTGTATGCCTTCATTCTAAGATGGGCAGCTCAGTGTCCTACACTCAACAGTTGCCAGGTAAGCAGGCTGCAGCAGCCTTAAATAGCCATAAAATGCTTGAACAGTTTCAGCCTAAGATTTGCTGTGCCACCCGGAAAAGTGTTTTAAGATGGACCATTCCAGTTCTCTACGCAAGGGCTGAAAACGTTAAGCCAAAAATAGTAATCAATGTTAAACACAGAGTAAGAAGCTATGATGGCACTGCAGTGAAGACCAGCACCACAAGCAGATATGCCACCACAAGTAGGATTGGGTTGTAAAAATAAGCCTTAAAACAGTTTGGCGTTATATGCTAAAATAAAAATTAACATATCTTTAGAGTTGCAATAAACAGAAAACCAAAAAAGCCTTTCAGGCTGATGTTTTGGAGTGGATTGCAATTCAGGGTATTACCACTCCAGTAATAGCAGGAAATATGCTATTTTAATCTGAGACTGCTTAAAGTGATGGAAAAGCAAACCTGTTAATAGAATGCATTCTCAGCACCCAGAAGTGTTATTCATCATCACACTATATTTGAGAGGCGGGAGTTCTGATGCATGAAACAACTGGAGTGTTAAGTCCTGTCACCTGGCTTTCATGTTGCTGCTCTCTTGCCACAGCTAGGGAAATACTGGCAATTGTGGTATTGTATCTATAGAGGAATTTAGCATCAGGTGACATGATAATAAAAATCAAGAATAAGAGCATCTTGTCTGCGCTCTTGAACTGGAGAATGTTGTAGCTGGCAGATATTCTCTGGTCCACTCTCTTACATGATAAAAGGAAGAATCAAGCCCAAGCCACTGGCCAACAGAGATGTACAACTCAGTCCATTTTAATCTTAATTGCTCTACTATAAATTATTATTATTATTATTATTATTATTATTATTATTATTATTAATTCAATTTATACACCGGTCTATACCTAGAGGTCTCGGGATGGTTTTCAACAGGACCCTATCTTTAGGCTGAGACACTGCAGGTAGTAGGTGTTGAGGAGCAGAAATGAGGGTGAGGTGTGGGGGGAGAGAGCTGTGTGTGCCCCCAAAGCTGCCCTCTAGTGTGGTGGAGGACACCATCCCATCACCAGTAAAGTTAAGTTTCTGTGATGGAAACAAACTGTCCTGTTGCTCGAGTGTCGTAGAACGAGCCATGTTTAATGTTAGGGGTGCTAGGAGAGAAATAATACACATTTGGGGGTAGTTTGTCCACCTTTGGTGCCCACCCTGCACTCAGATCTCACCTGTATCTCCTAGAAGTTGTCAGCATGCAACAGCGGTCATCCCCCAGGAAATGGCTTCTACTGGTGAATTAAACCAGGTGAGGAGAGCCAAAGGGTCTCAAACCCTCAGTGAGTGATGGACTTCACCTGCGTGCAGAGACAGGCTCTGGCGGATTGAGTGGCTGACACCAATAGTGGGTCCAAAGGTCAAGAAGGCAGTTTCTGCACATGCTGTAGAAGGGAGTGAGAGGCAGATGGGGCTCATCAACCTGGGAAGGTAGCCCACCTAGTAGAAGGAAAACTCTTATCTAAACTGCATATCTTTGGGAGATGAAAAGGCTAAAGAGTAAACCCTACAGAAAACCCTAAGGAGGAAATCCAGAGTGGAGATCCCTAAGACAGTTGGGTGGTCCCTTGTATGCTTCCTTCTGGCAACTTCTGCAGCCAAGAGCTCAGGCCACAAGTTTCAATATAAGGAATAGTTCCTACTCAAGAGTTGAAAAGAAAAACGTGTATATTCTGCTAAGAATAACAATTTGAAGCTGATAGTAAATTTAAACACAACGTGTAAGTACGATAGTTTTAAGTAAATTTAAACACAACGTGTAAGTACGATAGTTTTAAGGTAAAACGTTTAAGTACAGGAATAATGTAGTTTCAAATATGCAGTGATATAGTACAGAGGTACATGAAATACCAGTACACAACAATTATTTTGTACAAGTCTCAATGGCAGTCAAAAGGGGTCCATATTATATAGAATCAGAATCCACACATTTTTAGTGTATTTCCAACAAGAACTCCAATTTCATTAACTTCGGCAGCCAAGCTGGTGCCAAACATATCGCTCTCTTTCCTTTGGATCACGTCAGTGAGGTTGAGAGGGGGTCTTGTCATATGGGCAGCCCAGGACCCCCATAAACACTGCTCAGGCTTATGCCCTGTGGAGGGCCACAGGTTCCCAGTCCCTTAATTTTCAATGGTAAGAAACCAAATAATTTTGTTAAATGGAATAATTCATTATCTGATGTTTTTCTACCTGCAAGCTTCTGTATTAGATATGCTTTTCTTTTAAGCCACCTATCTACCTCACAATCTTATAATGTGCGGTCTCCTCCATTTCCAGCTTATGGTACAGAAATCTAAAATAGATGACAAGAAAGCGACTCAAAGGTCATGAAACCAGACTGTTCCTTCAACTTTCTGGGGATAGCAGTGTTGCATCAAAGTCAATGATGCCCTTTGTTAAATATGGAGGAATCGCAGCTGACAAACCAAAAGCTACTTCTTGAGCCCAATTATGAAGGATCTGTTTTTATCAAAAGGCACCTCTCCAAATTAGTCCTGTGTGCTGAGCCTCTTTAGACCAATTTTATAATATCTTACTATACCATAAAAACACACATTTGTCTATATTTGGTTTGTTTCAGTTTTGGCCTTTTTATTCCATGAAACAGGTTCTTTTAATGAGACCCAGAACTCCTGCGAGTAATTTTAATGTATTTGTATAGCCTGAGTTAGATTACAGTTCAGACGCAGCCCGAGAGCTGGCACAATATGGAGGAGATATAGCTTAAGAACACACCAGTGCACAACAGACGAATAGTTAACTTCCATTGGCTTTGCAACCATATCTGCCTTAAACGCTCCTCTAAGGGGTAATTGTGAGCGAGTCAATGCATGAACCCTCCCCAAAGCTAAGAATGTCACAGCGACAGCACCTTCCCCAAGGCTGTGTGTCACCTCCAAAATAATGCTAACCTCTCTCTCTTCTGTGAATGCCGGCCTGGAATCCAACTCCTGGATTTGTAGCTGTTATACCAATTAAGTCAGTCAACAAATGTTTTCTTAACGTTATCTCTTTTAGTCATTGTGGTAAACTGGGCCTTTTGAGCTTTAGGAAACGAGAATGGTCTTCCTGTAGCCTGCAGTGTGTGATATGTCCTGAGAATTAACCTTCCCTTTCCCTCCATCAAAGGGATGGGGCCATGCAATAAAGTAATTTCCATAATTGCCTGCTGCAGTTACATTTATTGCTCAAGACTTGCCTTTCAATAAATATTCCTTGATGCAAGAGTTTCCTTGGTCAGCAGATCTCTCCTGTTCTCATTTACTTAAACCGCCATTGGAACGGGAACAGTAGAATAGGCTTCTGTGGACTAGCGCCCACCTTGTCAGATGCAAGAGTGTCAGTTGGCAGGAGGGGGTGTGTTGAACAAATGATAGATAAAGATGGGGGGAGCTATAAACAGTACTGGAAGAAGCAAAGATCACCAGTGTTGAAGCAATGTTTCTTCAACATCAACTTTGTTGGACTGGTCATGTTGTGCGGATGCCTGATGATCGTCTTCCAAAGCAACTACTCTATTCAGAACTTAAAAATGGAAAAAGTAATGCTGTGGTCAACAAAAGAGGTTTAAAGACTGTCTCAAGGAAAATCTTTAAAAATGTAGTATAAACACTGACAACTGGGAATCACTGGCCTGTGAGCGCTCCAGTTGGAGAACAGCCTTGACCAAAGGTGTCATGGGCTTTGAAGACACTCAAACTCAGGACCCAAGAGAGAAACATGCTAAGAGGAAGGCACGCTTGGCAAATCCACACCGTGATCAACTCCCACCCGGGAGCCAATTTCCCCACTGTGGAAGGACATGTGGGTCCAGAATTGGCCTCCACAGTCACTTACGGACTCATTGTTAAAACCTTGTTTATGGAAGACAATCTTACTCGGCTACGAGGGATCGCCAAAGAAGAAGAAGAAAGAAAAGAAGGGTCAAATGGCCATGAAACTGAAAAAGTACTGTCTGTGACAATTTTATGGCTATCTAAGCAGGGCTAAGCATACCCCCTAAACATTTTATGAACCTTTGTACTTTTGTCCATTTACTGTATTTGTTTTTCCCAATTTGAACTACAGTGGGACCTCTGGATGCGAACGGAATCCGTTCCAGAGCCCCATTCGCATCATGAGCAGAATGCAACTCGCCTCTGTGCATGCGCAGGTCACGATTCACCGCTTCTGCGCATGCATGTAATGTCATTCTGAGCGTCTGCACATTAGCAAGCAGCGAAACCCAGAAGTAACCCGTTTCGTTACTTCCGGGTCACCGTGGGACGCAACCTGAAAATATTTAACCTGAAGCAAATGTAACAAGGGTTATGACTGTAAAAAATTGTCAAAATGAGAGTACCCCTAAACATTTTTTTTAAGGGAAAAAAGCACAGCTCTAAGGTGATGATGCACATTTTGCTACCATGGTGAATAACGTGCTTACCTTGTGTACACTTAAACTTTACATATTGGTACAGATTCTCCTTATTGCCTTCTGTTGCCAATTGGACCCTCCACTGTTGACAGTTTTTTCTCTATACCTGTCAGCTGGGGATAACACTTAATGCATTTCATTAAGTGGGCTAGTCCATAAAAGCTTATGTCTATAATAAATCTGTTAGGTTTCGCTGCCACAAGACTTCTTTGTTGTTCTTGCCGAAACAGGCGACCTTCCTAGGAACTGTAACCATAGTGTACCAGAGCATGGTTACTTATTGCTGATGGAAGTTTCCCCTTAGTTTTAACTTTCAATTCATTTGATAAAGTCATAGTCTCTTAAAGATACCCCGTAACAGATAAATGCTACACTAATGTACGGCTGCCAGTAGGTTCCCATTAGTTAATTTGAAACTAGAACAAAACTCCATCAGTGAAGTATATACATTTAAAACCATGTATGAGAGGGATTGGCTTTTTGTAGCTGGATTCTTAGAATATCCATACATCCATATTTGCTTCCATGCCTAAACCAATGCAATTTCTGTTAATCATAAAAAGAAAAAGATACCTCCCTTTTCTTTATCCTCCCAGTTCTCCTCCAGCACATGGAAATTTGGTAGCATCCACATTCATAATTACAGCAAATAAAAGTAGAATGCTGCTAAAGCAAAACCCTGCATTTTAACAACTTTGCTAATGTGGGAAGCAACTTGTGCAGAATAAATATGCCCTACAATTAGTTGTGTGCTGTCATTATTTATGGTTACCTTATACATAAATAAACTCAAGCCTCTGACATTTTCAGCCTGGGGGCTTCTGTCTCCATAGCCCCAGATCTGCAGACAGATTTGTTGTAAGTAACACTATCATCGTAATAAGTTTGAAAATCCATTATTGTTCAGATTCATCTGCTTTTGCATCTGCATAGCTCCAGGCTGAGCCTGTGGTTCTGATATTGTCTGTATGATTAACAGTCTTCAAGTCACCATTGCAGCTACAGCTCCCCAAAGCATGTAATTTGACTGAGGCTAACAGGAGGTGACTGGGCAAAAGCAGTTTCACCTGAGGGTGGCCGGGGTCAAAGGCCACTTGTAATAGCTTCTACATGCATCTCCAGACCTGTAAATGAGACCAGAGCCTGCCTCACTCGACTACACTTTCTTTGTCTTAGACGGATGCTCTAATCAAACAAATTACCTAGCTCGTGATCACAGTCACTGATCCAGAGATGTTTTTGCAGACGCTTGTCTGGAATGCTCCAAGTCTCCTCAACCATACAGCATTGTTTAAAAAGAAAGGCTAATGTGTTCAACCAAAGGTAATAAAAGATGTGCATTTTCTTGGTTAAACCAGCCTCAAAGAAATCCCTTGGGACACTGCATGACACATTTGACACTCTCTGCACAGCTTACTTAACTGAAGGGCATGTCTACTGCCTTCCAGTAACGGTGGGGGGGGTGCGTAATATATTACAGACTGGCAATCTTCCAGAACCAAAAAAACCTGAATCCTAATGCTCCCTTCCCCGCCCCCCTGCCGCCAGTTGCCATGCTAAATCTTACAACAAACCTGTAAGGTAGAACTGTATTACTTACTAGAGCTGAGGGAGGGGAGAGAAGGGGTTAAGAGTATGCCTCAGACTACATTAGTTGTACACTTGTCTGCCCAGAGAACTACTGGAGGAAATATATTATTATTATTATTATTATTATTATTATTATTATTATTATTATTTCTATACTGCTTTATATTTTAAAGAAAAAAACCTCAAAGTGGTTTACAACACATTAAAGCATCAACTAAAACAATCCAGAATAAAACATCACTGAAGAAAGTCAAATATAAAGTCAAGGCATTAACAGGAAGCAAAAACGTTGTCTTAAACATTTCAAAATAAAACATTGCAAAGGAGGTCAACTACAGAATGCACATTTAACACATCATGGTTGACAAAAAAAGCTATCTTCAACATTTCAAAAGAAAACATAACTGAAGGAAGTCCAATATAAAATGCACATTTAAAACAGCAAAATTAGCAAGATAATAAATATTATCACAAGTATAGAACATAAAGGCAAAGGGACCCCTGACCATTAGGTCCAGTCATGACTGACTCTGGGGTTGCAGCGTTCATCTCGCTTTATTGGCTGAGGGAGCCGGCGTACAGCTTCTGGGTCATGTGGCCAGCATGACTAAGCCGCTTCTGGCGAACCAGAGCAGCGCACGGAAACGCCGTTTACCTTCCCGCCAGAGCGGTGCCTATTTATCTACTTGCACTTTGACATGCTTTCGAACTGCTAGGTTGGCAGGAGCAGGGACCGAGCAACGGGAGCTCACCCCGTCACGGGGATTCAAACCGCCGACCTTCTGATAGGCAAGTCCTAGGCTCTGTAGTTTAACCCACAGGGCCACCCCCGTCCCTCAGTATAGAACATATCTGCTGCTGTTTGCTGCCAACCCTGCCAATGGCGGCTCATGGTGGGCGGCGGCTGTGGAAGCTGAGGCTCAATGAAATGGGTCTGCAGTAAGAGACAGCCAGGATTTTGTTTAAAAGATGTTTAAAAGACATATCTTGGATGCAACATTATGGCTGCAATCAGTGAAGATGCGATCTCTGTATATGCTCATCTGCACATGTGCAACAGCCATCTGAAATGTACACACCTCAGCTTCACCACGGCTTATGTTTTCCAGTTGGATGGAATCTGCCTTGAGGGGAAATGCAACGTACAGCAGTATTTTTCAAGAAGGTACAGATACATACGGATTGTATTGCTAATGTTATGTGTACTTGGCATCAAACACCAGCAGTGGGAGTGCGCTGGAACCGAAGTAAATGGCCGTGTGTACACAGCCTTAGTCTTCTGCATTGTAACAACACAAATGCTGATTTAACAGCAGCAAAACAGCCTGTTTTTATGAATCAGTTCTAAAGGGCTGGTATCAGCCTTCTCAATATTCATGTTCCTCAATGAAATGGCTATGCAAACCATTTGGAATATCTGAAACAGCTGATTGACTAACTTACAGTTGTGTGTCAAGGTCCCCAAGCCGGCCCTCAAATAACTCACAACACACACATAATTTTTGTTTAAGGTTTTTGGCATAATTTTGGCCACAACTTTATTGAAATACATAAATGTGAGTGGTTGCTTAGGCATTGGTTACGACTATCTGTCCTTGCCCCAGGGACAGAGCTGACTTCCGGACACCAACGAAAGCCAGTAAGGGAAAGCAATATTGGGGAGAAATGGAGCTGAGGCACAGACCCTCACCTCTCCCCGCATGCTCCCTGGGGCTTGCCAGCCCTAGCCCCATTCAGACGAAAAGATGTCAAGCCCTTGGATTCCTTTAACGGAATTTCCTTTCCTCAACAACCTTGGAGGGGCAGGCCCAGCCAATCCTTACCCCTCCACTAACCAACTGATAACCAATGCCTAACCGCAACCTTACAAGTTGTGACTATTTGCTACACAGTAGGCAAAAACCAGTAGGGATGCAGGTGGCGCTGTGGGTTAAACCACAGAGCCTAGGACTTGCCAATCAGAAGGTCGGCGGTTCGAATCCCCGCGACGGGGTGAGCTCCCGTTGCTCGGTCCCTGCTCCTGCCAACCTAGCAGTTCGAAAGCACATCAAAGTGCAAGTAGATAAATAGGTACCGCTCTGGCGGGAAGATAAACAGTGTTTCCATGCGCTGCTCTGGTTCGCCAGAAGCGGTTTACTCATGCTGGCCACATGACCTGGAAGCTGTTCGCCAGCTCCCTCGGCCAATAAAGCGAGATGAGCACCGCAACCCCAGAGTCGGCCACGACTGGACCTAATGGTCAGGGGTCCCTTTACCTTTTTAAGTGTGCTGAGCATTTTTAGGAGCCCCCTATTCCCCCTCACAGAGCTCCAATTTCCTGAGTGGTTGAACGATCAAACCCTCTTAAGAGGGAATGCTGGAACTGTGGCCTTGGGACTCTCAGTGCCCTTAACAAACTACAGCTCCCAGAATTCTTTCGGGGGGAAACTAACGACTGTTTTAAAGTGGTGTTATAGTCAGTGCTTTCAATGTAATGGTGTGGATGGGGCCACAGCATGCTGCCCGCTTCACACTGCGACATGAAAAGGAACAGATTAGGGGAGACATAATAAGGTGGGTGTGAGGAATGTCAGGACAGGCAGCTGTCAAAACAGACAACTAAAATGTGCACTTTGCTGCCAAGTCTGGATGAGCCCTAAGTTAGCCATTCAAGAGTGATCTTCCGCCCGCTCCTGGTCAAAGCATATGGGTTCAGCTGATATGACCATTCCAAAGTGCTATTCTTTTCCAAAGTAAATGAAGTGAAGTGCAAATAATGCTCCACGGGGATACATAGAATATCCCTCCCATATTCTAAGATGCTTGACATCCTTAGGCATGCACTCTCATATGTTTACATGATTTTAAACAGGCTTGCGGGATCTGTACTGAGGCATGAATCTCAATGAGCTGAAACAAGCAGGGCTTTTTCCAATAGTGAATAATATTTGCATTTTAAAAGCTCTGACAAACCTCCGTTATGGCTGCACACATGCATTATAGGCAGAGTATGTACAGAGAAGAATGTGTTACAGTTATCCACTATCTAACTCAGACTCCTTTGAAGGCCAGTTCACATGGCCCAGTTGGTGTGATAATGAAATGGGTTCGGAAGATTATTCTGAATTTACACCACCCTAGTTAGCCCATGAACCAATCCTCATTTAGTGCTTCTTCTTCTTCTTCTTTAGCGATCACTCATGGCCGAGTAAGATTGTCTTCCATAAACACTGTTTTAACAATGAGTCCGTAAATGACTGTGGAAGCCAATTCTGGATCCACATGTCCTTCCACAGTGGGGACATTGGTTTCCGGGTGGGAATTGATCACGGTGTGGATTTGCCAGGCATGCCTTCCTCTTGGCACGTTTCTCCCTTGCATCCTGAGTTCGAGTGTCTTCAAAGCCCATGACACCTTTGGTCAAGGCTGTTCTCCAACTGAAGTGCTCGCAGGCCAGTGTTTCCCAGTTGTCAGTGTTTATACTACATTAACCAATTACAACAACTCCCATTCCTAAGAAGGACAGAACCCTGTCTAAGGCTTGGTCATACTTTGCTTACAGCTGGGCATCTGGCATGCTGGAGACCTTGGCTGTGCCACCCAGGAATGGTAGATTGTTGATGGGAAATGTGTTGTGAGCCCCACAGTGCTGTCAGGATGGGGTCTGGACTGGCAGGCCCTGACACAGGAGGAGGAAGAATCAGGTGTGAGGGGGCCTGAATGATGGGAAACTTGATTGGAGGGGAGGGGTCTCCTCTTTCCGCCTCCACTTTAACCACTTTGGAAGAGAAAGAAAGGGTGTCAGCTATTTCCCTTGACCTTCCTGTGGAGCAGAGAGCCTCACTGGATGTTGGAGTTAGCTGTGAACAGCTGAGGGAGGAGTCAGTACAGGAAGCATCAGTGACTGAACGGAAGCCTGAACAGCAAGGCACAATCCTGTCACTTAAAACCAGGTGCTCCCAAAATATGGTGTGTGGAATAATTTAAATCTATGTTTAGTGTTTGGTGTAAAATGAAAAGTATAAAGAATTTTTTAAACAACAAACAAACCAGTTGCTCCCTATTCTGGGCATTTGCAATGCTAACATTTCCACAGGGCAAACAAGTGTTGTGAGTCAGTATGCCGTGCCTCATCTTTAAAAGCTTGGTTGGTGGGGTATGAGAACTCGCTGGGACGTCTTCATAGCTTCCATCCAGCCCTGAGCTTCTTGGCTTATTCCTGAAGTCCTGAATTGTGATGCCTGAGCTCTGTGTACTGTTACTTGCCTAAATAACTATCTATTTATTTACTGCACGTAAGAGCCTCTGCCTACTGTGTTGAGTGGCAGCAGGTTAGAATGAACAATATTGCAGCATATCGGTCTGTGGCTTTTTTTCACAACTGCAAAGTCCTCTTGCTGCCACAGAGGGTCTTTTGGAAGTTTCTTGTCAGGGCTGCTCTTTGGCCCTGGGTCTATGTTTAAACTGTACTAGGTCTGCCTCAGTCAGAGCTGTGACAGTCAAATGAGTTAGATGCTAGCTACTGATATGGGCATTTCAGCCTTTAATATGACCAAGACATCTTTTGTGGCTGAGGCTGGGCAACAGACCATGCAGATGGAACAAAGCACTCTTTCTTACTTCTTCCTGTCTATTCAAATATAAGTCTTAAAGACCTTGTCCATAATTTATCTGATGGTGAGCAGATTGTATATCAATATCTTGTGAAACCATGCTGTAATCTGATGTCCATATTCAGAATACCAGATTTTTTAAAATGAAAATGCCACTTTGGCCTTGACTGTGCTGCTTTAAGTCTACAAGGGCCGCTATAAATACACACATGCAATTTATATTGTCTATTTATTATGCTGCTGTGCATATTATTTATTGCACACAGTCCATATTTGGTAGATGAAAAATGACTCTGTATCTAAGTAGGTGAGCAGAGTCAGGTATGAAAATACAGCCATGCATCCATGTGATCATATTTGGCATTCCTCTCCAAAGGCCAGCTCAGATTCTGAGTTTTCAAATAGGGTAGGAAAGGCTTGCCATTTGTTGTGCTACCCTACACCCCAGTATAGCTGTGCCACCCTTTCTGGCAGATTCATCACACTTTGCAAATAATGTAATTGTCTAGGAGAAAAGGAATTCAAATCCACAATTCAAAAATATTTCAAGAGTTGCAGGAGACCCAATTGCATTTCTTAACTTCCAAAAGGGAAGAAAAAGGCACACAGATCTCTCCAAGTGTTAATCAAGACCAGCCCTTCTGCACAGTTGGCATTTTAGTAAATTCACGTCATTTCTTTCTTTTTCTTTGTTGATTTGTCTAGGGGGTAGGAATTCATCTCTTTTCGATGCAGATTTTGTCATGCCGTTCACATCCACTTTTTATAGTCTACACTTAGTCAATGTAGAGGAATCTCAACCCTCTCTCCCAATCCAGCAATATGCTTGAGTAATCGCTATGTAACAATGATGATCTTACCCAGTGGATATCTGTGTATAAATCTGAGCAAAATTATCTGCTTGTGTTTGTGGTGCAAATGATCTCAGAGCTTCATTTCTGTTCAGAAATAATATCCATATTTTAAAATAAATGCCTGGCAACTTCCAGCAAGCTGCATGTAGCTCTGCAACCTCTGCCTCAAAAGACCAATTGGGAGCAATAGCACAAGATAATATAAAGGTGTAGTTGGCATATATGTCATGTGAACAGGATGAAGAAGATTCTGTGCATTGGCAAGGCCACATTTGAAAACACCATTAAAATAGTTCTTGCTCTATGATACGTTAAAACCAAGAATATGCACAAGATGACAAAATCAACCAGTTTAGAAATACTTTCACCCTAATGATCTAAGTGCCTAAAACCAGCTTGTAGAACAGGAGAAACTTCTAAACAAGGTTAATGGAATTATTTGAATAAGGTCTGTAGGGAAGGGCCCCTAGAATAGAGATGGAGAACTTCCTTCCTCTCTAACTATTGGCCATCTTGACTTTGAAAGGAGCTGGAAGGCCACATGTTTCATGTTCCTGCTATAGAGCTGTGGGAGTTGGTCTTCATGGCACTCACAGTGTAATGCAGCTCAACATTAGACTTAAGAAAAATTCTGTGCAACTTTTGTCTCCTGTGTGCTTAGGCAGAGGCATCAGTACACAACCTGTCTCTTCTGTTTTATGCTTCCAGACCTCCTAAGCCAGGGGTCAGCAAACTTTTTCAGCAGGGGGCTGGTCCACTCTCCCTCAGACCTTGTGTAGGGCCAAACTATATTTTTTTTGGGGGGGTGAATGAATTCCTATGCCCCACAAATAACCCAGAGATGCATTTTAAATAAAAGGGCACATTCTACTCATGTAAAAACATGCTGATTCCTGGACCGCCCGCAGGCCAGATTTAGAAGGCAATTGGACTGGATCAGGCCCCCAGGCCTTAGTTTCCCTACCCATGTCCTAAGCCCTAGTCCTGCAAAAGTCATGCTTAGGTCCCATTGAGTTTTGTAGGGCTTAAATAAGCTGTGGCATTTTCATTTATTCATTATAAGTATTTTTAGACTGCCCGTCAGTCATTCCAGGGAACAATCAGCAAGATTAGTTATTTTGTTTATTTACTTAAAATTTAGAGTAGGACAAATATACAACAACGAACACTACAGTTCCAGTAATGTTGCATAATATGATTTAAAACAGTGTAGACACACAATTTAAAATTGTCTCTGAACATTCGTGAAAACCAAAAGGTCTTTGCCCTGATTCTGAGAAGGTAATAAGGTGAGCCGCTTTGGGAAGAGCATTTTACAGCTGGTGTGTTTCCACAGAGAAGGTGCTTTCTCCAAGTGGAACTTAGTATCATTGATTTAAAACAGACAAGCTCAACTCACTTTTATTTGGGTTGATTCAGGCCCCTCTGCTATGCTACCCTAGCGCTGGTACAGCAAAAAAGAAAGAAAGAATCGAGAACATGACCTCTGATCTGCCACCCTGACCACTGAACGCTAGCAGTGCTTCAAATACTCCAGTGGCTTTGCTGCCCTGATAATCCCCTGGGCAAGGATAGGATTGTTCTGCTTGCTGTTGAGAATAATGAAGTATGTTTTCCCAGAGGTCTTCACTATTCAGCAGAAAGCACACGAGGTTAGCCCTTGCACCATATTGTAGCGCAACACACAACATGGCAGCAGACCCTCCAAGTGTCCCTATTTTCCAGGGACAGTCCTGGATTTACAGAAGCCACCCCAGTTTCTGATTTGATCCAGGAATGTTCTGCTTTTCCTTAGGATATTCCTATTTTATCGGAGAAATTTTGGAGGGTGTGGAGTTATGTGACCCACCCCCGCCCCAAGCTGAGGAGATAAGCTAAGGATATACAGCCTTTAGAAGACATCTGAAGGCAGCTCTATATAAGGGAAGTTTTTTAATGTTTCGTGTTTTATTACGTTTTTATATATGTTGGAAGCCATCCAGAGTGGCTGGGGCAACCCAGTCAGATGGGCAGGGTACAATTATTATTATTATTATTATTATTATTATTATTATTATTATTATTATTATTATTATTTAGGTTGTCACTATGGGCCCTCTGAATGTACTGGTGTATGTGCATAGAGGGGAAATTTCCCATGAGGGAAACTCCTGGGCCAATCACCATGAGGGTAAAGGCTAGCCAGTGTAGCCCCATAACTCCCTCATGCATGCTTTCTAATGGGTTGGTTGGTTGTAAATCACTTTGAGTTGTCCTGGGCTAGACTACAAATTCTAATTCTAATTCTAATTCTAATTCTAATTCTAATTCTAATTCTAATTCTAATTCTAATTAATTCTAATTCTAATTCTAATTCTAATTCTAATTCTAATTCTTCTTATTCTTCTTATTTTGACGCTTGAAGCAATTCATGCGGACCTCGCTCAGTAGATCTTTCTTTGTCAGAAGAGTTTTTGGAGGCGAAGAAGAGCCTGCTTCTGCAATCTGATTTACAGTTATTGTATGGAAACCCATACAAGAAGCACCTAGATAATCCAACACATAGGCCCTTGTACATGGATGGGGAATGGGAATCACTTTTAAAGTGGCTTCAGATCTAATATGGTTCCTAGAGTAAAATGTAAAAATGAATAAAAGGGAGCAGAATTGGGGCCATTATGTGGTTTTACGGATAATTAATAAAAACATCAATATTTTACCTAACTTGGAAACGTCTCTCAGACAAGAAGAATTGGTGTTAGACGGTTATTACAGCAGAAGCGATAGATCTTCCGGATCTTTCTTGCAGAATACCCTTTGCTCAAAGATCATCGTGAGCACATGTGGGCAAGCTGCTTTCACTTTAAACGGGGAATGTTCACAAATAATGATGCAGTTAGAATTTGATCCAATGGGTGGAAACAGGGAGAGAAATCTTTCACACACACATAAGATTTTTCACACCCCGAATGCGCTTACTTGGAAGCCTTGATGTCAGTGGAATTTGCTTTTATGTCAGTGTACAAAGCATCATCACCTGTGTGTGGCATATGCATGCTTTTAATTTAACTCTGATAAAATGATTGTTTTTATTGCTAAAGCTGCTGTAGGTAACACAGAAATGCACAGTGTTCTGTGTGATGTACATACAACAACTTTGTATTGATTCAGCTTGTGCTGTGCTCTTAAACTGCCTCTTTAAGACCAGGATCTTTGGAACATTTACGGGGGAACTACAAATTGCGGTCGTATTTCAATTTGGGGAAGCACCTTTCCCCTCTCAAAAATAAAAACCCTCCACCAATCCAAACTTCCATATTTTTCTTGGAAACCAAGCCAAGGATTATGGCTTTGAGTTCTAGGTGACATACACCATGTGTGCCCCATAGGAATCAGCAGTATGAACATGTATAAATATTATATTTTATTATGACCACTGCACAGCAGCATAGAATCAGGTCGGTTTAAGCCTGGAACAATCTAGATTTTTTGGACTCCCACCAGCCTCTGTCAGCATAGCCAATTACCAAAACTGATGGGAGTCATGGTCCCATATAACCAGAGGGCACCAGGCTGATGAAGGCCAGTTTAAGCCCATTGATTACAATTGGCTCAGCTGGACTCAGCGTACTCTTAATTATCCTGACCAGAATGTGGTCTTGAACCCAGTTCTCTACCAGAAGTTTTCATACCTGAAATGTGCTCTACCACCAAACTGCCCTTTCAAAGCCATAACATCGCCCACTGCATAATCATCACTTGAACCATACATAATCTTTATTTTGTTGGACATCCTATGCATTCTCCAAATAAATCATATATGCTTTCATTTTGTAGTGAGATTTGAGTTGTTTCATGTTCTGCTTTGAAAATGACTCAGTAAAAGATGGCTGGCTTCCTTATATAATATCATTGATTGATTTAAATGCCATAGATTACTCTGAAATGGACAAAATATATAAGAAGAATGTGCCCTGCCAGAGGGCATGGCTACCACAGCGTCACTTTCTGCAATGCTACTGTGGCCATCAAGTAAAAATGTGACATTGCTGTCTACGCTTAGATTTACTAAAGCCAACTACTTCAACCCTTTGGTGTAGGGAGCAGTGCAATACTCCATGCAACTCTTTTTTGCAGACAGCTCCAGTTCTTTGCAATGGTGTTCAGATGCATTTGCTAAAACCAGAGAGAGAGAATTGTCAATGTCATAAATGCTCTGCATAATTTAAAAGGAAAAACATCTGCAGTTGATTTAAATGTAAGTATAAATTATAGTTTCCTTCAGCACTCCTAAAACAAATAATGTAATGGAGCATTTGAGTTCCAGGGCTCCACTGGCAAGCTATATGTTTTTGTACCACATCTTCTGTTTATATATGTTCTTGCTTGTTTGACTACAAATTCATTAAGCAGCCAAAGCAGAAAAGCAGACCATCAGTGTTGGTCATCAGTTCTGGGGCAATTACAAACACAGCTCTGGTATGTCGTCGTCTGTTGATGTGGATTCAAAAATGCTTTAAGTTTTAAGTCAGCAATGTGAAACTCTTATTAGTCAACAAAATATTAACCCAAACTCTATTTTGCTGCTGCTGTTCTTACTAAAGTCAAGTTTGGATATTTAGATAGATTTATTGGGCCACACCGTTCTTTTTTAGAGTGTTCACACAGCATGAAATTGGTCCCTGGATCAGCTCAGCTTGATGGTCTCTGAAAGCTGTTTTCATGATGTGTAAAAGCAATAAACACCCACCACCTGATATGCATCTTGTCTATTAGCTGTAGAAGTACTCTAAATTCTCTTGATTGAGCTCTCCAGAGGAGTAAAGGAGTTATAATTTAGCTAAGGCAGAGTTGTACATTCATTTGCGAAAGTATTAGTTTGTTCATTAAGGCCATCATTCCAACTCAAACTCTCACCATATGTATTTATTGTCCTAATCTGATTAAAGGTATAATAATCAGATTCCCTTATGTTTGTCTCTTTGTCTGAGGTTTAAAGAAATCTAGACCTAGAGCTGGCGTAATTGGTTTTGAAGATTTCCTCTTATTTCTGGGGCACAATGGCACCTTCAAGCAACCCCCAATTTTATCACATGACCAGGAAATTACAGCACACAACTCTCACCATTTTCTGGGTTAAGGAAGTTGCAACAGATTTTTTCTAAAAGCAATTAGTGCAGAAATGAACACCCAAGTAACATTAGATTTAACTAGGCTTTTACATCATGTGAATGATCACATAAAATGTGGAAATTATCAGTCAAGGGAAAATTGAAGTGTTGTCTGAATGCAGCCATAGACTTACTTATGGCACAGCATAGTAGAAAATTATGCTAAAGAGTTCACGGAAAAGGTGTGTTTTGAGGAGGGATCAGAAGGACGTGAGATGAGGAACATCACACGGGTGTTCTGCGAGGAAGTTTTGGGGATAATAGGTAAAAAGGCAGATGACCTGTATGAGTAAGGAGGAAACATTGAGACAGCTGAATTGCAATCCCTGAGGAGATTTCACCCCTCCCATATCCAAGAATCTGCTGATGTTCTCTGCTGATTCTCCAGAGAGGAGGGGCAGTTTCTGCTCTCTACTTATTCCGCTCCAGCCTCACATCAAAGTGTCGGGGAGAGAGAGAGAGACTGAGTGTTAGAGAGAGATCGTGTGTATAGATAAGGTTGCTGCTAAGAGCAGCTGCAGACACTCAGTGCAGTTCAACTTTTCAGTTTAGACCACATTTAGCTCTGCATATAGTTGTGTGAAGGGACGCGGGTGGCGCTGTGGGTAAAACCTCAGTGCCTAGGACTTGCCGATCATCAGGTCAGCGGTTCGAATCCCCGCGGCGGGGTGCGCTCCCGTTGCTCGGTCCCAGCGCCTGCCAACCTAGCAGTTCGAAAGCACCCCCGGGTGCAAGTAGATAAATAGGGACCGCTTACTAGCGGGAAGGTAAACGGCGTTTCCATGTGCTGCGCTGGCTCGCCAGATGCAGCTTGTCACGCTGGCCACGTGACCCGGAAGTGTCTGCGGACAGCGCTGGCTTCCGGCCTATAGAGTGGGATGAGCGCACAACCCTAGAGTCTGGCAAGACTGGCCCGTATGGGCAGGGGTACCTTTACCTTTTATAGTTGTGTATTGTAGTTGTAGATAGAATAAAGAAGATATTCTACAGAGCTGCTCTGCGAGTCGTTTATGCTCTGCTATACTCTGCTATACTCTGCTATGCGACGACTGTCTTCTTGTGGAAGTGAATCCGGTGCTCACAACTCTAAGCTGTGAGTCCACAGCACTTTAACCTGTTCCTGTGCAGAAGGTGGTCTCTGGAAGTGCTACCAGCTCGCCTAGCCCAGTCGAGGCTGAGTGGATGAGTCCAGTTGGTGACACTGGCTCAAGGGTGATTGCTGGCAATCCCCTTATCCTTTTAGGAGATGGGATACATTGAAGTATTCTCAACCAACTGGAAGTTATTGACAAAATGGTACCGCATCCATTCGCTTCTAGTCCCTATGTAATCAAAGATCCTCACGTATACTCCCAGGGACAGGGCACGAGTTATGAAATTGTTTCATAAATGCATTCTAAAAAACCTTAACTCAGGTTGCCATATTTGAACAGATTAAGTTAATGCAAACAGCAGATGAATTTTGCAGCAATGAGACAAATGTTCAGCTAAATTAAAGTTATTCACATGCAGTCTCCCAGGAAATATTTGCATGATATTTTACTAATTGCTCGGAAATCTGATTGAGCTAAACAAACAGAGGGGGAGGAGGGAGAAACCAAACAAAGATTAGCCCCAGGCCTCTTCAGTTATGAGTTCCCAAAGCCTATCTCCAGCCACGAAGCTTTTTCCCTCTCTGTGAGCCTGGTGTTATTTCCCAGTCTCCCAATCACTCTTTTTCAGACCCATTATCCTTCTGCAGACACTCACAGTTTTCCCCTGGTGACTAAATTTCTTCCCAAAAGCACTTGGTTTTCTCCCTTCCTTGGAGTCCAAATCTCCTCTCGCAGACTTCAGGGCTGTCTGCTTTGGTTTCCTAACTCCAAGCACATACTGATACGCTGCTTTTATACTATCTGAGTCCAGCTTAATGTTCGTCAAACTTACTAAAAGTATTCAAAAAAAGACTGCTTTGGGGTTGTTGTTGTTGTTTTGTTTCATTTTGGTTTTTGAGACCTATGGGCTCACCCACACTGAAGTTTAATGTGGATTTGAAGCTGCTAATGTGGATTTCATACTCTCTCCCTTATTTTTTTCCTTTAGGCATCCAAGTGGCAGACTCCACTTGCCTCCAACTAAATCAAGATGTTCCTGATGCACCGATAATGGGAAAAGGGGGGGAGAATCCAATATAAAGGACTTAACCGTCCAGGGGTCCTTTACGCTGTATGGAAGTGCCGTATTTTTCGCTCCATAAAGACACACCTGACCATAAGACACACCTAGTTTTTAGAGGAGGAAAAGGGGAAAGCCCTGTTTTGGGGGGGGTCAGCTCACAGTTGTGCAGCTTCTTTTGCAAAGGGGAAAAGCCCCCTTTTTTGAGGATCAGCTCAAAGTTGTTGAGCTTACTTTGCAAAGGGAAAAAATCCTGTTTTGATGGGCTTCTGCGCAGTTCTGCAGCTTCTTCAGGAAAGGAAAGGGAGCTGTTTCTACAGTTTCCAGACAGATAATCTAACCAGCCAGTTACATGTCGCTGGGGAAACGAACAGCCTCCATCTGCAGAACATTCAATAATGGAGGCCTGGGCAAGGGGGTGGGGCCAGAAAGGGAGCCAGCGATCGACCGTGCATTCAACTCCATAAGACGCACAGACATTTCCCCTTACTTTTTAGGAGGAAAAAAGTGTGTCTTATGGAGCGAAAAATACAGTGCAGTGGTACCCCGGGTTAAGAACTTAATTCGTTCCAGAGGTCCGTTCTTAACCTGAAACTGTTCTTAACCTGAAGCACCACTTTAGCTAATGGGGCCTCCCGCTGCCGCCGCTCTGCTGCCGCACGATTTCTGTTCTCATCCTGAAGCAAAGTTCTTAACCCGAGGTACTATTTCTGGGTTAGTGGAGTCTGAAACCTGAAGCATCTGTAACCTGAAGCGTATGTAACCTGAAGTACCACTGTACCATTGTAATAATGAGCTACTGAATGTTCCACTGAAATGACTGACTGATTAAAACTGTACCTTTCAGGAGCCTAAAACACCTATCTATGTACCACTTGAAGGAAGTCAGCTGAAGAATTTGGGAAGCCTCCTCAGCTCTCTACCACCTGTGCCCTTCAAAGCTGTCTGTGACAATCATTTCATACAAAATACCAGGTAAGGTCATTTAAAGAAGAAAAAGGGGAAAAAAGCCTGTCTTCCTAGATGCAGCAGTTCATTTTTAAGGACAATAATTTACAATTGACAGCCAATGGGGTAGGTTGGGCTCCACGGTCAACACACCATTACTTGTAACACCATTCTCACTGCAAAGGTAAGCTACACGTGGTTTTCTTGTAAAGTGAATATTTTGCGAAGGTCTTTGAAGTAGCAGACAGCTGAATACTATGAGAGCCTCAGGACTGGAGCCTTAGTGAAAAACTTGCAGTTGACATAGCTTGCTGTAAAAAGTGAATGCGCTGGATTTGTTGAGATCAGATTTGGTGAGGTGGAAAAGACAAATATGTTGTTGTCCTAGTTTCCCTTCTGCAGCTTTCAGAATTTTCCCCAACCTAATCCAGAGTCTTCTGAGTAGGAGGAAGAGAGAGATTTTCTGTTCCTGAACTGTATGTTTCCAGGTTGTCATAGTCTTACTCTTTTCCTCGCCTCCAATTTCCTCCAGCTACTAGAGAAGCACAAAGAAAGGATATGTTTTATTGGGAATCACTTGAAATGAAGTACATGAAACACACCCTTTCCTGCTACATAACATCCCTGATGCCAAATCACAAAATGAACCACAACTTCTTATTTCAATTATGGAAGACAGCCCAAAGTGTAATATTCTTTCAGGAACCATAAATTGTATTGCTGGAAGTAATAGCAATCTCCTTCATAGAATCCCCTAGGAATCCCTTTATTGTCTTTAGTCAAGGACTGCATTCATATGCCTGTTGCGTGCACTTCAAACAAGATGAGTGTCCTAAAACTTTGCTGTAGGGTACAGACAATTGGAGAAAGTTCTAAAAAGCTGTGTTCATTCCTCTTGCTAATAACCAAAATTATAAGTTTTGGAAAGGCCCAGCTTGATTGCTTTGGACCCTGTTCTTATGTGGAATAAATAATTGGAAGAAGGAGGAGAAGAAATTAAAATGCAAGAATGTTAAAAAGGTAAAGGGACCCCTGACCATTAGGTCCAGTCGTGACCAACTCTGGGGTTGCGGCGCTCATCTCGCTTTATTGGCCGAGGGAGCCGGCGTACAGCTTCCGGGTCATGTGGCCAGCATGAATAAGCTGCTTCTGGAAACCAGAGCAGCGCACGGAAACGCCGTTTCCCTTCCCGCTGGAGCGGTACCTATTTATCTACTTGCACTTGACATGTTTTTAAACTGCTAGGTTGGCAGGAGCAGGGACCGAGCAACAGGAGCTCACCCCGTCGCGGGGATTCAAACCGCCAACCTTCTGATCGGCAAGTCCTAGGCTCTGTGGTTTAACCCACAGCGCCACCCGCGTCCCTAATGTTAACTATCTGTTAACTATCTTATTAATGTTAACTATCTGTAAATAGTTAACTGAAAAGGGGGGAAAGACAGGCGGTTTGCTTCTAGGTGAAGCCTGTGAGATACAGTGTGTAGAGGTTCCTCAGCCTGGATCTAGACACATCAAAGAAATGTTTCAGAAACACGTTGTAAATTCAAACAGGGAAAACAGGTAGAGAAAAATGGGACTCCACAAAACCATCTGGTGGCACAATGTTATATCACATATACAATGCATATAAATAGCTTTTCCTTTACCAATCTTGCTGAGTCCTCTGTTGGCAGTCCACCAAGACTGATACAGTTACTTAAGAAGTGTGTAGGTGTCTTGTGAGGTGCTTATTATTATTATCATCATCATCATCATCATCATCATCATTATTATCATTATCATTATTATCACAGTAGTCAGTGGACCTCAGCTTGCATATGAATCAGTAGAATCCCAAAAGTCATGCTGTGATGTCATACACTATTAATTGGATATTTTATCAGAGGTCCTTAGTTATACTCCAGTCAGATGGAACCTTTAATTAGTTAGATGGTTCCAGATGGTGACAATAAAAGTATGACACTGTTTGGAGAAGACTCTGAAGAGAGTCCAGTTGGAGAGAATGAAGAAAACTGGAGCTACAGTAGCAAGCAGGGGAAGGAGCTGAAGGACAGTTAAGAGCAGGAGTCTGCAACCTTTTTCAGCCGGTCCACCATCCCTCAGACCATGTGGTGCGCCAGACTATTTTTTTTTGGGGGGGATGAATGAATTCCTATGCCCCACAAATAACCCAGAGATGCATTTTAAATAAAAGGACACATTCTGCTCATGTAAAAACACACTAATTCCCAGACTGTCCGTGGGCCGGATTGAGGAGGCAATTGGGCCGCATCCGGCCTACGGGCCTTAGGTTGCCTACCTCTGGTTAAGAGCTTAGTGTCCTAGGTGACAGCAAGCTGCTGTTCAAGAACAAGCAGCTGGGACACAAAAGCTGAAATCACTGAAGTTAGATACTCCAGGAACAGTCCTTCAGCAGAGAGAAAGACAAATTGTCAATTGGTGGCAGTGTGTTGACTCTCAGATCTCCATTTCATCAGAGTCAGATAAGGCCATATGAACCCCTACCTTGTTTATTAGAGCCAATAAACTGAAGCTTTATGCCAGCAACGTGAAGTTTAGTTGCTCCATAGTTTATCTGACTGGGTAGGTGGTTTCCAACCTCTCCTGGATAAGTTTTTAGGCTTCTTGAGGATAAGGTCCACAGTTTTAAGGGTACCGATAGATCAAGCATTGTCAATGGATATCCAGGTAGTATCTATCACGTATTGTGTGACTGGTACAACAGCTGCAACTCCTTCAGAGTGGAATTAGCTTGGACAGAGTTACCCATTCTCTAGTAATCTCTGCCTCTGATGACCTCTCAGAAACTTCAGTCAGCATAAAACCCAGTTGCTAGGCTGCTAACTGGGATGAGATATAGATTAGATGTAGATATACAGCGCCAGTGCTGGAATGGGTACAATAGCTGCCAGTCTATTTTGAGGCACCATTCCAAGTCTTGTTTTTCACTAACTATAAAGCCTAAATCACCTTGGAACGCGGCTGTGGAAGGGCCATTTCCTACACAAGCCTATCTGAACCTGAACCCTCTGTTCTACATCTGGGACCCTCTGCCAGGTCCTCCTCCTATCCAGGTTTCAGCAGGTAGTAACTAGAGAAGGGACTTTTTCGGTTGTGGTTCCCCTCATATGAAATGCCCTCCCCAGGGAAGCTTACTTGCTGCCTGCCTCATTGTCCATCTGGCCCTGTGCAAGGTTTTTTATTTATCTTTTGCCCAATTCAGAATGTTTTGCAGCTGATTTTGGATTCTGCTTCTTCTACTCCTCCTCTTTATTCTTTATATCTCTTCTGGATTTTTATTGGGTTCCTGGCTACCCTTACTGTGCTTTTCTCTTCGATGTTTTGGGCGGAATTAAATATTGCACTACTCCAATCATTCCATCGAGGGCAAGCATTTAAGCCTGCAAGGTGGTGTGATCCGCCCTCTGCCTCCCCCCTTACATGGGGGTTTTCCCAACACATGCACCCTCAGCCAATGTTTTGGGTGGGGGGCACAGATAGAGGGAAGCACCGCTGCACAAGCTAAAGTCCTTGTGCACGCCTACCTCTAATAGAACTCATCAACTGAACCCCGCTCTTTTCTCTTGTGCTTTTTATTAAAATGCAATTACCTGGGATTTTTATATTGTGGGGATCCTAAAACAAACAAATGGCTGGAGGTTTTAAGAAAGGCAGGGCCGTCTTAAGCATATCTGGCGCCGTGGTGCAAAGATCCCTCCGGGGCCGCCCCCTGCCGTTTTCCAGAGTTGTCAACTTGTCGACCTTTTCCCAAGCCTCTGCAGGGATCACTCTCCTCCTGCGGAGGCTTGGTTGATGGGGCACAGCTGGCGGGCATTTAGGTAAAGAGGAGGCCACTGGCAAGCCACGCAGCTCCCCTACTCGCTGGGGTGCCCCTGAGAGGCCAGCGCCCTGGTGCGAGGTGCCAGTAAGCCCAATAGGAAAGACGGCTTTGAAGAAGGGGCTTGGTGGCTATCTGTCAGGGAATAATATACCGTATTTTTCGCTCTATAAGACACACTTTTTCCCTCCTAAACAGTAATGGGAAATGTGTGTGCATCTTATGGAGCGAATGCAGGCTGCGCGGCTATCCCAGAAGCCAGAACAGCAAGATGGAGCGCTGCGCAGTGCTCCCTCTCGGTGTTCTAGCTTCTGGCTTAGCCGTGCGAAGCCTCCTCAGGGCACGGGGAGCCTTCATCCCTCTGCTCTGCAGAGGCTTCACGCAGCTATCCCTGGCTTTTGCAGCCCCTGGGCAGCCCCTCTGTCCCTTCCCCCACCTCCCGGAAAAGCCTGCAAGAGACACGCTCCCTTTAAAGAGCCACGTGGAGTGTGTGTGCGGCTCTTGGGGGCTTTTCCCCAAGCAGGGAGAAGTGACGGGCTGCCCTTCTCCCTCTGTGGGGAAAAGCCTGCAATCGCCGCACACACACGCCTCGCGGCTCGCAAAAGGGAGCACTGAGCAGAGCCTAGGATGTATACAGGCTCTGCTCAGCGCTCACTTTAAAGAATATTTTTTTTCTTGCATTCCCCCTCTAAAAACTAGGTGCGTCTTATGGTCAGGTGCGTCTTGTGGAGTGAAAAATACTTGCTCATAAATACAAGGAAGACAAAGGAGCTTGTGGTGGACTTCAGGAGACAGAAGAGCAATGTCCAGCCACTTTTGATTGATGGGGTCTGTGTGGAGAGGGTAACAACGTTCAGATTTTTGGGCATTGAATTACAAGAGGATCTGTCCTGGAGTGTCAACACAAGAGGGCTTGTGAAGAAGGCGCAGCAGAGACTGTACTTTTTGAGAATTTTAAGGAAAAACCATCTTCCTCAGAAACTGCTGCTTGCCTTCTATCACTGTGCCATTGAGAGCGTGCTCACTTATGGCTTATGTGTGTGGTACGGAAGCTGTACTACCCAGGACAGGATGGGGTTGTGCAGAGTTGTTAAGGCAGCAGAGAGCATTGTTGGCTGCCCACTCTCCACCTTAGAGCAGATTTATGCCACAAGGTGCCATAGGAAGGCACTGGACATAGTAAAAGATCCATCGCATCCTGGTCACTGTCTCTTCGAGCTCCTGCCGTCGGGGCGGAGATACAGGACGATGAAGACAAGAACGAGCCATCTTAAGAACAGCTTCTTCTCCAGAGCGATCTCGGCCCTGAATGGGAAGCCTGGACTTTGAAAGTCATCTAATCTTCCTTGCTGTACTATACTGTATTGTTTAATTAGTGTTTTTATGGAGCAGCCAAGTAATTTCGTTGTCCCCGAGAGGGGGCAATGACAATAAAGATATTATTATTATTATTATTATTATTATTATTATTATTATTATTAATTGCATCCTGCATTTCAGTTCCTGTACTGAGCAGTAGGGTTGAATATGATGTCCTTCGAGGTCTCAAACAAACAAACAAAAGACATGCAACTTAATTCCCGCCCCCATAATACTTCCACATGCATTTTGGAATAATAATAAACTGCCCCCTGCACTGGCCCTCCTGACTGAGCCCTGCCTGGGGCCAGGAAAGTGCTTAACATGCTAATGTGCGCTTTATAAGGGAACAAACAGTATATTTTGGGTGTGCAGAGGAAACATTCCAGCGTAAATACTCAACTGGCAGCTAGTTGGAAACTTGCCACTTGAAGAGAAATGGCTCATCATGGCCAATGGTGTCAGGTTAACATTTTCAAGCTGGACAACGTACAAATGGTGTTCTTGGAATGGAAATAGAAATAGATTAAAGTGATCTCTCTGCAGTGCAAAATCCAAACTGGCATCCAGCTGGCCACTGGAAAAGAAAAGGCTGCTGCTATGGGAATGTGCTTAATGGCAGAAATATTTTGTTTTGGAGATAAGGATTAACAATAGGGATAGGAGAAGGAGAGTTCTTTAACACAAACCATATTATCCTATCTTGCAGCCCTTTCCATGAAAAGCAGTTTATCTCCTGTCTTCAGTGAGAGTAAGTGCACCTCATTTTTCCTTGGAAGAGGAAATATTTGAAGGCATATCTCACCATCTTGGATTATAATGCAGGTTTTTTGGGTCTTTTCAGAATGACAGTGGTCATCTGGGTTAAACGTGTTCATTGGTAAACATGCATTTAAAAGGAGGAGGAGGAGGAGCACAGGGATGAAGAGACGACCGAGGGAAAAGAGAATAAAACTGAAGACAAAAGAAATCATCAGAAAGGACTTCCAAGCAAGCGTAAGGCAATCTTTGCCAACCTGGTGCCCTCTAGGTGTTTGAACTGCAACTTCCATCAGCCACAGCAAGCATGTCCAAGGTTTCATCCACCTGCGGCACCAACTCTGCATCCATCAGGTCCTCTAAAGAGGTATCGCCACTGACTTAACTGGAGTATCTCCACTCTGTGTCAGTTGGTTATGATCTAAGTTGGATGATAAATGCAGGCTAGATGTACTCAGAGACACTATTGATTAGAAAACAGTTGAAGAGCTAGGTAACCCAACTAAATGCTATGTCTAGATTTTAAAAAATGAGGAGGCAGCATGCATTGCATGGTCTTTAATGTATGTTCAAGGTTTGGGCTATATCCTCATCATCAAATTACCTCCAGAAATCACAAGAAAATCCACCAGACAAAACTTCTAGTAGGACACAGAGGTAAAGGTAAAGGGACCCCTGACCATTAGGTCCAGTCATGACCAACTCTGGGGTTGCGGTGCTCATCTCGCTTTATTGACCGAGGGAGCCGGCATACAGCTTCCGGGTCATGTGGCCAGCATGACTAAGCTGCTTCTGGCGAAGCAGAGCAGCGCATGGAAACACCATTTACCTTCCCACCGGAGCAGTACCTATTTATCTACTTGCACTTTGACGTGCTTTCAAACTGGTAGGTTGGCAGGAGCAGGGACCGAGCAACGGGAGCTCACCCTGTCACGGGGATTTGAACCGGCGACCTTCTGATCGGCAAGTCCTAGGCTCTGTGGTTTAACCCACTGCACCACCCACGTCCCTAGCAAATACCTGTAGAATTTATAACTTGGGGTATTTGTATTTATTACTACATTTATATTCCTCACAGTCCTCCCCTCTTTTCCTCACTAAAACAGCACTGTCAGGTAATTTAGACTGAAAGATGGTGACTGACCCAAGGTCACCCAGTGAGCTTCATGGGAGAGTGAAGATTTGAACCCTGGTCTCCCAGTTCCTAGTCCAGCACATCACACAGGCCACACCCCAATAGAACATGGTTATAAAGCAGCTTCCTATGTTGTAGTGCAACTAGTGAACAACCAGAGTAACTAGTGAATCTCCAGTCCATAGTCCAACTCCAACTGCTCAAGGGCAAATGATATACCCTAACCAATTTGATATCTGTTTGGAATGGGGCATTTCGGTGTTGCCATGTTGCCAGCCAATATCAGTGACACAAGCCTTCTATTGTTGCATCTAGACAGATGTGTGCTGTCCAATTGGAAGTAACTATGAGAGCTCTGGGATGTGGGTAGCCTGCTCAGAAGGAAGCCACTGTGCTCTAAGGTGCTGCCACCCCAAACCCCTCCAAAAAAGGGGTGTGCTGAATTCCACAAGCACGCTGTGCATACTTTTGCAAAAGCACAGAAATTTTCCTTATTGCCCTAGAAGACTGTAGGGCAATCAAATTTGTTAACACTTGTAATTCACAGGCTCAAAAGCAAGCTAAGGAAAAGATTAAAGGGGCTTGACAAAATAAATACCTTTTTTCTGGTTGATACTCTCTTTATCTCTGAAACTCCCCGAGCAGCCCATCGAGTACCTCACATAATAAAAACTTCAACTTCAGCACTAATCCCTATTTATTCTGTCCTGTTATATTAAGATTGAAAACAATGCACTGCACTAATAGCTCAGTACACTTCAGTTGCATTTCCCCCTCTGGCCTTGTCCTGCTCTGTTCAGAGTGGGGAATATGGGCAGTGAGTGATGTGGAGTCAGAGCAAACCTGATGGCTGAGATGCCTTGCGTATGTCTGGGTCTGTAGCATTACACTTTGAGAAGTCACCACCACCACAATGCCCATGCTGTCAAAGGATCTTAACCGAGAGTGAGAGTGGAAAGTGCGTGCTTAAGAAAAAGGAAAGGCGGCAGATGTGTTCAGTGGACGTCCCACTCCTTGACCTGGTTAAGCTGTGAGATTTGGATTTAAACTAGCTAAGACCCGGCGAAGGCAGTGGAACTAAATTGGGAGAATTAAATCCAAGTATTCCAAGTATTTAACTGCTTTGTGGCTATTCCGCAGGGCACAGGCCCAGCCTGAGTGGAGCCCCTGATAGAGAAGAAGAGCCTGCCTTGCTCTCTGGGCTTGATTCCGTTAAAATTGCCCATAGCCCAGAACACAGGAACTATTTCTGCATCGCAGATATATCAAAAGCCTGATCAGCAGGGCTCTGATCACAGTGGATTTCAGCTGTGGGATAAACAGTATTAGGAATGTCTGCCTCCTTTTGAGTCTCTGAATGAGTAGGGGTGACACATTTTCATAGATCCCACTCCTGTGCTTTTAAAGAATTGTCTGATGTACCGTATTTTTCGCTCTATAGGACGCACCTTTTCCCCTCCCAAAATTAAGGGGAAATGTTTGTGCATCCTATGGAGCGAATGCAGGCTCCTTGGCTTCAGTCAAAGCAACGCGAAGCCTCTGGAGCGCAGAGGGAGCGCTCCCTCCGCGCTCCAGAGGCTTCAGGCGGCTATCCTTGAAGCCTGGAGAGCGAGAGGGGTCGGTGCGCACTGACCCCTCTCACTCTCCAGGCTTCAGGGATAGCCGCCTGAAGCCTTTGGAGCGCAGCGGGACCTCGCGCTGCGCTCCAAAGGCTTCGGGTTCCTTTCGCTGAAGCCGGGAGAGCAGCGCCCCTTCAGCAAAGCTGGAGGAGAAATGGAAGGGGCTCCGTTTCTCCTGCTGCTTCGGTGAAGGGGCGCTGAGCAGAGAGGGGGAGGAAAAAAAATTCTTGTTCTCCCCCTCTAAAACAAGGTGCATCCTATGGTCGGTTGCGTCCTATAGAGTGAAAAATATGGTACATAAATTAAACAGGTAACTTCCTATCACCTCCAAGTCTTCCTGCTATGTACAGGAGAGCAGTTGTTAAATTTAAAGAAAGGAAGGAAGGAAAGATGTAGGCAAAAGGGAGTGAGGTCAAAAACTGTGGAGCCCAAGAACAGGATTCTTGAAAGTCATTTGACTACAAATTTAGAACTTCTACATCAGGAAATTTAAGACTATGGTCAAGATTTTTACCAATAGGCAGTTTCTTGCATTCTCCGCCCCCCCCCCCATTTACACAGGTTTATTCTGCACCAATAATCTGCATACCTCAACTGGAACAAAAGCCAAATGGGAAACATAGACAGTACCGTAAGGAAGTACACAGCACATGCATATGTGTTTACTATACAAGCATGTGCATATCATGTCCTCCTTAGGGCGCCTGCAATAATAAATATAATACACACAAATTTATAAATGGATAAAAACATTTTATATCAGTAGTATTGAGAACTCATTGATCCCAGAGCAGAGTAAAATAGAGAAAGGGAGACAATGTCTATTTTTTGACCTTTAAAAATGCTGGAACCAAGATCTTGAAAAATACAGAATTGCTCCTTTGTATTTGGCATCAAAGCAAAAAGAAAAAAGAAAAATGAATGCTACATAGTTGGGCTGCTCTTTCTCTACCTAAAGCTTTGCTTTTCGGGAAGTGGTTTGAGGGAATTAGATGTTTTCTATCAGTAAAAGGTTCAGAGCAAAGACTATGCATTTAGGCTTCTTCATTTTCATTGTTCTTTTTCACTTTTGATAGCATTTTTAGGTTCATTCACTGCCAATTTTGTTTCACTCTGAAGTGTCAATAGCCAAGGTGCTCTGAAAGTAGTACATCTCCTGGAACATAAAGCTGAAATAGAAATATAATTTTTAAAACCTCTGCATTTGAAGGTTTTATGGAGGACAGGTGCTCTTTTCATTATGTTGCTCCAACAGCCAATTCTCTGCCCCTCTTCTGGGGTTCTTTTTATGTATTTGCTTTTATTTTGTTCAGATATATATATTATTAACAGGAAAATCTCCCAAAGACAAAGGTTGCCGTTAGGCAGTGCCAAACCGCATGGTTCAGGGCTGGAACCTACACCATCTTACGAACCATGGTTTGTGAGGGACTGCCAAACCAGCACATCAGTTCATGGTTTGAAGTCGGTTTGCAAGCCACAGTTTGTGCAGACTGTGGTTTGTGATATGTCTGGGTTCACAAACTGTTAACCAAGTAACCTGCTACATCACAGCAAGAGGACTGATCTTATGAAGCTACTTTTGTTGTTGTTTAGTCGTTTAGTCGTGTCCGACTCTTCGTGACCCCATGGACCAGAGCACGCCAGGCACTCCTGTCTTCCACTGCCTCCCGCAATTTAGTCAAACTCATCCCGGTAGCTTCAAGAACACTGTCCAACCATCTCATCCTCTGTCGTCCCCTTCTCCTTGTGCCCTCCATCTTTCCCAACATCAGGGTCTTTTCCAGGGAGTCTTCTCTTCTCATGAGGTGGCCAAAGTATTGGAGCCTCAGCTTCACGATCTGTCCTTCCAGTGGGCACTCAGGGCTGATTTCCTTAAGAATGGACATGTTTGATCTTCTTGCAGTCCATGGGACTCTCAAGAGTCTCCTCCAGCACCATAATTCAAAAGCATCAATTCTTCGGCGATCAGCCTTGTTGATGGTCCAGCTCTTACTTCCGTACATCACTACTGGGAAAACCATAGCTTTAACTATACAGACCTTTGTTGGCAAGGTGATGTCTCTACTTTTTAAGATGCTGTCTCGGTTTGTCATTGCTTTTCTCCCAAGAAGCAGGCGTCTTTTAATTTCGTGGCTGCTGTCACCATCTGCAGTGATCATGGAGCCCAAGAAAGTAAAATCTCTCACTGCCTCCATTTCTTCCCCTTCTTTTTGCCAGGAGGTGATGGGACCAGTGGCCATGATCTTCGTTTTTTTGATGTTGAGCTTCAAACCATATTTTGCACTCTCCTTACGAGGCTATGGAAAGCAGACAATCAGCACCATTCATGGATGGCCTGGTATGACAGCAGTATTCATCTGACTTCCCAACAGCTGAGTCACTGCTCTTTTCCTGGGAAGGGGGACAAGTGAGGCTGCACTGCAGAAACACTGGCAGGAAGGATGGATTTGCGGAGTAGCTTGAACCCAATAAACATTTGTGAAGAATCGGAATAGATAAAATACAATGTAGCAATCGCCTATTACAGAAAGCAGAGCTTCCATGACCATCAACTACTGCAGCAGAAAAAGCTTATGAGCAATGCAGTGCAGTGGTACCTCGGGTTAAGAACTTAATTCATTCTAGAGGTCCGTTCTTAACCTGAAACTGTTCTTAACCTGAGGTACCACTTTTTTGCTTTTGTGGGTGCCCAACACCACCAGAGAAGGAAGGAGAAGCAACTGCAGTGGCTTCAGAGTTCCGATGAGATCTTGCAAGACGCCCACGAGATCGTGCAGAGGCTTTACATGACCTTCCTGAGATCTGTGTAGGTGAGGCAGAGTGTCTCCCTTACCAGGGTCCAAGGAAGGTTGTGTGAGGCTTCTGGAGGTCTCTGCGCAATCTCACAAAGCTCTGACAAGATCTCACCAAAACCTGGAAGCCTAATAATAATAATAATAATAATAATAATAATAATAATAATAGCTTATTATTTCTACCCTACCCATCTGGCTGGGTTTCCCCAGCCTCTGGGCTGCTTCCAACAAAAGATTAAAAATACATTAAAACATCAGTCATTAAAAACTTCCCTAAAGAGGGCTGCCTTCAGATGTCTTCTAAACGTCAGGTAGTTGTTTATTTCCTTGACATCTGATGGGAGGGTATTCCACAGGGCGGGCACCACTACCAAGAAGGCCCTCTGCCTGGTTCCCTGTAACTTCACTTCTCGCAGTGAGGGAACCGCCAGAAGGCCCTCAGTGCTGGACCTCAGCCATGTGAGCCATTTTGCTTTAGGCAGGAAAATGGGACATCCCTTATATTCATAAAACTTACTTTCACAACCTCCTCATACCTCCCCTTTCTGTATTCCATTCTCTAATTAAGTCAATTCAGCAAATCCTTTCCCTAATTTCTATATACTTTTTAACCTTTCTTTTCTTAATCACATAATCATTACAGCTTTTAACTCCTTAATTTCTGAAACAACATCGTTCTAGCCTTCAATAATTTTGCAATGTTTCTTAAGATAGTCCTTAAATTTCTTCCAATCTTCTTCCGCTGTCCAATTTCAGAATCCTTAGCGCTTGGCTTATTTCTAAATGACCGTAGGAGCAATTCATTATCGCGCCAAGGTGATTGTTGGAAGTCCTGTGCAAGATCTTCTGCTCGTACATTGGGGCTTCCCCCACTCCTCCCTCTGTGTGCTGTTCCAGGGGCTCTGCAAAACCCTTCCAGAGCCAATTTCAGGGAACACAAAGGGAGCAGAGAGAGGGGAAGCCCCACGACACAAGCAGGAGTCCTTGTGCAGTGCTTCCATTTACGGGATTTAGTTGAACCCCACCCTGTATGAATGGGTATATCTACATCAAGAGATAAAAACATAGTTCATCTGGGTATCTCTTGGTTTGGTTTTTCTTTGAGAACTTGAGAGTCTCCTTCAGCCATTCTAGACATATTTAAATATAAATTTATAAAACAAATAATAATACAGTGAATCTCTTTGTCCATATTTATATTCTCTTAAATCATACTATTGAAAATTTCCAACAGTGTTTTAACTGCCTTCTAGCTTAGTATATTTAAACCTCTGAATGAATTTATTGATGGTGGCAAAGAAAAAATATGTAGGAAAATGAATGAATTCCCTTGAGATACATGGTATGTCATGAACTTCCTGAAGTTATTTTCAAATGTTTCTGCCAGCACCAATAAATCCCTCAAGTTTCAGAATAGACTGTATTAATTAAAGAACTGGATTAGGTGTTTTAAAGTTGCTGAAAGTTATATCTGCAATCGGTCATGTTCGGAGTGTATGTTCAAGATGAAATATCTGCTATTTTAACAAGCAGACATACAAACCAGCAGCAATAGCATTTCAGATGTTTGATTAGTCATATTCTTCTTGTAATTTTGGTTTACAGGATGTGTGTTTATTATTTCCATATACAGCATGCATGCACACAGAGTCTAAGACTCTCCTAAACATATTGACTCTAGTTTTGGTGTTTTTTTTAAAGAACTCTTGAAATCTTTATGAGAACCATTTTCATCCAACTTTACCGCTTCTGTTTCTTCTTGCCATGTGCTAGTCATGAGAGGCTGGTGAAAGAGACATGGGCCTTCTTTGAAAGGCTGTTGTACACTTGTAGTTTGGGACTCTTTAATAAATAAAATATAAATATAAATATAAATATAAATATAAATATAAATATAAATATAAATATAAATATAAATATAAATATAAATATAAATTTTATTTATATCCCGCCCTCCCCAGCCGAAGCCGGGCTCAGGGCGGCTAACAACAATAAAACAGTACAAAAGTACAACACAACACAACACTCTAAAAATCATTCATTATAAAATTAATTAATTCAAGCCACTGGCAACCATTGGGCCAGAGCTCCGCGAAGATTGCCGAGGGAGTGGGTCAGGCTGTGCCCTGGCCAAAGGCTTGGTGGAACAGCTCTGTCTTGCAGGCCCTGCGGAAAGATGTCAAGTCCCGCAGGGTCCTAGTCTCTTGTGACAGAGTGTTCCACCAGATCGGGGCCACAGCCGAAACAGCCCTGGCTCTGGTTGAGGCCAGCCTAACCTCCCTGTGGCCCAGGATCTCCAAGATGTTTTTGTTTGAAGACCGTAAGGTCCTCCATGGGACATACCAGGAGAGGCGGTCCCATAGGTACAAGGGTCCTAGGCCACGAAGGGCTTTAAAGGTTAAAACCAGCACCTTAAACCTGATCCTGTACCCCACCAGGAGCCAGTGCAACTGGTATAGCACCGGGTTTGGACCCAGTATTCATCATTATTATTACTATATCGGAAATAAAAGAAATATATCAAAGACAAGCATACAGTAAAGTCTCCTCTGTAACCAGAGGTAGCACTTTTTAAAGTTTATTCTGAATCTTTTGGAGAAAACTGCCTGCATATGCTTTTCTTTTTCTCTAGAATAAGAAAAATTAGACACTTGCTCATCGTATTCTGAAGTGGACAATCTAAACCTCATAGCTTTAAGAAATTCCCCATATTATCAACTAGAAAAGTAAATTTTTTAATTGATTTTAATATTGTAGTATTAATTTGTGAGGTGGAAGACGTAGTGAATGAATATTGTATGTTACTGTTGTACCCTGCCTTGGGTACGAATACTCCTGCTGCTACTACTATTAATATTTTTATATGAGATGAATAAAAAAAATCGCATACGTGTGGATTCCTGGACTACCACAATAATAGCTAAAAGTCCTTCCAATTAAAAAAAATGATAAACTCCCTGAATTTGAGCTGCTTTAATCCAAATTAATGGGGAAAGCCTACATTACTAAGCACGGTTATAATTTGGAAACAAGTTCCACTGAAACTCCATTGCGGGGGTTGAAGTGCCAATTGTTTGAAACAAAATTACCTCAGCCTCAACCTGTTTGTGGATAGCAGCCTAAGAATATGGTGCAAGTCACTAATCTGGAAACAGGTAATGTACCAAGGCACACATTTTTGACATGGTAAGTACTAGACGTTCCCACAAGGAAAGAATAATGTAAGTTTCCCAACCCCTGAAGGAAACATAATCCTGAGTTTATATCAGATGCTTTATGGAAGTTTATTGGAATATCCAACAGGGTTCATGTAGTGTGTCACAAGGTAAAGCCTGTTCATTGGTGATTTAGTAGCAGCATGTGCCAGTGTTACTGTAATTTATAGAACACAGATGGTCAGGGAGTTGCCCTGCTGACTTGTACCTCAATAAGAAGCGAAGCCCTGCACGTTATGGGCTGTGGATACCTCTAGTTGACTTTCCGAAATTATACGCTGATACAGAGATCTCCCCTAATGTTAAAAGATTCCAGGAACCAGCAATCTTGCAATTAAGAGGCCTGTTTGCGAAAGTGGGGGCAACTGCAAACGAGTAACGTTTACAAAGGCAGATACAAATGAACTACATGAAAGGAAAATGAATTGTAAGAATTATAGCTTCCTTTCTCCAGGGTTGAGATTTTAAACTGATGCTTTCTGTCATCTGGTAAATCGATAAGGGGAAAAGGTTAACGCTATTATCTTGAGTCTCTGCAAAATAAGCATTTGGTTTTAGGTTTTAGTTTAGTTCACTGTTTGTTTGCTCCTTATAATTTAATGGATGTGACTCAACCAATGTTAAGCACATCTAGATCATGTTAATTTCAATGAAAGGGTTAAGTGTATGCTTAAATATTTCTTATATAAATCAATGGGTGTTAAACAGCACAATCCTATGCAATTCTACTCAGCAGTAAGTCCTATTAAGTTCAATGAGGCTTAAAAAGGTAAGTAAAGGACTCCTGACAGTTAAGTCCAGTTGCGAACGACTCTGGGGTTGCGGCGCTCATCTTGCTTACTTCTATGGGGATTACTTCTAGGTAATTCTGGGGTTCTATGATTTTCAGTGGGTAGTGGATTGCCACCTAAAGTATTTATATTTGCATTTTATCTAATACATCTAGGCACTTGAAAACAGAGGTTTGGTGTACACCAGGAAGTGCTAAAACTTTGGCCCTCCAGATTTGCTGAACTATAATTCCCATCAGCCCTAGCAAGGATAGCTGGTGAGAGTTGCAGTTCCACAGTATCTGGAGGGCCAAAGGTTCCCCACTTCCCCACCAAACCCAGCAACCTTCTTTATGTGGTAGAGAAGAGGACACGTACCTGAGGCAGTGGCGTAGCGTGGGGAGTGCAGGGGGGCCGGCCGCACCGGGCGCAACATCCGGGGGTTAGGGCAAATCCACGGGTTAGGGGGTGCAAATCCACGAGTTAGGGGGCGCAAATCCACGGGTTAGGGGGCGCAAATTACTTGTCTTGCCCCGGGTGCTGACAACCCACGCTACGCCACTGACCTGAGGTAACGCGGAAAGTGGGCAATTCACAGGGCCACCTAAAGGCCTGATTCCTCTGATTCTTCACTTGTAAAAAAAAAATGGGGAGTCCTGCAAATTAGGCTGACAGGTGTCAGTACAGGTGTCCACAAGCAATGCCTTTTCCAGGGGTGTCAACTCTATGGAGCTGACCCACCCAATGGGTCTTTGCACCCTACCCAATATCCTTTTGGAGGAGGCCAGGCCCCGTCAGTGTTGAGGGGAGAGGAAGACCGAGCATGGAGCTGAGCATGGTGTGGTTTCAATGCCCAGCTCCTCCTGAGCATGAGAGAGAAGGAGCCAGCAGCCATTGAAGCCACGTTGTGCTGGGCTCTGGACTCAGCCTCCTCCTGACGATGCCATGATGCATGCATGATGTCACACACACAACACATGGCATTAAACGCCCACAGTGCACGCCGGGCTCTCTCAATCTTGGGTGCAAGTTGGCCTCTCTGGCCTTGTGTCACAGGCTGCCTTGCAGAGCACTTTTCCACCAGGTAACAGTAGTAGTGTGTTTATTGTGGTGAACCAGCCAATGACACAAACTGGAAGATCACAGCTTTGATCAGGAACGGCAGACTAAGACCTATAAGACTATGCAATAAAAAACCCACTATTTTTAAATTTCCATCTTCTCAGTGAAAATGAGTATTTGTCCCTTCAAGAAAAATACACATGTGAACTGAACTAGAATCTCATCTTATTCTGTTGTTTTTTCCTCTTGTATTCACATGATAGCCAGTTCTTTGTGGTCTGTGCTGAATATGGTGTGTGTGTTCCTTTAAACAAAAAATAAAAAAACACCTTAGCAATGATAATAACACTTTGACCCTGATCACTTTGCAAGAAGCATATTGTTGCAGTATTTTTGCTATAATGTCCTGTTGCCGGGTGCTGATTTTTAGAACAATAGTATTTGTTAAAGTAAAAGCTAAAGGGACCCCTGACCATTAGGTCCAGTCGTGGCCGACTCTGGGGTTGCGGTGCTCATCTCGCTTTATTGGCCGAGGGAGCCGGCGTACAGCTTCCGGGTCATGTGGCCAGCATGACTAAGCCACTTCTGGCGAACCAGAGCAGCACACAGAAACGCCGTTTCCCTTCAACACCGGAGCAGTACCTATTTATCTACTTGCACTTTGAGATGCTTTTGAACTGCTGGGTTGGCATGAGCAGGCACCGAGCAACAGGAGCCCACCCCATCAAGGGGATTCGAACCGCCGACCTTCTGATCGGCAAGCCCTAGGCTCTGTGGTTTAACCCACAGCGCCACCACGTCCCTATTTGTTAAAGTACCCTTATTCAAATGAACATTTGTAGAACTTAGTTCCAGGAGAATGTATTAGAAAGAGACTGCTTTCTATATGAAGTGAGGAGAGAGCAATTTAAGCAGCTAAAGAAGAAACTATATTAACTCACATATTAGAGCTCTTTGGTGCAGGGGGGCGGGGTGTATAATCTGCTTCATTGTATTTGTTTCAAATAATTAGCATTGTATCTAGATGGTGTTAATGTTCCTCATCCTCTGCTTTCAGACAGAAAGGAAATGTTGCAGGTGAAATGAGAACCAAGTTGAATAACTGGGCAGCTGCAAACACAAGCAGCAGGAACACCTTTTGCATTACCAGGTGATGATGTTCTTGACAATTTTGCTACAGATCCCCAGCTGGGGTGTGTCAGTTTCTATTTTCTCAGAGCTGTGCTGATTTACACCAGCCGAAAGCCTGGTCCATTGTCTACTCCATTACTTTTAGCAGGCAAATCATCTTGCTATGGAATGCATCTTCTGCAAGCAATTTGTCAATGAACGTATTGTAATATATATCTATATATACATCTATTTATTTATCTCAGTGTGCATGTGTATGTACACACACACACACACACACACACACACACACACACACACAAATGCTCACTCACCCTGAACAGTGTTAAAAGAAGCTACTATATAGATTTCTTGCCATTAATATTGGTCATTTCTACTTCTGGAGGGAACAGTTTCCACTTCAACTTATATTAGCAGCCTGGAACTGATACACTTTTAGTAGCACTACCAAAAGCTTGGAAGGCATATTTTTTCTCAATGTAAGTTGAAGACTTCTGACTCCTCAGAACTTGGATTCTCCAAATTCAGATGCTGCTTTTGAGAAATATTGTTTGACAATATTTAATGTTATATACAATTACCAAGGCTAAGCTAACAGTGTATAATAGATCATACATGGGTTTCAGAAAATGTCTGCACCATGCCAGAATGCCCCTTAAATATAGAGGCAGACACCTGAATACATAAAGACTACTGGGTGACCAGTATCACCTCCATATTTCCAGTCATAAAAGATTGTCAACATTGCCTTAAGAATGTGGATTGATTCCACATTTTGAACACATAACTATAAAATATATACAGCACTCTGGTAATCAAAGGTTAAGATCAAGGGAGGCTGCATTTGACATAATATGAGGGACAGAATTAAGTTTGAGTTTTGAATGAATGATATTTAAATAACATAGATTCCCATATAGATTACTTGTTCTGCTTAATGATGCTGGTGAGAATATACACTGAATATTTGGGGTAAATGGGGAATGGGCAAGGAGGATTAGATTTAAGAAAAAAATAAGCCCACACAGAGAAAAGAACCAGAAGGAGAGCTGTAAGGCAAATAAAATTGACAGCCTCTCAAAACTCAGGTGGCACTTTCTCTTTCCAGTTAATTAAAGTTTTAATTACATGGCTTCTTGTGACTCCTTCATACCTAATAAAGTAGACTCTGTGGGGCGGCAAAGTTGGGTTTTGCTTGAACTGCAGGTGTAAGGCTCAGCATGAGACATAAATCAACTTCTTAAACATGTTGCCAGGATATGTTCTGGCTTTTTCTTCCCATTCACTTGTAAAATTATGGCATCTTTTCACCATTTGTCCTCACAGAACCGTTCAAAGGGGCTGTGTGTTGAATTGCGTCTGTATTTTCACTGTGTCAGAATATTTTCACCTAACCATATTCTATAGTCCTGGGGCCACTTTCATGATGTGCAAAATCAGCTGAACACATGGCAAGATGGAAAGTGGATGGTGGTTGAATGAATGAGTTCATTTTCAATAAAGCAAGAGGAAAATTAAACCATCTGCCCCCTATACCATCTTGCCATCCTTCTTGCTGATTTGATGTCAGTTCAAAATAATTTCAATATAAACAAATCTGCAGTAGATCTTGAGTTACCATTTACCACGTGGTAACTTACCTACGTGCAGGTAGCAATTTAGTCATCCAGGCATCTCAACTGTCCTACCAAGTGGTGAGTATCTTACTGGTTTTGTAAATTTCTGATCAGGTGCAGAAATGTGGCAAAGACTTTTTCCTCTCCACTTGGCGAGAAATTACAGCATTAAATTTCCAGTTTATTTCATGTGCCAGTTCTAGGACTCTTTAAAATAAAACTGAAATCCAATTGGCACCGTAATTTAAAGTGTTTTGCAAGAAAATCTGTCTGGCAATAAGTAATGACAGCTGAGTGGTACTTTTTCATAGGTTTTTTCTTCTTCAAAACTGCTAGGCACTGATTGCTAATGCAGATTCAGAACCTATAGAATTTCTCTGAACACAATCAAAGGTATTTTTCTCAGTTGTGAGGGGTTGTTTTTTTAAAAAATAAAAAAGCATCTGCAAGATTGCCTAAATCAAATGAGAACCACAATTCTGGTAGTGAGGGCAGACATTAAGGAGGAGCCAATGGAATAATGGAGCAGGGGAATCGGTCAACCCCCACACCCACCTACTGTGGCTACAATTATGAAAGGTGGGCTTTTGTGTGTGTTTTTTTTAAAAAGATAATAGTGAAACTTGGAGATAAGATTACATCAAGCCTGTTGTCGCATAAAGTTTGGCTCTTCGCGTGCTGTCAAAGCAGAGAAATGTGGGGAACAAAGAGAGAACAGCCTAAGAAACCAATTTAGTGAAGAAAGCAATAACACATAAGTAAAGAAAGCCAGGTGTAGATCTTAAGCAGCAGCAAATGATCTTTAGGGACATCATTAGCTGATTAATTTAACCTTGCTATTATCACTATAAAAATTCCACTTTGGGAAGAAGAGTTTAATGGGGAAAGTGGTCCACGAGGAATAGTGTGAGACTGGAGCGTAAGCAATTTTGAGTTTTCTCAACTCTGCTTGACTTGTGGGGAGATTTTAAAGAAACATGATCTTAACGAAATTTAAGGAGTTGAAGAGGATGCACGTGTCCATTTTGTATTCTTATGGGAGCACTTCTGCAAGAAGCAAAGATAAATGTGGAGGAATGAAGCAGCATGGGTCCAGGGGGTTCATTATTTTAAGGTTGTTGGCAAACTGTTCTCCAATTATGGTTATTGAATACAAGATTCTACTCAGTTCCACCCAATAACACAATCAACTGGAGAAAGCAATTTTTTAAAAACTTGACATAAGTTTTTGGAACTCCAAGCACAGTTCTTTCAAGGCCATAGTTAACATCTTAATCAGTTTGGGGTTTGGAGGAGAGGCTGGGATTTGTTCTAACCCAATTTGGGGGGTTTTCTGCAGAAGATACTCTCCTACTCTGCATTCACCCCAATTAAGTTCTTGTAATGTACTGACTTCTAAATCTAGAAATCTAAGATGATTCTGTTATCACCAGTTACTGATATTACGAAGGGTCACAATTTATGTTTTGTATTCATATAAGCTCTAATTGAATTGTCACAGGCTGCACTTTATTCATCTCATTGGCAATTTAACTTCAAACTTTACAAAGTCTTCGTTCTATATGCCCAATTGGCCCTACCTGCCAACTGAAGATTGCATTTCATGCATCTGATGAAGTAGTAGTGTCTAGTCCACAAAAGCTTATGATTCTGTTGGGCATCAAGGCAGGGAAGGAAACGTGATATTGTTTCCAGATATTGCTGGACTCCAACTCTCATTTTCCCCAACCAGCATGGTCAAGGATGATGGAAATTATAGTCTAACAACATCTGTAGGGCTGGAAGCCCAAAAGTATTAAGTTGCCAAAACTTAGATTCGCAGAATGTTTAGGGTATGCATACCCTGTATCCCCCCAGAAAAAAGCACTGCCTGCCATATTCAATACTAGAAGATTTTTAATAAATGCATGCACACTTTAGAAATGGGAAAGCCATGGGAACTAGAAAGGCATACAAAAGTTAATACATAAACCCTTTGGGGGGTTTTGCTTTGTTCTTTTAGCTGAAGATTTTTTAGAAAAACAAAGACTTTGAGGCCATTTGATCTTATGCAGAGACAGACAAGAGAAGATATTTAACATGTCAGCAAAAGCACTATAAATGGTTTGCCAGTGATAAGCCCATTGTAAGTCCCTTTGGGTTGCCCTGAGCAAGATATAGCGACTAACGAATACAACAAATAAATAAATTCTGACAGTTACCAAAGCTGGATCCATTGGAAGAAGTAGAAACTAAGGCAGGCATAGGCAAACTCGGCCCTCCAGATGTTTTGGGACTACAACTCCCATCATCCTTAGCTAACAGGACCAGTGGTCAGGGGTGATGGGAGTTGTAGTCCCAAAACATCTGGAGGGCCGAGTTTGCCTATGCCTGAACCAAGGCAAAAGTTCATGAAGTCCTTTTCGCACACTGCTGGCTGACCTCCAGGAGGAACAACCTGATCATAAGAGTACATGATCAAATCTTATTGAGTAATAGGCAATGTTGGAGGTATAGGCTGACCTGCTAGAATCACACAATGAGATCTTACAGAGGGCTTCAACCATGCATATACATTTTACTGTCTGAAAGCTTTTTGACAGCCACTTGACTAGCATGGGAAAGTCCCATTTCCCCAACCCCATGTCAAGTAAACCATTGAGTGGATCTCAAGCAATAATGATCAAGAAGGCCCAATGCCTACCATATTTGAATGCCCGGCTTGTACTGTCATGTAGGAAGAGATGTATTGGTTGAAAGTGGCCCCAGGTTTTCTGAACAGAATGAGATGGGGGAGACAGTGCCTGTTGTTCTCTCTTCAGTTTGGAAATGAGAAGGAATTGTGTGTTTTGGCCACTTGGTCTGTAATTTTAAAACTAATATTTATCATGACTTTGTTCCTGGCTACTCTGACTACAAAAGCATTTGGGTAACAAAGCAAAATACAATTCATGTTTTTAACCGGCTTCAAAAACAAAGCGGCATATTGAATACAAAGAAATATGGCATTTGCACAACACAGTAAGTGTCTATTTAAGAGCTAGTGAATGGTTCAAGTAAGAGATTGAGCTGTGAAAAGAAATCCCAGATTCATCTCTCACTTCCTACTCACAACAGATAGGATTAAAAAAGCCACATTCTCTCTTAGCTTTGGCCACCCGCAATTCCCTACATGTGATGCATTAATAAGTGTTGTTGTTTAGTCGTGTAGTCGTGTCCGACTCTTCGTGACCCCCATGGACCAGAGCACGCCAGGCACTCCTGTCTTCCACTGCCTCCCGCAGTTTGGTCAAACTCATGCTGGTAGCTTTGAGAACACTGTCCAACCATCTCGTCCTCTGTTGTCCCCTTCTCCTTGTGCCCTCCATCTTTTCCAACATCAGGGTCTTTTCCAGGGAGTCTTCTCTTCTCATGAGGTGGCCAAAGTACTGGAGCCTCAGTTTCACGATCTGTCCTTCCAGTGAGCACTCAGGGTTGATTTCCTTAAGGATGGATAGGTTTGATCTTCTTGCAGTCCATGGGACTCTCAAGAGTCTTCTCCAGCACCATTAATAAGTATTCTTATGATAATATATTTTTCAGTGTGGCTAGAGTTTCAGGCAAGCAAGATGGCCCTGAGTTTTACTGGAGTAAACACTATTCAACTTTGTTCTAGTTAGGTGGTATGTTGGCATCTGTCTGTCTTAGGAAACAATGGAAGAGTGCATAAAGTCAAACTGTTGGAGAGTTACAGTGCCTACTGTGGCTGTAGAGATCAATATGGGAGAGACATGTTTTGTTGCAGCTGGGGCAGATGAGGGTGTGCAGTTTTGCTGCTACAGGTACACCATGGCATTTCTGCTCTCGGTATACTTTACAGCGGCCTCCTCTGGTGACTGCTGTGGGTACACAACTTGACTGGCTGTCTCTAACCACTGTGATCACCTGCAAGGGATTCCTAGATGGCAGGGTTAATGTTGCCAGCCTTCACGACACATTCGCAGGCATCTTTGTGTAACAAAAAGAATAACATATTGGAGGTCCTGAGCCTCAATGAGATTAGACTGACCTCGACCAGGGCCAGGACCTTTTCGGCCGTGGCCCCGGTCTGATGGAACACTCTGTCTCAAGAGACCAGGGCCTTGCAGGATTTGACATCTTTCCGCAGGGCCTGCAAGACGGAGCTGTTCCGCCAGGCCTTTGGTCGGGGTTCAGTCTGACTCCCCCCCCCCCTTCATAAGAACTTGCATGAAAACAACCTCCCAATTTTTCTCACAGGCTCACATATGTTCAACACAAACCGTTAGGCCTGGTGAGCATTTAAGGTCCCCAACCCTAATCTGTGGGTTGCCATCTGATTGGATTTTACATTGGTACCTCAGGTTATAGACGCTTCAGGTTGCATACGCTTCAGATTACAGACTCCGCTAACTCAGAAATAGTACCTCGGGTTAAGAACTTTGCTTCGGGATGAGAACAGAAATCGTGCAGTGGGGGCGCGGCGGCAGCAGGAGGCCCCATTAGCTAAAGTGGTGCTTCGGATTAAGAACAGTTTCAGGTTAAGAACGGACCTCCGGAACGAATTAAGTTCTTAACCGGATGTACTACTGTATGCTGATCCTGATCTGATTTTAGGATGTATTTTAATTGATTGCCTGATTTTATGTTAATGTGTTAATTTGATGTTAGCCGCTCTGAGCCCGGTTTTGGCCAGGGAGGGCGGGGTATAAATAAAAATTATTATTATTATTATTATTATTATTATTATTATTATTATTATTATTAACAGAGTTGGTCCCGCAACGTGTCTAGTGCCTGAAGCCAGTTGCCCATAGAGCATATCTTTGGGAATCCTCCCATCTTCCATTCTGTGGACATGTCCAAGCCAGCACAGACATCACTGAGACTGAAGTGCAAACAAACTGGGGATGTGGGCTTAGGAATTACTATAGCACTGAAGTTATAAATTTCCACAACATGCAGCACGTTGGGCTGCATCCTAACTTTCCTTTCATGGGTGTTTTTGGCACAGGGTTGATTGTAGTCCCTTAGGGCAGAGTGAGTCCATGCCTGCATGAGAACAGCACTGTCTGTGCCGAATTTTATTTTTTATTCGAATTTTTTATTGATTGGTAATGGGTGGAATAGGATGCGGGTGGCACTGTGGGTTAAACCACAGAGCCTAGGACTTGCCAATCAGAAGGTCGGCAGCTCCAATCTGCACGACGGGATGAGCTCCCATTGCTTGGTCCCTGCTCCTGCCAACCTAGCAGTGCGAAAGCACGTCAAAGTGCAAGTAGATAAATAGGTACCACTCCGGCGGGAAGGTAAACGGCGTTTCCATGCGCTGCTCTGGTTCACCAGAAGCGGCTTAGTCATGCTGGCCACATGACCCAGAAGCTGTACGCCGGCTCCCTCGGCCAATAAAGCAAGGTGAGCGCCACAACCCCAGAGTCGGCCACAACTGGACCTAATGGTCAGGGGTCCCTTTACCTTTACCTTAATGGGTGGAATCCAATTCTGCTGTTCCACACATAATGGCTGTTGATCCAGCAGCTACATCAGCTAATGGAGAAGGAGGGAAGTCTACGTCCGCAGATTTTCCTTCCCCATGCTGTAGTGCCCTGAAAACCTGGCCCTGAATGGTGTGGACAGTAGTGCAAGGGTTTATGAGGGATGGGAGAACGGAATAGAATTCTCTCCCTTCCTCTTAGATGTTTCTGCTGGAATAAAAGTGAAATGGCAGCATTGCATGTCATCCACATATTACAGAGATATGTGAAGAACAAAAATCTGACCAAAAGTGTGTTAGGAAAACCTAAGTTCCTCATTGCAGGGAAATCAAAGTAAAATAAAAATTACACACACCCCACCCCCCAAAAAAGTAAAAAAGAGGTCCTGAAAGGTAGGTCTTAGTACAGAAAGCTAAAAGGAGAGTATATTGGAGCAAATGGTCTGTAATCCCCCAGTGCTACAGAGCTATTGAATGTTGAGGCTTGGGCTGGGTTGAGCTTTTGGTCTTCAACAGCTGGAAGAAGGCATTCAGCATAAAACCTTGTAATTTGCTTCCAGGGCTAGTTAAACGAAATGGCCCATACTTATGGAAAGGAAACACCAAAGAATTATGAATATAACTGAATTAATTATTTCGGCATATCTTCATGAGATGTTTTTACTATGTACCCAACTCTCGTTAATGTTCTCAGTAACATCCTTCAGAAGTTGGCAGTACGGAAGTCGCAGGAATTTTAAATATTACAGATGCTGGTTTTAAAGGAACAAATCGCTCGATCTGTAGCCCTGCCCAGAGTGGTGCTATGCATTAGATTTGCACCCCATTAAACCCTTCTCTATAGTGGTGGTAAATCTGGGGCTCATTAACATTTAGAGATCCAGTTTGCTCATAGCCAGATGACTCCATCTTATTCTTTGAGATGAATGTGCCTTTACAAAAAAAAAAATGCGATAATTGATTACAGAGCTGTGCTATTTGCAAATTCATTTTATTGGCCTTTCATTAGCTCAATACTAGCTCTTGCAGAGCATTTTTAATTAGTGCAGTACAATAAAAGGATCAGAACAACTTTATGGTGGATGCTATTAATAAGAGAAAAGGTAATTTTTAAGTAACCCTTGGGTGAACTGCTGGGGGGGAACCCCACCCCCATTTCATGTTTGAAGAGGTTTCCTGTGCATTCCATGCACCAGGAGTCTCTGTAGGGCTGTTTGAACTTTACCAGCTTTTCTAAAAGGGGTTCTCCATAGGTAAGATTTTTAAAATCCCAGACCACATTTGAGTTTGAAGTTTTAAAAACCCAGCCTCCATTTTTTATTTTATTTTTTGCTTACTTCAGCACTGAGATGTGAATGTCCTGAAAGTATTGCATGTTTCATATGTATGAATAGATTTTTAAAAATCTGAATACCGGTAACTGATAAAACAGGACCCTAAAACTGAAACACATTCTTTCCTGGGCCCCGCATGTTTATAAATGACTAGGACGAAGGAACGGAGGAGATGCTCATCAAATTTGCAGGTTTCCCCAGTCTGGGGCTTAGCTCCCTGAAATTTCACTCTCAGTGTGGACTTTGATGTCGAAAGGGATCCTCCCTGAAAGGAGAGCTGAAGGAAACATAAGCAGCAGGAAGTGCAAGGAGAGTTCAGCTCCTGTCACCAGTGTGCTGCCTTCTACCCTAAAAATCTACTCCACTCCAGCTTTGTCTGGGTTGGAGCAGACAAGCTTTAAACATCTGTAACCATCACATAGTCTAATCCTCATTTAAACATTCAGCAAGGGGCTTGCAGACCATCTGCTATAGACAGAACTATTTCTCTTTCTATCAGAATACCAAGGCATCCTCTGACATTCCCCTTAGGGCCTCTGCTCATCCTCCAATGGGACAAGTATATCAGCAGGTCGTATAAGACCCTTAACAACAAATAATAATTGTTAGGTTTATCCATAAAACTTTTGGCTTACCCTGGGCTATCACCAAGCAAAATCAACTATGGCTCGTTGAATTAATTGGATTGATTTGATTTGCTGTACTTCTACGGCGCTTTACATTTCGTATGACTCTCAGAGCGGCTTAAAAGGTAAAGGGACCCCTGACCATTAGGTCCAGTCGTGACCGACTCTGGGGTTGTGGCGCTCATCTCGCTTTACTGGCCGAGGGAGCCAACGTACAGCTTCTGGGTCATGTGGCCAGCATGACTAAGCCGCTTCTGGCAAACCAGAGCAGCGCACAGAAATGCTGTTTACCTTCCCGCCAGAGTGGTACCTATTTATCTACTTGTACTTTGACGTGCTTTCAAACTGCTAGGTTGGCAGGAGCAGGGACCGAGCGACGGGAGCTTACACCATCGCGGGGATTCGAACTGCCAACCTTCTGATCGGCAAGTCCTAGGCTCTGTGGTTTAACCCACAGTGCCACCCGCGTCCCCAGAGCGGCTTACACACAGTAAATAACAATAACATAATGAAGCATAATAGGACATCATAAATACAGCATAAATAATATAAGGTAATTAACACATCATCTATAAAACAATTACAATATATTGTGAAGCCCATTGTGAAGCCAGCTCCAGCAGATGCTGCACCAGCGTGGTCCTCAAGGTCCACCTGTAAGGTGAATGTTGAATCTAGGTGCCCTGCCCAGGTGCCTACCTCACTCTCGATAATCAGGAAGTCCATCCCCACTCAAGGAGTCCAAGATGAGCCTGTTCCTCTGAAGCAGCCTTCCTCAACCTCGGCCCTCCAGATGTTTTTGGCCTACAACTCCCATGATCCCTAGCTAGCAGGACCAGTGGTCAGGGATGATGGGAATTGTAGTCTCAAAACATCTGGAGGGCCGAGGTTGAGGAAGCCTGCTCTGGAGCGTCGAGACACAACTGCACTCAGTCCATGCAGCACCTCCATGCTCAGAACATTGATGCTCATTGATACTCTATGTCGTCTGCCCAGAAAGTTTGTTCCCCCCTCTATCTGGGTTTGTTCTGTGCTCCCCAGGAAGCCATGCAAGATACTTAGGGAAATTATTTTCCACCCAAGGTAGGTTAATTGCTTACCTTCTGTGTTATCGGATGGCCAATTTAAGTGTACCCCTTCCAGTGAACCGCTCAGCTTCTATTCCCTCAAAAATTTCCACCTTTCAGCAGATCAGAATAAATTATTAGAAACTGTGGCTAGATTTCTCTTTTTGGTTGCAAAAAAACCCCAAGGAAATCTCCCCCAATTAAACCTTTCCTGTCCAGCTGCTGTTCTCGTGTATTATATATTTTTGTAAACTGCTTTGAGGGGTGTGGTTTTTTTACAATTAAAGTGTGCATAAATTTAATGAAAGAAACAAATAAAGTTACAGTTTTTAATCTGATGCTTTTAAGGCATGGTGCGTGACGAGGCTTACACACCACCAGTTTAGGGCTTCTGGAGAATTTGGCACAGGGGACTGAAAATGGCAGGCCAGCACTGGCTTCTGCTATGGAGCATAAGTGCTGCGTGCATTCACCTCACTGAGACAACAGCAGGCCGGTGCAGGCACAAGATACGCATGTATGTGGACTGCTACGACCAAGTGCAATAAATAAGCCTGTCCAATCCCTTCCAAAAGCCCTGTGCAACTAAGAAATCATGTCTTCATTTTGCCTCATCTCAGGAATATACATCTCAATAGAAGACTCTGTCCAAAATATTCTTCCTCAAATCAGCAACAGAGGAATCAGCTGAGGAATCAACAAGGAGGATTCTGTCTACATGGTAGTTGTGTAAATCTTTTTACGCTCCGTTTTCCAAAGTTACAGATGCAAAATCCAGCAGTCTGGGACAGCATATAGATTTATGACTTGGGATTTATGTACTGGCCTGGATAAAATGCAAGCGGATCTGACTTTTGAGGGAAGCAGACAACACGGGGATTCAGTCTAAAAAAGTAGGATTTGACTGTGGAAATCATTCCTTGTGACAGACATTCATGGGAGTTAATGGCATTTTTTTTTTCAACTTTCCAGAAGGCTTTTGGGAATCAAGCCTTTGTGAAACTTATTTTCTTAGTGATTTTAATTTTCACCTACTTCTGCACTTCCTGGTTTTGACTTGGATTGAAAGCTGAAATACCACAAAAAAGTTATTCTCACCATATTTTCTCAAGTCTGGTTTCAGTCAGGAAGTAGTGGTAATCTTACAAAGAAAGATACCTCTCTCAAGACAGTTTTAGCTCAATTTCCAGAGTTTTAAAATGGTACTGATAGGTTTTACTGAGGCTTAGATAAGTCCTGAATATTTTTAGGGTTATCCAGCCAAACACTCAGACTCTAAGTTTCATATGAATTGCCTCTGACAATTTTAGAGGAATCTGATAGCTATAAACCAATTAGCTTTATTCCCTTTAAAAATATGACAAATTACCTAAGAAAACATGAAACTTGCCTGTATATACAGGGGGGGAAATATTATAGAACTTTCCCATTTATTCATGGATAGGGTTGTAAAGTGAGGGTTACAAAGTTTACCAATCGAATGTTCTCGATTTATACTGATAGTTGGAATGGATACAGCAAATGCACTCCAGACACCTAAAGTACATCCATATGCACATACAGGGGGCTTTGCCAATTTTTGCTTCATACTGCAAGGCCTCGTCTGCATCAAATGCATCTCCAGGGAATCCTTCCCCACCCCGCTAATTTTCAAGAGTAGCTTTTCAATGGGCATGACAAAGGCGTCTGTACGCACCTATTTGGAAGCTGACCATTTTCTTTGTTGGACAAAAACTGGCAATTGTTTTGGTGTAAGTGACAAGAAGGGACGCAGGTGGCGCTGTGGTGTAAACCACTGAGTCTTGGGCTTGCCAATCGGAAGGTTGGCGGTTCAAATCCCCGCAACGGGGTGAGCTCCTGTTGTTCAGTCCCTGCTCCTGCCAACCTAGCAGTTCGAAAGCATGTCAAAAAGGCAAGTAGATAAATAGGTACCGCACCAGTGGGAAGGTAAACGCCGTTTCCGTGCGCTGCTCTGGTTCGCCAGAAGCGGCTTAGTCATTCTGGCCAAATGACCTGGAAAAACTGTTTGCGGACAAATGCCAGCTCCCTCAGCCTGTAAAGCAAGATGAGCGCCGCAACCCCAGAGTCGTCTGCGACTGGACTTTACCTTTTTAAGTGACAAGAATTTGGGCACGTGCATTTCAAAGAAGTCTCTTGCATTAATTTAAACATTTAGTTTTATACTGATGGTGGTCAAATGATGACGCTTGACCAGGAATGACCCCAAGGGGTTAGTGTAGGGTAATGGGCGCTCCTGCATTTCACATGGCCAGCTTCCAGTAAGAACCCAGTAATGGTCTCCCGCCTTCCTGCCCCCCTTTCAACCACCAACCCCAAATTGGTTTTTGATGAATTTGCCCCCCATTTTCATTCATCTTCATTGACTTTGGTATGAACTTCCCTGTAAATATTTCTTGCACCCCTACCTGAGCATTTAAAAAGTTTGTATATATTCATTTTAATTATTTAAGAAATTTCTATACTTCTTATTAAGGAACGCGGGTGGCGCTGTGGGGTAAACCACAGAGCCTAGGGCCTGCCGATCAGAAGGTTGGCAGTTCGAATCCCCGCGATGGGGTGAGCTCCCGTTGCTCGGTCCCTGCTCCTGCCCACCTAGCAGTGCGAAAGCACGTCAAAGTACAAGTAGATAAATAGGTACCACTCCGTCAGGACGGTAAACGGCATTTCCATGCGCTGCTCTGGTTCGCCAGAAGCGGCTTAGTCATGCTGGCCACATGACCCAGAAGCTGTACGCCGGCTCCCTCGGCCAATAAAGCGAGATGAGCGCCGCAACCCCAGAGTCGGCCACGACTGGACCTAATGGTCAGGGGTCCCTTTACCTTTACCTTATACTGCTTATTTATTCATATTTCTGAGTGGTACGCATAAAAACAATTCACAGAAAACCTATTCATTGAATTGTAGAGTTGAAAGGGACCACAAGGGTCATCTAGTCCAACCCCCTCCAATGCAGGACTCTTTTGCCCAGTGTTGGGCTCGAACCCGTAACCCTGAGATTAAAAGACCCATGCTCTACTGACCGAGCTATCCCAGCAGTCAAAATTAATTGCCCAAACAGGGACATGGACCCTGCACCCTCAGATTAAAAGTCTGATGCTCTACTGACTGAGCTATCCAGGCAATAAGACAATAAAAATAATCATAAAACCAAATATTACCTTAAAATGCCTGATGGAACAAGAAAGTCTTATTCCTGGGCCTGAAGTTCAGTAAGAAAGGTGTCTGTCAACTCTCAGCTCCACCGTCTCGAGCCCACTAAACCGAAGGCACGGATTCTGGTAGTTACGAACCATGCATCTGAGCCATGGGAGACCACTAACAAAGACTGTCACCCAAACCTCAGTGATAAGGCCGGGACATAATGGATCAGGCAGATATTAAGATAACCTGGACCCACACAGTAAAGAAAAAAATGCAGATTAAAAGCCAATTGTACTTTAGAGAGCTTTCCTACTGAGCATTTAAGCAAACGTTTAAAACATTTCTGTGGTGCAGATAATTTTACAATAGGGCAGAACATAAACCAATACCTGCTTTAGAAGACCCAAAATTTAAAGTTAGGTAATTACCTCAGGTCAAATGAATTAAAATCCACATAGAGAAAATGCAAAAGTCTTATTCATCATATCAGTAAATATTAAGAAGCTAGTTACAGGTAGGTAGCCGTGTTGGTCTGCCGTAGTCGAAACAAAATAAAAAAATTCCTTCCAGTAGCACCTTAGAGACCAACTAAGTTTGTTATTGGTATGAGCTTTCGTGTGCATGCACACGTCTTCAGATACAGCTGAAGACATGTGTATGCACATGAAAGCTCATACCAATAACAAACTTAGTTGGTCTCCAAGGTGCTACTGGAAAGATTTTTTTATTAAGAAACTAGTTATTACTAATTTCTTGGATATGTATTACCAAATTATCATTTTCCCCATTTGTCTGTCAGTCATTTCCACCAAGGGAACTAATATTGATATGAAAGTTTTGTGTAACAATCTATTTTAAATGTAAAAGTTTTTCAGTTCTAATACGTATGAAATCAAGATTTGACTTTAAAAAATTAAATTAAAAACCCACACAAATACTCTGAAATGTTTGGAAACCTTGAAAATGTTCTTCTAAATCCTTTTGATGGAAAAGGACTAGGCCTGGAATGTTTGTGTGTGTGGAAGGAGACAACTTCTGTCATATGACTGAAAACCTTTAATTCAACAACTTGCCAGTATGTGCCAGAACTAATGACAATTGATTTACATTTGTTTCAAGTAACTGCAAAAAACCCCCACCATACTGGGGAGGGAATTGGCCTTACAATAAATTGTGCGCTCTCTCTGCTATGGTTTTCTGCAGAGGGCTGCCAAGTAACTGAAGTTTTCACTTCTTTTTCAACTGAGGAAGGGAAAAAGGCCCTTAGTGTGATGGCTTCTCTCACTGGTACATCTGCAGTATGTTACACCTCACCTGAATCAAAGTGAAAAAGGAAAGCTGTCTAATAGCAGGTCCTATTTACACCAGATATCAGAGAGCAGGAGAGGTGAATATGAGAGCAGTGCGAGGAAATGTCAGCCTGAGCTGAGGAGGGAAGCCTTTGTGAAGTTTGGTATGTTCGTGTAAGAGCAAAATGTCAGTCAATTCTGCTTTCTTTGCTCAGGGAACACCAGCCAACACTACAAGGAGGCAACTGCAATTCTTACCTAGATTGCTTTGTGAAATGCTGACATCTTCTTCCCAGCTTGTTCTTGCATTAAAACCTATCTACTCAGATGCTAGGAATGGGCAGGTGGGGATATCCTGCCATCATGGCGGTTGGCCAAAGTCACCCAAAGATTTAGATTATTATAGGATGTCAACAATTTGCATACATGTTGAGAGGTGAGTGTCAATGATGCATGTGCCATTTGGCAAACCTTAGCACCAAATCTTATTTGATGAAATAATTGATTATTATTGGGAGGGGGGTTGGTAAGGTGGTTTCAGCACTGTCTCATTGGGTCCTTTAATAATAATAATAATAATAATAATAATAATAATAATAATAATAATTTATTTGTACCCCACCCTCCCCAGGATTGGGATTGTTGTAGAAAGGAATTAGTGCTGTTGCTGGGGTTTCTTAAATTGGTGAGGAACTGGGTACCAAAACAACCGGTTGCAATTGGGAGACACCAGAACAGCGTGCAGGAATGTAAGTGCAATGGCTTTGTTTGTTTTCCCTGTCTCGAAGGCAATAAAATGCATTTATTTTACTCATTTGTATATAAACAGTGGGAGGAGAACGGTGATGATTCCAAACTCATCTTTTAGAGGCCGATGTTCAGCAAGAAGACTTCTCTCCTTCTACTGCCTTACGGAGAGGTTTGTTGGCATTTTAATTTTGTTTCTAGGAAAACGCCTGGCGCTCTACAGACTCTGTTTGTTCTGTCTTTCCTTTCTTTCCCCTCCACATTGCTTATCTGAATATATATGCCTGCCCTTTGCTCAGATTTATGGGTTTGGGGCAGTGCTGTGTGTATTTACAGTCTCCTGACCTGAAGACCTGGAGCTGAACAAGCGAGGGAGGAAACCAGGGCCCGTTCCATAAACAGAGACAGATATGAGGGGGAGGAAGGAGGCGCTGCTAGCACTTAACATTTTTAACTTCTTGACCAAGTGAAGGAATTAGCGATTAGATTAGAGGCAAAGAAAAATGAGAAACACGGTTAAAGATCTTTTGGGGGAGTAAGAGATCTGTTTGGGATCTGGGGTGTATTCTGTGTTTCTTAAGAGAGAACAAATGCCCAGATAGCCGTAATGAACTTATTCAAGTTGTTAAAAATAAATAAATCAAGGTATGAACAAGATTTCAAAAGTTTTAAAGGCATTTCAGTCAGAGACACTCTTTCTTTAGGTGAAATAAAAGGAAATCTTTTAAATGCAGGCCAAGGTGGAAATGCAAGCTGTTACTGAGGCAGAGTTTAGTCATTATGAATATCTCCTATTTTTCATGTTTCTTTCAGAGTTTTTTTGAGTCAAGGCTTGTTTCGGATAAGATGAGCTGAAGCTAAAAATGGGGATGCCTTCACATTGTAGGCAGCGAATGCTGAAAAAGTGACAGTGATCTGAATTTGTAAAGGAAACGTAAGTTTGAAGAGAACCTGCAATTCACGCAATGAAAACACCATGTTACTGTGATGAGCATTTTGGATGAAGCGCTAAACAAAATGGCATTTGTTTATTTCAGATTCCCTTTCACTATAAACAAACCAATGACTAAGTATCATAGATATATCTAAGCAGAGACCAATATTTGAATATTTATTTTACAAACATGTCATAAAAGTTTATTTTACAAACATTTCTTAAAATTGAAATTGTCTTTTTTTTTTTTTTTTTTTGGTCCAGGGGCAGCAATTCTGCTGTAATTTATTTCCCATTACTTCAAAGGTGTCCTCGTTCTATTTAAAACCAGTTGCAGGCACACTTGCCCTCTCTTTAAAACCTGGATAATCCGTTTTAAGCTTTGCTATTTGAGAGAGTCTGCTTCTCACTCATCAGATATGGCACATTCAAATGCATTAAATTTCAGGCTATACTTTTTACAACTACTGTGAACTAAACACATCCTGGGTGAGTGGAAAGAATTGGTTCGTGAGGCGTTATTAGCTGTGAACCCCACACCTGGGTAGCAAACTCAGACGAGTCTACAGGTAAGAGATTGGGTCTACTTTTTAATAAATGTAAGAATTTGGTATTGTTCGCACTGGTGCAAAACTGAGAAGGGCCAACTTAATAAGCAAATGGATGACTGAGGCAGAAGCAGGTGAGCAACGTAATGTGCAAAAAAGCAACAACCACATTCCTCGCTGGAATTTGTTTATTTTTAAATGTTTTAGGGTCAACATTGCAGCTCCCTGCTTGCAACGAAGCAGGCTTGCAAATGCAGGCGAGGGAGGCTCTGCCTGTGAGAATTTTGGAGGTGATTACTCAGCTTCTAACCTCTTCTGCTTTATTGTTTGTGCCGTTCTCCGTTTGCCAATCAAATAATTCTGCTGCTGTGCCCCCCTTTTTTTTCGTATGGTGCATCCCGTAGCAACAGTACATTTGGCTGCAACCATTCCGAACGGAGACCCATCTCTCTATGCCAGGGGAGGGGGGGGGAAGCACCACAAAGAACATTGAGATGAATTACTCCATTTTATGAGCCATAAAAGTTTTATTCATCTTGACACTGAAACAGGTTTAGGCAGTGAGTTGACACGCCTTAAATAAATAAGTGGAATTAATTCCCCTGCTCTTGAAACAATAGGAGCATGCCTGTACAGCGGGACAGCTGCCCACGTTGTTTCTCCTTGCTGCTTGATATCGATATTATTTGTGTGTGTGTTTCTGCACAGCTTCCTCTGGGGTCCGCTTGATCCACTTCAGATTCTTAGCCTGTTTTATTAGAGGTTGGAAAAGGTTCAAGACCTGGTTCTACCAGCGCTCCCACCGACAGCTCAGGAACCAGTTTGGCGTCTGGTTTGTCTGTTGTTTTACTGCTGACCTTCAAATCAACTTTCACCCCTGACCCTCGGAGGCATCTATCATGACAAGAAGCTGTTTAACACAAATGGTGCCCATTTATAGGGGAAGAGAGTCCGAAAATTTCCTTTTTATGAAGAATTGGGGGGGGTGCGCTGCGTTGTGTGTTTGGAGTATTATTATTATTATTATTATTATTATTATTATTATTATTATTCTACCCTTCTTTTCTCACTCACCACAGGTGAAATCCCTCCTAGCAGCTGGCTTATGAAATAATGTGAGGGGAGGCCTTAATGAGCTGAAAGCACCCTCAGCTGGAGATAAATATATGCAAATGAGATGCACAAACAAAGGCGCCTGGACAGAGAAATATCTGCAATTCCGGCAAAATGCTGCCTGCAGCTAGAAGATGAACAGCTTTGATAAAATGGTAACAGAAAGCACCTTTTTATCCCGCAGCTTGTTTTACATTGCAATAGTGACATTGTCATTGTGACCCAGAGGTTTCTGCGCTGTTTGGAGCAGGGGGGACAGGGGGGTGGGAGTCTTTAAACACTTGTTTTTAAGACATTCATGAAATATAATCAATGTGCTTATTTCGTTTTGGAAATGGGTATTTATTTTTTTCTCACTGGAGATGGTCAGGTTTATTTTACCTCTTCTTTGAGGACATTGCATTCAATACTGTGGTGTTTTGGGTTATTTCACCTGCCGGTAAATGTTGCTGCATAAGGAAGATTAATTTGTTGTTTGAGATTTTACTAGGAGAAAACTCCCAAGTGGGCAGCTAGTGAGAATCAGCATTGGGGCGAGAGAAGGTGTGGAGAAAGCAGGCACTGAAATCGTTTGCGGGAAAAGCACCCAAACAGGCAGCATTAATGAAGGCAATCACGTCTCTAAATTCAAAGACAGACATGTAACATGCTGATTTTAATAAGCTTCTAAAGACAATCTCTAACTTTCCAAAGGCTTCCTTTGCAATGTGATTGTTTGGGATTCATATGTTGCCAAACACATTCACTTAAATATGTTTCCAATGCATATGGTGGAAGTACCATATCTTTAAGAAAACGTGTTGGCTTAACGTCTGAACTTTTTGCAGATTTAAGGACATTCTCAGAACAGCACACTCTGCATGACTGAGCCATGTAAAGTTTAACTTCAACCCATCTATTTTTGCTTAGCAATTTTTGATATTTAAATCCTCGTTGGATATAAAAATATAATTTAGAAGCTTGTAAAAAAAAAAAAGGTTGCATGAATCAGTAATGTCTAAATCTAAACAAAATATACCGGTACCTAACCTTGTAAACTGATACTTTTATATGGACTTGTTCATTCGGGAATTGTCTTTCAATTTTTTGTACATAGAAAAAAAAATCATTTTAAAGAATTCTTATAAAGTCTGGGTGTTTGCAGCTGCTACTATGAAAGTTCCAAATTTTGGAGTCTCAAATCATTCCCCCCACCACACACACATTTAGTTATCTGTTTGGGAGAGCTTCAATTTTTTTAATACAATCATATAGATACAGATGGAAATAAGTATTTCCACGTGCCTGTGTGCCTGTGTACACATGTATGTAATATTTTCATAGCATACAATACTCTTTTATTAATCCTAGTTTCGGTGTCTTTGGAGCCTCAAGAGTTAAACGAAGCCTGGGTGTATTAAGGAGGATTTCTCCTCCCACCCAGGTTTAAAGCGGCTGCATTATTACATTCAGTTGCTGTTGTTTAGAAAGGGCAAACAGCATCTTAGGCACAGAACGATGAAATTACAGCTGAGATTTAGGTTAGCAAAAGCAGCCTTCCGCAGGCTTTTATGATTCATTATTTCCCATTAAATACAGTATTAGAAATGTACACCAGATAGCTCATGGTTGCTGCTCTCAGAGCACATTATCTATATTACACAGGCCTGGGGAGCAGAATTAGAAAACTTTTGGGGAATGAGCAATATGTGTTTGCTGATAGAAGTACCATATGGCTCATCTTCATCAATTGCTTTCATTGCGACTCGGATGCTGAAGAAATTAAAGTTTTATTTGATGTGGCACAGCTTAATGAACTGTCTTCTGTTAGGAAAATTGAATATGTTTCCTGTTATTTGAGTGCAGAGCCCTCATGGTTCGCGGCTGATGAGGGATGCATTATGTATTGTTTATTTAGCATTTAAAAAACAAAAGAAAAAACCCTGAAGAAAAAACGGTTTTGCATTGAAGTTATATTTTCAAATTTTTATCCGTGTATTGCTTTACCTCATCCTCACATTCAATTTATTTTCTGCTTATTGTTTAAATGCCAGAATGATTGTATGTTTTAAAAAGGTATTTGATATGCAGTGTATATTCTATATCTTGTCTAATTCCCACATTATCATTTTTAAGGAATATAGAATCACCATTAATAAGAAGGAAACACATCTTATCAGTTTGATTTGCTTAACTTTTGATGACGCTGTTTCCATCCCACCACCACTGCGGAGTTTTAAATGCTTCAGCAGTTTGTGTTGAGATCTGGTTTCTGTGAACATAAATGCCAAAAATGGGACAAAGGAAAAATCTATATGACTGTCCCCAGAACTCTGAAAATGTCTGAACATTTTCTAAAGGAGACATCTGTGGATTGCAAGACATTGTTATAAAGTTGCACCAAGCTGTTAATGGCAACATGGTCAAAATGGTAAGGGAATATAATGAAAATGTGAACTATTATCCAATGGTCTCTTTCCATTCTGGTTAATTAAGTTCCAGCAACAGAGATGAATTTGGCATAAAAACTGTAAATATAAGATGTTTAAAATGATGAGAAGCAATCAAACACAAAAGATAACGTTTGACATTTGTAGCAAAGTTGTATATTACGGTAGTTAAGTCACTAATTAGTGGTTCAACACAGACATGTTTTAATTTGGGGGGATGGGGAGGAGAGGCATTTGAATAACTGGAAATTTTCCAAGGTCTATGAGAGTCAGCTTTGATCAAAGAAAAGGAACCCCCCCTCCTTCTCCTAAAGCTTTTCTGTACTTGCATATCAACCATAAATAAATAAACTTTAAAAATAAAAACGTTTAGATGAGCCCATTTTTCCACATCTCGCAACACTCAGGAGTTATTTTTCCAAATATAAAAAGCTATTTGTCACTTGCCTCTTCCGGTTTTTAATTCTTTATTTTATTTTTGATGGGATCCGGCAAATACTACCATTATACAAATTCTGTTGGAATCCAAATACTATCCATTAAAAGAACACTTTCGGTTATGTTTATAGTATTTGTGCCAAAACTTGCAGCTTTTGCTCAGGAAAACTTTTACGACTGACATCACAAGGCAGTTCATATGAGGAGTGTCTTTGTCTTTTGCTGAATAGCTGTTGGGCAATTCCAGGATACTGCATAGAAACCTGTCTTGGAGAAGAAATGGTGAAAAGTGATATCCTCCTTTGTTTTTCGTTCTACACTTGCCATCTTTAATCAGTCACAACTGTCTTTCCCTGTGATCTAGAATTAAATAAATTGCAATGAAACAGACGCAAACATGCAGAGCAAGGGCTGCTGAAGCCACACAAAAAGTTTGGTTTAAAACAGGGGCGTTTCTTAGTGAAGAAGATGGTGCATTTTATGAAACACTCTTCCATGACAGGCACCTCCTTTGAGGAACACCATTATGCATTGTTATCAGCGTGGTGTAATTTGACTGTTGACAAAGTATCTGTGGCAGTGAGAATGAAAGCAGTTAGAAGTGTGTCGGATTGTAATCAAAAAGATGCTTAGCTGTGCAGCAGTGCTTCTTGAGCAGATTTGAATCAACATTGCCTTGAGGGGACATGCACATACAAAAAAAAAAAGTCCATTAATTTTTAGTGAGAAAATTAGAGTGGCACTTGATGAAGTGAAATTTGACATGCGTTAATTGCTCCACAGCTCTTCTAATTAGAGATTTTCAAATTCTTTTACTCCTGTCAAAGTGATGCCACATTGTCTTAGTGGACAAAGAGTAAAATTGCAAATTGGGCGGATCAACACGGAGTAATAAGACTTGCTTGTGCTTTATTTTGCTAATGTCAGGATTTGAATTTTGTGGCTCTGCTTGCAAAAGTGAGGCAGGAAACTAACAGAGAAAAGAGCATTTTATTGCAACACTGTGTTACTGTATAATAAAACAACTTTCAGTTGCTGTCTCATCAAACCTGAACGGAAAAGGAAAAATACAATGTACTGAATTTTTAACTACACATTCTTAGCCTAATTCACGGCTTAGTAAATATGAATTGCTGCTATATTGAACTTAACAGAGTTAAACCTGATGTAAGTCCCAGTATTCTCTTCAACTGGGCTTTGGATCAGGCTGCTAATAGCTTATCTTAAGCCATATGACCTCTTCAATTCGATTTTTGTCTGCATTAAAACAAATAGGGAAGTGCAGGGACACATTGGTTCTTAATGTACATTTTAAATATGCAGTTTAATAACTGAAGACAAACAAGAATACAATGAAATTCGCATTTTCTCTAGGGCAGAAACACAAGTAAGCTGAACCATACCTCTGCTATTATCTTGTGAAATAGTAAATGTACAGTATTGCAAATGCAAAATGGATCTTAAAGGGTGATTTTAAAGCTGCTGCTCTTTGCTAGCCCTTGAACCCTTTCTTAATTCATTAACTTATTGAATTTTTTTTTTTCAATTTTCCATTTTCGTGCAATAACAATATTAATGCTGGGGCCAAGGCTTGATTGGAGCTAAATTACTTGTTACCTGCTGGCATTTATTTATATGGCATTGAATTATAAAGCTTTGCTATTGTCATGCCTTGGGCGAATTGTTTATGACACCAGTAATAGGAGTAATTGTTATTGTTGAAATTACCTGTCAGCTCCCCATAGCAGTGGCCCTTGTCCCACTGACAAATAGTGACAGGGGAGAGGGATCCTCCACGCGTCCTCCTGATGACTTCTCCTCTGATAATAAGGAGTGCAGGGCCTTTGATAATTTGCCTGTCACTGCTGAGTGTGGCTTAGAGAGAGTTGGCCAAATTGTTGTCATTCACTTTGACAAAGACAGCAAAATGCTCTTGAGCAGGAGGGAGGTTTATCAAAATAAATGAAATTGCTTACACATCCTTTGTTTAGATTCCACCCCCTTCCCAGTGGCTTTGTATGAGCCTTTTAAAATTGCAATACATTTCTTATCATGGCTACTCGAATCCTCTGCATGGCACAGAAGAAGCCTTTGGCGACTTGCTGTCCGCTAAGCAAGAAATATTCTCAAAAGGCGAATCCACGCAGAATGGTTAGTTACACTGAGCTCAATAATTATAAGCAAAATGTTTGGTTCTTTTAAACCAGCTGTTTGTTTGTTGTTGCATGTTGTCATGTGTGTGTTTATCCCCACACCCTCTGGGTTTGGTTTTTTTTATATAACTTCAGGCAAAAAGCTCATAAACAGATTACCGCTTTTAACGCTGAAATTGCAGTTATGCTCAGCTTCTGCCTCCTTAAATCATGATGTCTGCCTCAGAAACCGGGACTCTTCCTACAACACCATGTGATTCCTGCACAGAAATTAGTATGTCCTCTAGAGGAAAAGCTTTAGCATCTTAATAAGCAAGGACTGTTTTCAGTCACAGGGAATTGGTGCTCACAAGGAATGCGAAGAAGCAAAGCAGCTTTGCTGTGCAGCGAAGACTTTTGCTTTTCTTAAATCCTCTGCCTGACCGGTGGAATTGGGATGATGTGGGCTGCAGAGAATGGTCATATCTGTCAGATGTTTTTAACCAATTGGATTGTGCTATTACTGAGAAGTGTTCTCTGATTTCTTCAACACATTTGCCAGCTTATAGCTGCCAAAGCTGATTGTACATTTACGATGTTCCAAACAGGATATCCTTATAAAGTCCCTCTCGGTCCAGTTGAATGGATGAGGCCGATTCCTCCTTTTAACCCATTGTTCTGTGATAGGGATAATTACCTGTATCTTGGTCTCCGTCAGCTGGCCAGATCAGTACACTTTGCCTCCAGGGCTCCTTAAACTTGTCCTTTATCTGATGAGGAAAACCTATTTAACAAGTCACTATTGTTGCATAATTTCCTTGGCTCTAACAATGTGGTTTTGTGGATGTAAATATCTGCAGATGAGAGCTGACTGTACACAGCTGGGACAGGCATTTGTTTACACGGATGCTGTTTCTTCTGAAATCAGGTTTGAGTCCTGAGAGAACTTGTGGGTGTGATGCTAATCCACTTCACATGGCTCAAGGGGGGATAACCACACAAGGAAACAAAATGTTTGATCCACAAACCAGTTAAACTCCCCTGCTTGGATTTTGGCCTGTCAATAGCAAAGCCTTAAACTGTCTATTCCAGAAAATGGTCTCATTGGAGTAAAAAAGGAGAGCTCCAAAAGTAAGTGTTTTATATATGCCAATTAGCTGTAGAGGATTTTATTGAGAGTCCTGTGGACGTTAGCAGGACTAAATCCACCTAAATCTAAATATTAACTGGTTATATATTAGGCTGCTTGATAGACATTCTGAGGAAAAAAATAATTTTAGCAAAATTATCAGGTACATTGATTTTTACCCTCAAAATGAGCACAGTGAGTTAAAAGCAGACAACATTCATTTAAGTGGAGAAATATTGTCATTTGTACGTAAAAAAAAATGAAACGTCCTACATTTGATTAAAAACACTTTCTTAAAAAAAAATTACAGATATTTGTGGATCAATATTTTAAAGATTCCTGTTTCACTTCATGTAATGAAGAGGATATATCCTTAAAGTGCTGAAAGACTAATGAAGCCCAAGATTCAGGTAGCTGGTTGTTGTTGTTCATACATAGTATAATCCGGAGGCGGGGGCTAGTTGAGAGCAACATATGTAGTCCCAAGAGGAAAAATACAATGGAAGATGAAGATATATATTTAAAAACTTTACCTATCTCATTGTTTCACTTATCTGTACCAGTTGATGTATTCTTTTATTAGGTTTCCTAGAAATCTGTGGCATTTATTTTTTCTCCCTAAAATCACAATACATCTTAAATGGATTGCATTATTCCAGCTCACTTTGACGTGCACTTATTAACTGTACTTTTATTTTTATCTCTCCTCTCCCCCACCACATCTTTCCTCTCCCTGCCCCTCCAGCAAGCACTGAACTATATATAATTGCATGTGGAAATGCAAAGGTAAACTTTTAAACAATAAAAATTGGCTATGAAGGTGTATTATTAAAGTGAAAGAGCAGCAAATCCATTCCTTTTTCCTTCCATGAGGGATCTTGTAGCCCTCCATCCTTGTCAAGGGAGATTGGACGAATCACTTTTACTGTTCTAAAGAAGGCAATGCAATGTTAAGAAAAACGTCAGAAACAAATCTCTCCGGATTAAAGTAACATTTCTGCATCATGTCAGCCTCAATAGCCATGCTTAATTTTTTGCGTAAATTTGGTGAGCTATTCCTTGCTTAATGTTCAACATATAAACAAGCAACAATTATTATTATATGTTTAAGATTGCTGTGGATGATAATACACAGTGAGCATTGTTGTTTTTCTAACCTTGTGTTATTTTTCAGGATGCATTTTGTTATAGGCTATAAATAAACTGTAAACTATACAATAACCCATAAAAGAAACTTTATGTAATTTAATATGAATGTGCAGCTTAGGGAGGAAAGGAGGGGGATGATAAGTTTTCCCCCCCCAAGTTACTCCCATGTTATTTTTTTGAATAAACTGGATTAACTGTACTTAGAACAGCAGATAAGGAACATATTTCTGTTGGCTGAAAACATTCTTGAGGATTTACACAATCATTGCAATGCGTTTATGATTTTGGAGCTGCGTTTTCATATTTATGGAGTATGGAGCACACATATAATAAAGAACATTCACCTACCAAAATCTGGAATAAGAAGTTCATAAATTTAAAAAACGTAAAATTACATTTTTAAAAGGGCTCCCTCCCCCCCCTTGAATCCATGCTGAGAGCACCTGCTCTAACTCCTGATTTGTTGTAACCTAAATCTTCTACAGAAGTACAGACTCTGAAACATCAGGCTTGTGAAATTATAGATAATAGTAAAACCAAATGGCAAACAAAATATAAGGTTGACTCTTTTAGGCAAATGGGTTTCAGTGGGCAATTCTTCCCCCCAGCCCTGCTGCCCTAAAAAATGAGAGGTTTTTTTAAAAAAATAAAAAAGAAAAAAGAATTTAGACAAATTTGCCTCTTAACCTTTAAAGATTTTCTGCCTATGCCTGTATGTCCTTTATTGCATTAATTTTTTATTTAAATTACACCATTAACTGGATATGAATTTATCAAGAATACATATATTGATTTATAAAACACTATCATTAATTATTATAATAGCTAGATGTGGCTGGTATTACAAAGCCATTTAAAGGTTTTTAATATAACTCGGACATACATAGATAGATAGACATTATGGACAAGACTACAATTTAAACTGGCTACTAACAGTTAATGAAATCCATGATTTATATTCTGCTTGAGAGACTGATTAGGTTGTTGCTTTGTAAAACTATTTACTTTTGTGTCATTTTTCAAAGAACGTCTCATTTAAAAAAGAAGAAGCCAAATAAAATATCATCCCAAATTCACCCAATAGTGGTTTAAATGCTGGGAATATTTTATAATAGGAGTTTGGATATGTATCCTACATGCACATTCCAATTTTAGTGTTCTGTACAATTTCACATGCTCCTCTGCTGAAACAATTTTCTCTTTGGTTTTAAAAGATTATCACATGTATTTTATTCTGTAAAGTGCCCTGCTGATATAGATTTCCTAGGGTATACAGAGATATAAATATAGATATAATTTTAAATTGTGGAAAAAAATGGGACTTACCCAAATGCTGCATAACAGACAGTCACAGAAAAGAGTTTGATTTAAATTGCAATCTGAAACAAAGAGGAGGGGAGGCACAAATAAGGAATGATCTAAAGAAGGCCAAAGCATAGAAGACTTTCATATTTCTGACAGTGCTTGAGTCAGTTATGCAGCAAAGCTTTACATCTTTTCATTTTCAGTGTTTCTGAGCTGCTTGGTCGCATGAGTCTCTGTATATGAAACACTCCTTTCTGAAAAAACGTGTGTTACCGGTATACTGTGCTTTTGCCGTCAGCTAGGCAAACCTAAAAGCTATCTGAGGAGATTATCTTCATCTGATGAGTCTAACAATTGTCAGCCATCCCTTAGGGTTAACCAATAGGCTCTTTTCAGGCTATCCTATGTATTAACCATTCTGATGCTGAAATGTTTTTTTAATATATATTTATGGCATTTGGCCTTTCCCCAGGCATGGTGTGTTGGTTTATATGTATGCAGAACCCAGTTAAGTTAAAAGACTACTTCCTTGCATGTGTCTTCAGCCATCATGTGACTTAGGCATATGCCTTGAGTGTTTTAACGAACCAGCCAGCTTCCGCTCAACTCTCTCCAAATTATCTGACCTTAAATAAAATGCGAACTCTTACAACTTGATTCTTTTCTTTCCAGTTGATATATTAATCCATAGCCTCCTGTGTAACAACCTTACAAAACATATTGCGATTAGATCTTCAAAAAAGTTATTTCAAGATGGTGGCTCATCTTTCATCTGTATTCATATTTAGAGGAAACGTCCTTGGTTCTGGGAAACTGCTGATTGCAATGCAACAGGATGGAGCACATTGGGCATGTGGCTATCCACAGGGGGCCGCTGGGTTGTGTGGAGGACCTCCTATATATGTACTGCTGGCTGTGAGTTATACAAGGAACACCCAATCCAGGATGATAACATCGTAATTGTGGCTGCTGTGAACTAGCCACAATGTGGACTGGCTGACTCACTTCTCATTACTGTCAGCCCCTGGTCAGTATAAAAGGCTTCACAGCCTCTACTCGTCCTACAACAATGAGTGTCAAGCTGCGCCTTACTGCCGACATGGACTGCAACACATGTGTTGCGGTTGTACCGCTGTGCACATCGCCAGGCCTTCTGGGCACAAGAACCTAGGCTGCATCACCCTTGCCTTTCGGTAGCTGGCCAAGAATGACATGGCACATCCATGCGCGTAGCTAGGATTTATGTTATGGAGGGCTGGACACCCACCTGTCATCATCCTCTGTCTAGCAAATTCAGAATGAAATGTCTGAACAACAGTTGTTTTAAATTACTCTCTTTTGACACACACACCCCACCAAGCGCTCAGAAAAATCTGTCAAAACCTTTCTACAACTTCTACTTTTAGTTAAGTGTTTTTATTTATTAACTTGATGGGGGGGACAGCAAGCCCCTTGCCCATGGGCACATCATAGTTTTGGTCTGATAACAGGGATCTCCCCATCCCTATGCTCGGCAACACTGATGTGCTGAAATAGCATTGCAACCAAGTAACTTGTTTATGCAGGTGACGACCTATATCCCATTAAATAAATGCTAAAGTTTTAATATGAAAGTCATCTTTAAAGGAAAGAGATGCTGTCCCAGATGCCACAGGTCCCCTATTTTCAAGAGGGGAACATCACACTTCATCGTATATCTATATAACAGAAGATGACAAGAAAGACAGACCATGGAAAAATGGTGCGCATCAAAAAATATGTAGCTCTCACTCTGTATATTCCTTGTAATTTGAAGGTGTTGGTTCTTGGATGTTGTAGAAAATACATTTTTGGCGCAAAAAAATAAATTTATCTAGTAATTCCTTTACAGCTGCATACACAAGAACAGACACTGGCAGGAAACCACTCTCTAAAGGTATCTGCAAAGTACTCTTTAAAATGAGATTTAATCAAAGGAATCAACCAAAGTCTCTAGAATTATTTTCAAATGAATCAAATGAACAGATAGAAGCTAGAAAGTTGAGATGGTTTGTGTAAAAGGGTTATTTTTACCAAATGGACTGTGGATTTTCCTGAAATATCCCACACCTTTAATGTAATAAAATACTCAAATGTTTCATACTTTTTAACACTGAGTTTGTGTGATTCATCTGGGATGTCTTTTCTTATGTGCATTTATTTCTCATTAGGGATCATCTGTCATTCAGCATCCTGGACACAACGTAACAATAATTTTATATTAATTTTTGCCTTCAGGATCTGCAACCTCTTTCCCAATATTCTTAACATGGAAGCAAATCCAGCTAATATCAGTGAAACATGCTTCAGACTGAATGAGCCTGTGACCACAGCCTTAGGACAAATGTCTTCAAACTTCTAAATGCAGAACACTTTCTTTAAAAATATGTCTTGAGATTTGGGGTAATGGTCCACATTACACAGAGACTACCAAAGCCCTCCCCGCCCGGATGAACCGTCTTGTGGTTCTAGGACTGGGCTACCCAGGCTTCAGAAAAGATCTTCAGCCATTGCAGCCCATGGACCAAACATTCACTTCCGCTGATTTGATCTGCATTTAGTGTTTCCGTAGATGAATAATTTCCGCAACAGCAGACAGCTGCTGATCGCCAAGATATATCTCGCAACATGATGCAATTTATGCACAACTCGAATTGTAAGGGACCTTGATGGCCATGTAGCAGAGCCCTCTGATAAATACAGGATCTGTATTGGAACACAGTGGACTTGTTCACACATGTTAACTGTGGCCATGCCTGCACCACATAGGAAAGTAAAGGTAAAGTAAAGGTAAAGGGACCCCTGACCATTAGGTCCAGTTGTGACCGACTCTGGGGTTGCAGCGCTCATCTCGCTTTATTGGCCGAGGGAGCCGGCATACAGCTTCCGGGTCATGTGGCCAGCATGACTAAGCCGCTTCTGGCGAACCAGAGCAGTGCACGGAAACGCCGTTTACCTTCCCGCCGGAGTGGTACCTATTTATCTACTTGCACTTTGAGGTGCTTTCAAACTGCTAGGTTGGCAGGAGCAGGGACCGAAAAAGGGAGCTCACCCCGGCGCGGGGATTCGAACCGCCAACCTTCTGATCGGCAAGTCCTAGGCTCTGTGGTTTAACCCACAGCGCCACCCGCGTCCCTTCACATAGGAAAGTACTGATGTAAATTGGGCTACATGCAAGTGCACAAGGCACTGGCCGCCTTGTGGCCCTGACAGGCAGAAGAAGTGTATTGTCACCATACAAATTGCTATTGGCTGTAGCTGGTGATACAGCCCAATTTCCATAATTGTAGCTGGTCTGGATCATATTGGGTTGAGGAGCTTGTGTGTGTGAACTTGCTTCCACTATGTTCTAATGGAGAGATTATGCATTCTTAAGTGTCTGATTTAGTCCATTCAAACCTTCTACCTCTGATCACAGCTACCTGATGGTATATTTACACAGGCTATAAAAGTACTAGCTTGATAGACTTAGCTGCTGCCCTGATCATTTCTTTCTTTCTTGCCCAACACCTTGGTTTCTTCCCCTGTTTGTGACCTGCACTTTTTTTCTGGACCAGACACAGGCAGGTTGAGAGGTAATAAGAACCAGATGGACATAGTGCAGAAATTGCCCAAATGTGTATGAGAATGTGGGGAGCTGTCAGGCATGGAGAGAGGCTGGAATTTTTCAGCAATAAAATGGGATTTATCACCCACTCTACCACAGTCATTGCCGACAACCGTTTACCTTGACAGGAATCCCATACCAATAGGCCACTCTGATGCAGATTTTTTTTCCTCCCAAAGAGTGATGATTGGTATTTGTTCTAAGGCTCAAATAGCCTGCACTGAAGGTGAAGCATAAGGCCAAAGTCCTGTATTCCCTACTGAGGCAAATGGACCTGCTAAAATAAGTTCCTTCCACAAGAGCTGTGTAATTGAAACCAGAGTGAGAGAATTTGATAAATGGCTTGACCCTGAAGGAATGTTAAGGTCATAAATTTTCATTGCGTTCCCTTCCCCCCCCCCCCTTTTATTTTTTTAATATATTGATTATAGTTAGTATTTGTCTCAGGATTTTTCAACAAGCTTTCAGATCATCAGACATTGTCCAAAAGCAGTAAAGTGAAGGGTGGGAGGTTAAACAACAATTTTAAAAGCTTCAGGTGGTTCTTTACCCTTCGCTTTTGCAAGGATGGACAAAGACACCCAGCCCAGTGGTAATGACGGTCGTCATTCTTGTACTACATTAATTAATGCCATGGAATGGGGCTGCAGAAAATGCAATTCAACATAATAATGAATATTATATTTTCACAAATCGTGGTGAACTTTACGAATGCACAGGGCAAAAAAAATTAAACGGTTTGCATATCATTTGCAATAATCTGAATTTGATTTGATGTCTTATCAAGAGTGGCAATAATTTCATTTTATCTATAAAAAAAAGCTATGGTATTTGTTGCATAAAATACACATATGTTTTAGATTTTAAAAAGGTAAAAAAAAAAAACCAAGAAAGGATTCAAGAGGTGGGGGAGAGAAAGGGAAGGAAGCAGAACACACACCAGCAGCTTTCTTACATCTGCCACTATCACTAAGACTGAAATTATACATGCATTTTAAAGTGCTTTAATTATCACTCAGAAATCTTCCCCCACTTCATTTAATGTGCATTATAACAATTCACCAGTTATGTTACTCCTGATTTAAATATCTCACCCACCCTGCAAGGTCAACCCCCCACTTGCCTATCCTGAAGGCTGCCTGCTATCCCACCTTCACCCTGCAAATCATGGTAACACGATCCATTCTATCCCTGTGACAACTCTCCTGAAATCCCAGAAGTATTCCCTTTGCTCATCCCATTGCCATGTACTCCACTATTCTCCCTACGCCACAATGAAACTGACATAAGGGAAGGAGAGGGAAGCCTTATGAGTTCCACTGGTGCTCATAATTGATTGATTGATTGATTGATTGATTGATTGATACTGTGCCCACCACGCTGGTACACACACATGTCCCTTTGAAGGAAAACAACAGCAAAAGCTCCCTTTCCCCTCCTCATAGCAGCAGCAATGGCGGAAAGGAAAGGAGTAGACTTTGCTTAGTGTTGGTAAAACTGCCTTGAGGCTGCTTTCTCCTGAACTGGTCAATTTCAGCAGAAACCACAGGAAGAGGACAGCTTGGGGACATCTGCATTGGTGATGCTGACAAGTATTTTCCTCCTGCTTCCATACAGGAGAAACAAAGGCTTTTCCAAATGTGTGCAGTTCTATGGGAGGTGGGGAGAGTGATGCGTGGAGGACTGAAAATGCGCTTCAGATGGAATGCTCTGGTCAGAGGTCTATTTAAGAACATGAGGCAAGTGAATTTGGAATAACAGAATACCTACACACCCAGTGGGAGAAAGACTTAAAAAAAAAGTGACATGCTTTAATTTTAATGAAATCTGTTATATAAAACAAGCTAAAATAATAGCTGCAGAGCATAATCTGTTATTACGATTATGCTTCATAGTTCATTTCCTTTTTATGTTTGTGGGTATACCTGGAGGTAATGTAGACACCTACATTATAATGCAGTATAATGGACACGGGTGGCGCTGTGAGTTTCTTGGGCTTGCCGATCAGAAGGTCAGAGGTTCGAATCCCCACAACGGGGTGAGCTCCCGTTGCTCAGTCCCAGCTCCTGCCAACCTAGCAGTTTGAAAGCACACCAGTGCAAGTAGATAAATAGGTACCACTCCGGCGGGAAGGTAAACGGCGTTTCCGTGCGCTGCTCTGGTTTCGGTGTTCTGTTGCGCCAGAAGCAGCTTAGTCATGCTGGCCAGAAAAACTGTCTGCGGACAAACGTCGGCTCCCTCGGCCTGTAAACTGAGATGAGCGCTGCAACCCTAGAGCCGTTTGCAACTGAACTTAACTGTCAGGGGTCCTTTACCTTTACCTTTTTATGTTATAACGTAGACACCCCGTTACATCTAACAGGGATGCCATTTTCTCGAATTAACTCTAAGGGGTATGTCCAATGGTTGTGTAAGGAGAAGACAGCTCACACAATCTCTCTCCTCCCTGAGCCCCCAACTCACATTCCTCCACACACACAAAATGCTCCGCATAGAAACTAGTGAAGCAGAACTTTACTTACGGAATACATTTCTATCTTGCTTCTCCATGGCTCAAGATGGTGTAAGAAAAGAGCATAGCACTTACTTCTCATGCAAAAGGCTGCAGGTTCACTCCAGGTGAAACACTGGGCAGCCTCTGACATTCAGTGTTGATGATGCTGAGCAAGGTAGACCAATGGTTTGGCTTGATATGAGGCGCTTTCCTATGTTGCAAACCTGAAGGCATCATGTGCACTTCAGAGCTCTTGAACCCAGAAAGAAATATATTTTAAAAAATTAAAAAATTGTCCAATAGCACCTTGTTGTTTAGTCATTTAGTCGTGTCCGACTCTTCGTGACCCCATGGACCAGAGCATGCCAGGCACTTCTGTCTTCCACTGCCTCCCACAGTTTGGTCAAACTCATGCTGGTAGCTTCGAGAACACTGTCCAGCCATCTCGTCCTCTGTCGTCCCCTTCTCCTTGTGCCCTCCATCTTTCCCAACATCAGGGTCTTTTCCAGGGAGTCTTCTCTTCTCATGAGGTTGCCAAAGTATTGGAGCCTCAGCTTCAGGATCTGTCCTTCCAGTGAACACTCAGGGCTGATTTCCTTCAAAAGGGAAGCAGCACTTTAGAGACCAACTAAGTTTGTTCTTGCTATAAGCTTTCGTGTGCATGCACACTTCTTCAGCTACACTGAAACAGAAGTCACCAGACCCTTATGTATCTGAAGAAGTGTGCATGCACATGAAAGATTATACCAAGAACAAACTTAGTTGGTCTCTAAGGTGCTACGGGACAATTTTTTAATATATTTTGACTGCGTCAGACCAATACAGCTACGTACCTGAATCTAGAACCAGAAATAAATGAATATGACTATGAATATTTTCACAAATCCAGAACAGCAACACACGACAAGACCAAATATGCATGTCATTATACCTTGTGAATCTATTTAACTTTGATGCTGATTTCTTAATATATATCTATACAAAAGCTCCCAGAGCATTTTACATTAAACATAACTGCAGCACTAAAACAGCATTTCAAGACAACGCAACATTCATCAATAATATACAAAAATAATGCAAGAAATTAGCAACAGTTCCATAAGAACACCAATAAAAGCCAAATCAGCTTTTACAATTCTAAAAATCAAGATTCTCGCCAAAAGAAAATAGGATTTGCCTGCTTTCTCACAGAAGGAGGAAGGGTGGACAGACAAATCTCCCTGAGCAAGGGAATTCCATAATGGAGGGTGTTGCTTCGAAGAATTCCACCCACTGATGGTAGGTGACATTTGTAACAGGACCAGATCTGAAACTCTTAATGAAAAGGTAGAACTTCCTTCAAGAACTATGATTTCTAGAAACGAACAAAAGTGAGAAATGTAAAGGGTATCCTTTGTAACACTTTTGTTTGTTTGTTTTCTTGCAAAATAATAGTAACAACAACAACCGTAATAATAGTGTTTCTGCTTATATTTTCCAATCTCTTAAAATGAAGAAAATCAGCTGGAAATAACAGCCCTACTTGAATATTCCGTTTCCAGGTTTGCATGCAGTTTAAGTTCTTAACTCTATTACCGGGGGGGGGGGGGGGCTGTGAAATATCATCCAAGAAGGCAAAGTAAAATGGCCCGTTAGAATGAAGGTTCTCATATGTTTCTGTATAAATATTTTAATAAAAGTTGTAAAATAATGTGCATTCCTCTGTTTTATGCAAGACAGGCTTAGGATCTGATAAGCATATAATGCAGATTGAATGTATGTTTTTGGCTTGATTCCTCCTCACCACCAAACACACAAAGAGAGAGAGAGAGATTAAAATGTTTCTTTGCGCTCACACTCAGGGAAATTTTGTGGCCAAGCTGTTTGAAAGAAGGAAAAAAGTATAAATCTCAGAAGTATAAATAAAATATGAAGAGAAAATGGCTTCAATCACTAACATTTTTGTAAACTAATGTTCAGCTGATGCAACTCAATTTTATTTTGCATCACATTAGTGTCATGGCGGTAATGACTGGCCTTTATTCACTAACAGTTTGAGTCAGCACTTTGAGACATTTTTCAAATTAGGTCATACGGCAAATTTGTAGCTGATACAAAGGTTGATTAAAAAGAGAGCTCCACAATTTTAAAGTGATGTTGTGTGGGGAGAATGAAACCGTGTGGGATAGTTCCAGGAAATGTGAGCTGCTATAAGCTTGGCAAAAAATAATGTATGGCAATAGGGAGTGGAGAATATTTCTACAGAGTGCTTGAAGTAATTCACATTTACAATTTAACCAAGTCCTCTGTGTATTATGCCAGACTTTTATTATGGGCCCTGAAAACAAGCAATGAATTACAATAAGGACACAGAGAGATCATCTGTCTTCCTGTTACAATGAAACGCAACCCTCCTCTTTGCATTCCTTTGATCTTGTCAATAAAGATCATTTCTCAGTCAGACCCGTCTTACAGAAGTTCCAACTACCTAAAGTCACAATGAGACCACTTACCTACAATGCAGCAAATCTGAGAGTAATTTGCTGTGCATATTCATGCTGAAAAATTAGCACTCAGGTTGATTCATTACTTGTTGCTGGCATAAGATTTCTCAAAAGAGCTCAGCTCTGCTTTAATCCAGCATTCTTAGCATCCGAAAACTTGGGCAAATATCACTAGCAGGGGGAGGGTGGAGAATGCTAGGTGCTCAGTATATCTGAAACACATCAACCTCTTTTGAAAGACGTGGTGATTCTTTAGGAATCCTGGAGTGCACCAGTTATTTTGTTACCCTAACACAGGGATCATTGCCCTTGCATTGATGTTGTGTAATCTCTGAAGCAGGGCCGTTTTACCCGTAGACGCTAGTGGTGCGGGGCGCTGGGGCACCAAGTTCTGGAAGGCACCAGGCGAGAGTCTGGGGAACACCGAACGAATGCACTGAGCGAGGCGCCGAATTCTGCGGGGCGCAGAAGGCTAAAGGGGGGGGAATTGAGCTGACGCTTGGTGGGAGTGGTGCACGTGTGCTTGCTTGCTCAGCGCAGGCCTGCTCGCTTGGTGTGCTCACTCGCCCAACGGGTTGAGGCGCAGGCACGCATGGCGCCCATCCTGTTGGCATCTTCGTCTCTGAGCCAGGCACAGTGGCGTAGCGTGGGTTGTCAGCACCCGGGGCAAGGCAAGTAATTTGCGCCCCCTAACCCGTGGATTTGCGCCCCCTAACCCGTGGATTTGCACCCCCTAACCTGTGGATTTGCCCTAACCCCAGATGTTGCGCCCGGTGCGGCCGGCCCCCCTTCACCCCCCACGCTACGCCACTGGCCAGGCATCAGGCGCCACGGATCTTCATGGGGCTGGCTCTCCCAGCCCACTGGCTGCCCTCACCCGCCTCCGCCATGCCATGCCAAAGCAGCACCGTGCCTGGAGCCTTCAGCTGCTATGGCCACCGCGGCACGAAGCAGCCAGCTAAACCGGGAGGCGCCACGTCCAGCCTCCGCCTCCTCACCACCGGAGCCGCCCTCCAGCCACTGCCCACCTCCTCCAGCCCCACAAAGCTGGGCGCGTCACTGGCAGCCATCCTGTCCGAAAGAAGAGGCTTCCTCCACCGCTGCTGGTGTTGCCTCCCTAAAAAAGGTCGACAGCTCTGGGAAACGGGGGTGGGGTGTGCCGGAGGGATCTTTGCACCACGGTGCCAGATATGCTTAAGATGGCCCTAGTCTTTAGCATATCTGGTCTGAAGGCCAGCTCAAGTGGGTATACTCAGCGCAGGCAGCTAATTCAGGCAAAATGGATGCATGGTGACAGAAGATACAGGGGCGTAGCGTGGGTTGTCAGCACCCGGGGCAAGGCAAGTAATTTGCGCCCCCTAACCCCTAACCTGCCGCCGCCGCCAGCTTCTTCTTGCTGCTGCCTGGTCTGGTCTGGTGTGGTTCTCTCCCGCGCTCAGCGCTGCGCTGGGCGGCCGCTGCACTGTCCCTCCCCCAGATAGTCCCTCGCTCTCTCTCCGCACCGCACGCCTGGCACCCACCCCCTCCACAGTGGGCGGCGACCCAGCGGCTCAGATCGGATTCGCACAGCCAGCACTGCAGTGAGAGAGAGTGAGTGAGCCAGGTAGGGGCAGAGAGCTGCGAGTGCGAGCGCACCCCCCCCAGATGTTGCGCCCGGTGCAGCCGGCCCCCCCTGCACCCCCCACGCTACGCCACTGAGAAGATATTCCAGTTTCTGGCCTCTGCTGGAGTTTGCACTGTTGCTGGGCTTCTCACAAGGCTCATCGCTGGTTCAGTATGAGCCGCTTTAGATGTTTCTGCAGTCTGCTCCCTTGCATGTTTCCCAGAGCAACATCGCACGTTGTACAAGTGTCATAATGCAACACACAGAGAGGACTATCACATGCTTGCAGCCGAAGCACCAGTTCAAACATTTTAATGTCCATGCTCATTTTTAGTGTGCCCCTTTTCAGGTGATACCCTCAACCAACAGGCTGCAGATAAACGGAAGTTGAAGCTTCCACCTTGGATGGTCTCCTGGAGGCCATGGTTTGATGCTGTTCTCTTTATAAAGGCTGGGGGCACATTTCTGAGCACCAGAAGCTTGAAAGGGAGGTGTAGAATAGTCAGCGCTTTTCGGGGGGTATGCAAGGGTACAACAGTACCAGCACCCTTTTTCCCAAGAAGAGAAGCACAGGGAATAGGGAACCTATTGCACCCTTTGTATTATTTGATTAAGAATTGCTGTCAGATTTCCAACTCTATTGCTGCAGCTGCCTCTGCGATGACTTGGATGTTTCCAGTATTATGACCACGCTGCCATCAGTTCCTACAGCCACTGGGTAAATTGCGGGATGTAATCCACTGGGAGCAGTCAAGTACAACAATCCTTGTTTTGTTAGAGTGGACATGCAAGGGAATGTTTGGTCCAGCCGGTCGAAACTTCCTGTTCCTCCTGGCCTGAAGCATCCTTCCTTGCATGTGACTACAGTGGACCCTTCGGATACGAATTAAATTCATTCTGGGGATCCGTCCACAACCCGAAAAGTCCATAGGCAGAGGTGCCGCTTCTGCGCACATGCGGGGCATGGTTGAGCACTTCTCCGCATGTGCACATGGCAAAACCCATGTTCGTAACCCGAAAGTTACCTATCCAGAGTGGTACATAATTAGAGGATCCACTGTAGTAGGTGGGTGTGACCTTTCCAGACCTGGTAAAAGGCCAAGTCACGCTGCTACTTTCCTCTATTCGACCTTCCTGTTCATCCTGCCTGCTTCTGCATCACCTGGACTGGACTGCTGGTTGCCACAGCAGTTCCCCAGGTTATCTCTCATATGGGGTAAACCTGTTTGTACATGTTTGTAACTTTAAGCCTAAAGCCTGCCTTCAGGGATCACACTGTGCTCTGCCTGATCATGAGTAAAACTTCTTTTTGTTACTTATGAAAAAGACTGTGGTGTCTTCATTCTTTTAGGAGGGATTCAAAAGGGGTCTTACCAGGAATGTTAGAACATATCTCAGTCTGGACAAGCCAGATTAAATTGCTTGTTGTCTTGAGAAACTCATACGAGTTTGCAACCGCTTTCTGCTGCGTAAGATGGGGAATGCACTCTGCTAAGTGAAGAAACTTGCTAGCGCAAGTTAGGAAGGATATTAATAAACAATATATCCTCTCCCGCCACCCTCAACATTCCCACATAAATTTCATTCTGTTTCATTGTGATTGTAATAACCAGTCTGAGCACACTTTTACCTTGCCTACCCCCTTCATCCTGCCTCTCCTCTCCTTTCCTTTTGAACTTATGACTGACCAGGCAAAACAGTTGCTTTCCCCATATTCTTTCCTGTGGACCAGCAGGTATTTCAGGTGGCTTGAGGAAGTCCATGTATGCTACAAATATTACAGCATCTTCATTAAACATAACGGGCACACACAGTGACTCCACAAAGTAAATCCTTGCAGCAGGCACGTCAGAGAGGACGGTCTTTTTATTCGCATATTCCATGGCGAAGGGGATGAGGCTGAGAAATAGAAGGGGATGAGGCTGAGAAATAGCGGCTTGTCCTGTGAAGACAGGGCTGAGGGCTTGTCCACACTTCCTGCCACTCACCACCTGGCCCAGGGCGGGGCCTGGCAGGCCTCACAGGGACGGTTGCTGTCACTCCTGCTGCTGCCCAGGAGGACTTGGGGGGGCGCAGAGTTCTTTTTAAAATGTTTTAAATTTTTCTTTTTCCCATTTGAATTTTTTGTATGGGGGGGTGGATGTTTGGTTGGGCTTGGGAATTTGTTTGATTTTGATGTATTTGTAATTTTTACAGTTTTTTGTTTGTATTGTTTTATTGTGTTTGGGTTTTTTAAAAGGTTTTATTTTGTTCTTAAGGGGAGGGGTCAGGGCTGCCGGGGAGTGGGTCCCAGCCAACAAAATGGCTGGGGCATGTTCCACAGGGGGGGGATGCACTGGGACAACCGATCTCAGTGATCATGGGTAGGAGGAGGAGTTACGCTAAGACCAGACCATGTCATTACAGAGGAGGTAGGTTTAGTCGTTGTCTGAGGACTATCCCTGCCTCCGGGTCTGGTCCTGACCAGACGGATACTAGAATCAGCAAGGGATACCCACATGACCTGAAGGTGCTGCTGTGCAATGCCAGGTCAATGATTCATAAGACCACTGGCATCCATGACTTGATCAAGGACCCATAACATTTGCAGGTAGCCCAACATGTGGGTTGGTTTGATCAACATGGGGGGTTTCTGTGTTGCTGCCACACATTCTTGGTCATTTCTGGGACAAATACATCTGGGCTGATGCATGTGAAAAAGCAGCTTATGTCATCATGTCCCCCACACCGAACCACTCCCACAAAGCAGCAGTTTTGATAGCTTCCATGACATTTCACCATAACATTTCAACTGGCATTGAGAGCAGGCTTTTCAAAATATGTTTTGTACATTTGGTATTAGTGGAGATTAAATTAAGCATAAATATTATTAGAAGTAAAGGGGAAAGGTGGGGGGGAGCAGAGACCTCTTTTACCCTGAAAACGAGATGGCTACTTTACATATGTTCTCATATTTTGTTTGCAGCAATGTCCCTGAACTCACATTTTCAAAAGCATGCAGCTGACTTTCTATCATGTGTTTGATGTCAGACTCGGCAGGAAACCTTACAGTTCTCAATATGTTTCTGGATTCAGTCACTTCACCCACAGTCCTCTGACAGTACAACACCTCAAATCCCTCAGAATGGAAAGGCCCATTTTATTCCCAGTCACTTTCAATTTGCATCCGAGGCTGCACTGCAAGTTTTACTAGATGTGAGTTCTTGGACCAAAAACAAGCAAGAGAAACAGACCACAAGTGGGAAAGGTGGCGTGAGTGGCAAAGATGACTTCGACAAGTGCTAATTTTGAAGAGTACCAGTTTAGGAACACAAACAGCTATCTGTCACAACTGTTTTCAGCATTTAGAAGTGTTTAGAGCCTTTGACCACTAAAATATGGTGCTGCTTTTGCAGCAGTTTGCAGATACTCCTGCTATAATGTTGCTTTCATTTATTTGTTTGTACCAATTGAACTAGTTTCCAAAGACTAGCAGGAAAAAATTAAAGGCTACAGTTTTGGTGGAGAACTTTCTGGGAGAGATCATGGAAATATCTGACTTTTTCCCACCTGCTTTTCTCCTAAGAATACTAAGTGCTCACATGGCACTTTCCTTTTAAATTGTTCAGGCATCTCACAGACACACTATCTCAGCAAATCCTTGCAGCAGGCATGTCAGAGAGAACAGTCTTTTTATTCGCATATTCCATGGCGAAGGTGAAGAGGCTGAGAAATAGTAGCGTGTCCTGTGAAGACATGGCTGAGGGCTTGTCCACACTTGTCCGGTGGATCTGAGCGATTTTCCTCTTGCCCCCATGCTTCCTAGGCAAGGGCCCAAGCAGTTTTCTATTTGTCCCGCTGCTTTCCTGGGGAAAACCCACCCTTTAGCACTAAATCAGGGAAAAGCTCAGTCTAAGGAAAACCCTGCTGGCATTTGTTGTGATTCAGTGTTAAAGACTGAGCTTTCCCAAGGGGCAGGAGAAGCAGAAGTATGGCTGAGCCCCATGTCTGAGACAAACTCTGGATTTTCAGTGCAGAGATCACAGCCTTAATGGCTATGCCACACTGACTCTCAGTGTAGCATCCACATTCCAGGTGTACAAGGAAAAATCAGACCTTAATGTATGCATTCCATGAAAGGCACTTCATAATATCTTTCCTTTAGTTCTAGATTCAGGTAGGTAGCCATGTTGGTCTGACACAGTCGAAATATATATTAAAAAAATTAAAATGTCCAGTATCTGAAGAGGTGTGCATGCACATGAAAGCTTATACCCAGAACAAACTTAGTTGGTCTCTAAGGTGCTACTGGACATTTTTTAAAAAAAAAATTAAATATATTTTGAGCTTTCCTTTAGTCCTTGAGAATGTGGCATGTGGATCCTTGCAAGCGAAAAACATCAGCGGTTGCACAGGAATCATTCATGAATCTTTATTAGTTCCTCTACTAAAGGTAAAGGTGAAGGACCCCTGGACTGGAAGGAGGACATCCTGAACTTCTTCTGTAGTCCACAAACCACAGCATTCATCAAAGAAGCCTTCAGAGATCCAAGCTGAAATCCTGGGCACTCCAATTTAGGAATAAATCCCATTAGCCTTCATAGGGAATTGCTTCCAAACAAACATGCATATGATTAGGCTTGTGCACCACTTAGAGATGAACATGATCAAGTGTCTACCAATTGAATAAATAAATAAATAAATAAATAAATAAATAAATAAGGTTAACCTGTGATGTGCACATAGCCTTATTCAGGTGTTCAACATCATGCAACAGGACAGCAGGGTGGCAAGTGCTCCTGCCCATTGTGCCAAACACACCTCTACCCTATCCACACATTGGGTGCATATCTGCAGCAAGGCATCCTAAGAAATGAACATTGGATGCCCCTGTGAGCTCACTGAGCTACGTCGCTGCAGAGCCAACCTGTGCTGAACCTCCAAAGGTCATTATTTCAACAATTCATAGGTGGTTGGAGGCAAAATGAAGTTTCTATGGGGGGAAAGGAAGAGAGGGAAAGGATAGAACTTCATGGTTAAAAAAAAGATTCAAGAGAGCAGAGAAGTTCCTCAGGAACTGAATGAGGTGACCAAGGGCTCTATCTATTGTACAGAGGCTTTTTCTTTAAGCCCAGTATTTGCTCACAGTTGTGTAGGACAATCCTGCATGCCCTGCAAAGCTTCTCTATAGGGTTGCAGCACCCTACAGAACAGCAAGAGAGGTGACACTAGGCGCTGCAGGGTGGCCAACACAATCCCAGAAAACCCTTTGTCACACAGCACCCATTTTCATAGACTTCCTGTTTGTCTTTAAATGAATGGCTTACAGTTCCTTGGATCACAACTATACCAGGATCACAAGCACTGCTTTTACCTTCTTTGGAGTTCCTCTTTGGTGGAGGAACTGTAGGAGGACCTGAAAACCAGTGTCCTGAAATCCAGTGGTTGTTTCTGGTCTGCCTATAAGTGGACGGGATCTAGGCTGCCAGAGTCCCTCTGACTTTAGCTGAAGGACACCCAACTATATGGAAGAATGAAGCTCTTTGTTATGTTTCTAAATGACCTGGGAGGGGGCTGTACTTGTTGCTATCAACTCTTGTCAGTAGACGAAAACCATGTTGTTAACTAAACGTGTTAATGATTCCCGCCCCCCCTCAGACTAGATACTGCTACATTATAGAGGTGAAACATGACTTTTGATGATCAAGCATGAAGTGATTAAATAAGGTTAATCCTCATTTTATATGCTAATAGGAAATTTATAATCTCCACTGCCTATCCAATTTAGCTGCTTTATTCTCTGTTGTTAAAAAAAGTATCTCTTATTAGTGGAAGAGAATACCCTTACGTTACACTACAGATGCTACTTTAATTGGACTCAAGAGTATTGTGTGTAATTAGTCCACTTCTTTAATATTTCATCTATAATTACATGATTAGCAGTGTGCTTAAATTTCATAAAGGCTGCCAATTTCAGTGTCATTTCCCCCCCAAGAAAAAAGTGGACTAGTTTTTTGCCTTCTAACTGCACCACATAAACCTGATTTCAGAAGAAGAGGTCCAAGTTAGCAATAATTTTGACAAATGCTCACTCACCTGTCTAAAAAGTGAGGTTCTGGGGCATGAGCAATTGTCACAGTCACACTCTCTGGCCTGACTATGTTCCCTACATAATACACATTTATGCAATGGCTACTTGTGGTGCAATAAGTCACTTTGAAGATTCACAAACCTAATGTCCTTTTTAAATATATATAATTCCTATGTCCCTGGGCTAAATTCTACCCAAAAAACCCAGCTATGTTTGAGGAATGAGCATGAGTAGATGAGTCCGAGCCTTAGTTTTAAATTCAGATGACTTGTTTGAGAATGGACCATCTCATCAGGTTGAACATTGACGTGCTGGTTGCAAGCTATAGCTAACAACGCCTGGTGCTTTAATTCCATTGCAAAAATGGCCGCTTCAGGCATGTTTTGGAAAGCTAGAAACATTTTCGGGCCTAGGCAAATCCATAATGTTCACAGTGGTATGTTCCTCACTTGTTGATGGCAATACCAAGTGATAACTTGCATGTATGAATAGATTGTTTTGGATGTGACACTATCAACCCATGCCACCTCTGAAACAATACTTTTCTGTGATGTCAGTTCACATATTGAGCTTCTAGTCATAAAGGACTGCTTCGCATCATTTGGTTGCTTTGCATTTAATTACTGTACATGCAATGTTTTGTGTCTCCATCGAAAAACATTGCGATTGCAGACAGAAGACTCTTGTTTCAGACTCTTGATTTAGACATGCTAGTCATCACATGGTGTTGCTTCAGTCACATGGTGAACTGATACCAGACATCACAATATCACAATATGACAATACTGACAATGCCTGCTGAATAATTTCACACAGCACTTTTTACATCCTGTGGTCTGGTGGCCATGTCTGCCAGCAGTACCCCAGAATCCTTTTATGAGACAACTGCTCAGTCTCTGAAGCAGAATATGCTCCCTGGCACATGAACCATTTTCCTTCTATGTCAGAAAGTAGGAAGACTTTGCATGTTCAGACTTTGGATCGCAGCCATCTTCACTCTTTTTCTCCCACTAGAATGAGGCGTTGAAGAGCCCCATTTCCTTGTTAGCGCCCAGTTATGTTTACCTTAAGCCTTAAGGTTTAGTGTATGAGTAATCAAATAGTCTACTTACTGAGACACTTCCATTCCAAAATATGATCTCTTTGCCAAAAAGAATGAAAGAGAAAGAAAGAAAGAAAGAAAGAAAGAAAGAAAGAAAGAAAGAAAGAAAGATCATGTTGGTTGCAAGCAAAGGGAAAGGCCAAAGGGAAATTATTGCTATTTCAGACAGCCGCATAAATTTTCTTCCTATTTTTAACCTAGCTTTTAATTTAATAAGTTTTATGACCCTTATATTAAGTACATATGTTTTACAAGACACTGTGTCCCTTGAGTCACCCTAGATTTGCTCTGCTATAGCAGAGCTAAATGAATGAATACTGTGTTTTTGATTTCAACTCACCCCTTCTTTGATCCTTTTACACACACACACACACACCCCCGCATGTCTCACTATCGTTGCACAGACACACACGCACACACACACACAGAAGATTTGGGTTATCTGCTCTTCTACAAAAGCAGAATTAACAAATAGGTATTTCCTATGAAGGCTATAGCATCTAACTCTCTCAGCATTTGCTATGTTATGTACAAGAAGGTAATGAAAATCATGCATCGTGTGACGGGATTTTAACAAGCATCTGATCATTTTCAAAAGGACAGAGGGTCAAGGTATTCTTTTATAGTTCTTTGAGTATATTTTGCCTAATGTGATCATTAAAAACCAGAAACAGGAGAGGGTTTGGGGGGGTTGCTTTTCTGTGCTTTGCTTTAAGTTTAAAAATATAGTCATTGGCCCTGATCATATATAGGTTATTTTATTGTATTTTATGTTGAAATATGCCTTCTCTTAATGGGAAAGAAAGATATTTAATCCAAAAAAAGAGGGGGGGGTTGAAGCATGTAAATTTTATATTGTAGTCAATAGATGACTATGCTATTAAAAGTTTACCAGGTCATGATCACGAGCTATGGATGTTGTAAACTGAATATAAGCAAATTTAAAAAGTCTATCAAATTACCTAAACTATGTCTCCTTAAGACCTAGATAGCTATTCTTTGAACAAGGTATTTCAGTACTAATAAACTGCAGAGGAAAGAAAAACGATCCAATACAGCTCTTACTTGATTGGGTTGGTGCTGTTTACTTACCTAAGTAATGGGATCTGTAGAACTGTAACTTCCCACTGCTTATATTTCCATAGGGGGGCATTTTTACAGAGTTTGTGCATGTGTTGTGTGTTGAAGATATTTACTCTGTATTGTAAAACTTAAACCACAGAATGGCTGCAATTAATTTTTAGTTTATCTTCCCGCATTCCTATAACAAGATTATTAAGAAGTGTGTTCTAAGTAGATCTGAGTAGCGAGTGGCTCAGAACATGAACTTGCCAAGTTTTCTGCACGGTACAACATTTGCACTTTAAAACACAGGACTAAGGAAGTCAAACGTTGCATCAGAATTTAGCTTTGCTGCCAGACTTTAACATTCTTTGAATTTATATGGAAAAATAAAGCCAGCTTCAGTAAGATTTTTCAGAAACAAATACTGTCAACTATGACCGGCCTTAAAAAGCTGTTCAGCATTGTTGTTTTCAAAAAAAAAAAAAACACAACCAACTAATCCCCCTTAAAGATCTGCATAAGATATTGTTGTGTGTATATCAGAGGCCACTATATAGCCTTGTATATATTCAACTGTCTAGATGTCAGCTGCTATATTTTTATTGTTACAGGAAACCATCCAACATCACAAACGGGAAAGTTTTCAGCTTTTTCTTCGCTCTTGGCTTCGTCTCTTTTAAGGCTAAAGGCATGACCTTAAACTAGATCATATTTTAACTCTATTTGGTAAACACTTTGGCACCTTGTATGTGTTTTTTAAACACTCAGCCTTGTTTGGGTCTATAAAACTGTTGACCAGTCCCCAGCCATTGTGAGTTATGGCATCCGAGGGCTTCCATAAGGGTACAAGCACTGGCATTAAGTTCTCAAAGCCATTTTAGGTCCCAGCAGTTTTAGTCTGTCCCGAAGAACTCTTGGTCACCTCCCAAGGGACAAATTGATGTCAAATTCTGCTGTCTGTCAGGATTAAGTGCCTGTTTGCTTTTTCACTAACATGTGGTTTCAGAACAAAGCAGTTCAAATCTCCTCTATTCTTAACAAAGCATCTCAAATTGCTGAGTAAAATTCCTTAATCCCCCATCTTAATCTGAAAACACCAGCAGCACATGGTAACAGGTTTTCTTCTTTCTCTTTTTTGCCACCATAAACTATCATTAGCAAGGGTCTTTTTTCTTTCTTTCTTTCTTTCTTTTTTTCTTTCCTTGGCTAACTCATTATTCAGCAGCTTATTATCTGCAAGGGCACGCTAAGCCACTTCAGTCTTAAGACTAGATTTGGCTGGTCATTTTTCTTCCTTGTCTCTTCCATTCTAGGGAAAACGCAAAACTTAAAGCATGAAGCTCAGTAGTTCTGTTGCTCACTTCTCTTTATCAGCAACCAAGCCATCTACTTCTCTCTCAGTTTCTTCAATGGACTGTTAGCATGCAAAACTGCCTTAGCTGTCCATTGAAAAACTGATGCACTTCAAAAAAGAACCTGCAGACTCAAAATTCCGTTGGACCTCAATGAACTCCTTTCACGTTTCCTCTTCTTTTCATTCATTGATAATTAAGATCAGCTTGAGTTATAGGTCCACAAATGTACAAAACTAGAAAATTATGCATTGGAACATTATATCTATATACTAATAGCAGATTCAAGAGACGGTGTGTAGATATGAGATCAAGAAGTTTACTAGCGTTGCAAAGATATGGTTCAGGGCTTAAACAGAATTATGTACTTGGCAGGTGTGCAATTCCTCCCCCACAAAAGCATAGGCTCCGCAACCTGCACCACAGTCCACAAATGCTCAGGAATCACCCTTGAAAGGGAAATGAGAAGTGGTTTACTACTGTGGTGTAGGGGTAAATGTTGATGTATGGAAACTCATCATGATAGGCTCCATAGCCATGTCTCTTAGGAGAAGGATAGAATCAAAGGAAAGTAAGAGCATATTGAACTGACAATGGGTGACTTAGTTGTTGCCCTGATGGAACTGGGCTGAACAGTCCTTGGTTCACATCCCTCATTACTAGTGTGGCATAACTGTCCAGTCATGACCGACTCTGGGGTTGCGGCGCTCATCTCGCTTTACTGGCTGAGGGAGCCAGCGTACAGCTTCCCGGTCACGTGGCCAGCATGACTAAGCCGCTTCTGGCGAAACAGAGCAGCGCACGGAAACAATGTTTACCTTCCCGCCGGAGCGGTACCTATTTATCTACTTGCACTTTGATGTGCTTTCGAACTGCTAGGTTGGCAGGAGCTGGGACCGAGCAACGGGAGCTCACCCCGTCGCGGGGATTTGAACCGCCGACCTTCTGATCGGCAAGCCCTAGGCTCTGTGGTTTAGACCACAGAGCCACAGTTACCTGGGAATAAATTCCATTGAATTCAGTGGTGTTTACGCCTGACTCCATAGGTTCAGATGAGTTTGAACAAATGATCTTGAGCCAGCTGCAATGCTGCCTTTCACTTTTAATTAGAAATGAAAAAAAGTCTTGCTAAGAAGCATTACCATTGAAACTACTAGCATGTAGCTGGAACTCCTATCAAGAAAAGAAGTATTCAGGTCTGCTTGGTTATCTTCCACAATGTCTGATCCTCTGCTAATCTCTCACCAAAAGGGAAATTGAAAACCTTATTATCACCTCATTGACTTGAAGGGAGATGACATCATCATCCTTGCTAGAAGATTGTATCATCTCTTGGAAAAAGTTCTCAAGTTGTGCTCCCCCTCCACACTCTGGCTCCATTGGCTTAGTGCAGTATCTAAGCATGGGAGCCAGGAAGCTTTCAGGTGAAATTTCCCAACAGTGCTCCTTGTTTCCCATCACCCCTGGAAAAGCCAGGGCAGCAAAGGGAGGTCAGGTAATCACGGCTGCCCTTCTGACCACTACTGGTTTTTACCATCATCATTATTCCATTTCTCAGCTTCTTAACTTGCCCAAACACACCTCTTGAAATAGCTAAAAAGATACACTGCAATAGAAAAGAGTAAAATTTAGGTGTGCCACTATTTCTCAACCATCTCCATCCCCATTTGCAAAATATGGATAGTAATACTGACTCCTATCTTAAACTGGGATAATGTTTATCAAACACTTTGGACGTTCGAAAGCACAATGATTGCCCATGTATTTCCCCCTTGGCCTTAAATAATTTCCACAATTCTGGTTTCATTCTATTCAACGTGATGGGCTGGAGACACTCACCTGTTGCTGCTGCTTCGTAGGAGGCAGAGGAGATGGCCATTATCATTACCAACAGTGCAAATGCACTGGCAGGAATGCTGGACTGGATTGGCCAGTGCATATACAGCACACCAACCTCACCGCCATCTTCCCATCCCAGAAAGCAGCAGCAACTCACCTGCCAGGAGGTCAGGTAAGTGCCTCTGCCCCACCACAACCGCACCATCTGATTTATTTGAATAAACACACCTGAATCAAAACCAGAGAGTTTCACAGGGAAGAACAGGCTCTATAACATATGTATGCATCAGTTAGGATTGTCAGTTTGAAACTCCTACCCAAGATCTAATGAAAAAATGTGGCAGTGGGGGCTCAAAAGCCCTTTGTGCTCACAATAAGGATGGGCCAAATTTCACAGCAAATACTTATTTGAAAATCTCCTTTTTGAAGCTCCTCCTGAACCACTAAAGAATTTCATTCCTCCCCTGAAGGTTATTTGGCAAAATAGCCTCCTCGATTTTGCCATTCGTGAATTTTGTGCAAAAATTAAAATAATCTTAAACATGGCTCCTGTTTTAATATTCTTCTAATATTGTTGAAGGAAGCCGTGGCTGTGGCCCCCGCTTGTTTCAGTCTTTTTTTAGCTCATTGCTTCTTTCAGACTGTAGCCAACATCTGTCCTGTAGCATCACAAGGTCATCAAATGATTCATGAATGACCGGAGGTGTTCTTCTGAGGGTGAAGACACAGTGGGTTTTGCTAGTTTGTTTTAATGGAGTCCATGGATTGGAAGCCTACAGGCAGCAAACATGGCAGTTAGTGGAAGATACCAGGTGAATTGCGGGAGCTCCAGAACAAATCTTTCACTCCAAACCATGAAAGGGATGCGCCAACCACTTGGCAAAAACTGAACTGAGCTAGGATCAGGCATGGTCTTCATTATTTTCATGCTTTGCTAAAAAGTAGAATGCACATTCCTTGCTGCTAATGATGGCACAATTCATTATAGGTCCTTTTTGATAATACGAAGGAGCAGGCTTCCTTATAAAAGTGGGGAGGAGGTTACTCTAAAATTGTTCCCGCTGCCTTGGCATAGGAGCCCAGTAGACTGGTCAGTCTCTTGCTCACCAGCAGAGTGAGAGAATGTGAAATTCCCAGTGACAGACAAAACCTTTAGAAAAATAAGGACCAAGAGGCCCAATGACCTTTCTAAAGAAAGGGGGTGCACGTGTGTGATATATTGGCAAGAAACCTAGCACCTTGCCTTGAAAAGAAAACAAGGTGACCACCAGAATCCAAATTTACTGAGTGGGAATCAGAGAAACTTTGTTTATTTGTAGGGAGGACAACCAGGGGGAAGGATAATGTTTATTCTTTCAGCTTTATCTGGTTACTGTCACCTTTCAAGCAAAGTCTAAATGTGAAAATGTAGCCTGCTAATATTTTTGTTAGCCAATAGCGTTACATCAGTCACAAGTAAATAACAGAACGGTTCCTGGTATCTGATGGCTCAAAATGTAAGATCACTTTCTACTTTCAGTAATTCTGATTAAATTATAATTCTAATTAAATTAATATGGCATATAATAAAGACCAGCCTCCGCAAAAGGCACTGAGGTTACCTACCTGCCTGCCAGGGCCAGAATGCCTTTATAATGGTCTTGTCTTCACCTAACTCTATAAATGCATATGGAACTAATAATCCTTTCACAGCAAGAAAATATTAGACATTTGCTCCAAAGCTGAACATAGCAAAGGTTTATTAGAGCACTGCATTCAATAATGTCCTGGGATCACTGAGCATTATGCAATTGTTATCCCTTATCTTTTCTTCTCCTCCCCTCTCCCTCTCTTTTCTGAAGTGTGTTTTCTCTTGATGCTTTCTTTTCTGCGTGATTAGTCATCCAGGAAATGTTTAAATTACCAAATATATGGTTTAAAAGATTGATAGACCAAATTATATTAGTTTAATACAATATGCTGGGCATACGGAAATTAGAAGCCTTTATGGTATATTTTGATTCATAAATTGTTCCTTCGTCCTATTTCGTTTGTCTGCAACAATGGGGCTCTTTTTCCCTGCCTGATGTCAGACTCTCAGATTGAGTAACCAAGCAAAAATAAATGACTTAGTCCTTGGTTCAAAGAAATAATGGGTTACCAGCATAATTAATTTTATGTTTAATTACTGTAGAATGAAACAATTCAACAATATCCAATCAATCCTTAGAATGACAGAACAGAAGGTCAGCAGTTGCTAAGTCAATTGTTTTGAAAGAGAAATTTATGTCTGGTTTTCTTTTATGTGCTGGTGAAAGAAATTGGATAAAAGTGGTCAAGCAAACATTAATTAATTTATATAAATGGTATGCTGATGCCATGGCTAAATCGCAGCCTCCCGGTATGCAAACCACAAGATGACAAGCAGGCATTGTTGGAGAATTCCTGGGATAGCTGGCCCTAAAAGGTTCTGCTGTTCAGGTGATTTTTTTTTTTCATCCAGACCAGATTTTTCCATTCTGACTGGTTCATGCCAGAACTATGTTCCATTTAAATGCTCCCCCAATCACCGGCAACTGTTGATAAGGATTGATAAAGTCATTTTCATGGATAGGTTTACTCAGAAGCAAGTCTTATTTATTCCCATCTAAAGACATAATGGACAGCAGCATCCAGCGGCTTTATCTTCACAACAACCTCGCAAGGCAGAGCAAATCTGTATGCCACCTTGCAAATGAGGAAATAAAACTGAAATATAATGACATTTTGAAGATTTTCAGGGAATGTGTGACATTTTCACCCTGGGGTGGACTGTATGGAGGAGCTTTCTATCCTGTGTACAAAAAACTTAAAACATTTATATTATCAAGACATTGCCTATTCTAAACAGAGCTAGAAAAGTACCTTAATATACAAATTAAGACATTAAATAATAAAATTTATAAGCTAAAATTATCACACGGCAACTAATATATTAAAAAATAATGTTAATTAATACAATGTGCAATTATATTCAGAGTTTGGTGATAAAGATAGAATATAGCTTGATGTAGGATGTAGATAGGGTCAAATAAATTCATCTCCTTTACAGTTGGTGGCTACCTTGGCTATATAATTTGCTCCAATTTTCCTAGCAGCAGCAGTTGCAAAGAGTGCTACACGCCAGGTCACATACTTATCTGTGTCTGCGAGGAAATATAAAATCATGTCAGAGGGGTTCTGGCCAGGGGACCTTGTCATTATATGTGCTAAAAATCATTCTCTTGCTTCATTATATAAGGGGCAGCGCAAGATATAATGCATAAGGTCCTCTATTTCAGGACATCCCCTAATGCAAACATGTTCGTTTGTTGGTATGATTCTGTGTACATTGCGGCAGCCTTTGGCTATGTGCAATAAAACTGACTGACTATCCTGTGTACTACAGCCTTGGCAAGTTGCTTCAGGAAAGTTGATGAAATCCCAGTCCGATAAAGCCATAGGAGTTTTGCCATAGTTTTCTGTTTTCCAAAACACATTTGCTTGGAATTTACTGTATTTTTCGCTCTATAAGATGCACCAGACCACAAGACGCACCTAGTTTTTGGAGGAGGAAAACAAGAAAAAAAATATTCTGAATCTCAGAAGCCAGAACAGCAAGAGGGATCGCTGTGCAGTGAAAGCAGCAATCCCTCTTGCTGTTCTGGCTTCTGGGATAGCTGCGCAGCCTGCATTTGCTCCATAAGACGCACACACATTTCCCCTTACTTTTTAGGAGGGGAAAAGTGAGTCTTATAGAGCAAAGAATACGGTAACTCCAAATTCATGATGTGGGTCAAGTCTTGCATAAAGGAGTTGGAAAAAGTTGCACCTGTTGAAATTCCCTTTACTAACACAACTATTACAGGTACAGCTTCCCTCTGTTGCATCCCAGTCTCTTTCATCGTCCATTCTCCTTTCATCCTGTTCCCAGGGCTACTACCTGAAGCCTCTTAGATGCAAGTACACTTAAACATGAGCTACAATTTGATCTGACTTTCAGTCTATGTTAAAGGCATCTCCACGATTCATGGGGAGAATAATTATCATATTCTGGGTCTACGAGGATTTTCAGCCAGGTAAACAGAACACATATTTCCTGGTGCTCAGTCTTGTCGCTTTAACTGATTTCCCGTTGGAAGATGTAGCACACAAAATTCCAGAAATTACGCAACATTGGAGGGTAAGAAACACGGTGTTGTACATAACATCTTAAAGCAGGATTACAGCATAATCTAATATTTTCTCAGGGCTGTATAACATATATCAAGTATCTCAGAAAATTGTGTGGTTACAATGGATGTTTCATCAAAGGAGTGTGGAATCTTGGCACTTTTAAGTACCATTGATTTCAGTGGATATGCAGATGAAATCAATGAGACTCAGCTTCACTTGGCTTTTGCCCACAAAAACCCTACTCGATTTCAAATATTAATAAAGCAACCAGATTGAAGTGTTCCTGGCACAGAAGAGCTGTGATATGCAGATGGTCCTTTAAACTTCATTTTGAATTTGGTAAGTGCTAAAATGCCCTATTGGGTAAGCAAAGCCCCATTTCTTTATTTTTTGTTCAGCACTTTCCATACAATATTAATAAAGCAAAACACACTGAAAACAACTGTTTAAACAAACATATTCCAAGGAGGATTTTCCCTTCTACTTTAATGGTTTGCCCTATACCAACAGGAGGAGACATTTGTTGGCAAAATGATTAATTTTTACAAGCAGGGGTTTATATTAGAAACATTGGCATTAGCTTTGCTGCAATAAAAAGCGAAATTGATATTTTGGGGCACCGACTTCCTTCTGATCGTTTTAAAACACGAGCGCAAAGTGTTACTTAGTCGGCTTTGGTGAAAAATGAGACATCTGGTCAGATGACGTTAACTCACAAGAGGAAGCCCTCTTAACAACGCAATCCTGTGAATGTCTACTCAGAGGAAATCTCCACTGAGTTCAGCTGAACTTATTCTCTGGTCGTGTGTATTAGATTGCAGCCTCAGCCGGCACAACTGGGGATCAAAACACGAGAATACAAAATAAAGACCAAATGCCTTTTTTAAAGAAATTAGCTCTCCAGAAGGGCTACAGGCAGACTTCCTTCTCATGAGAAATGGCACGTTATAGTGGGTGCATATCTGCTCTTTACGTACCCTGAATAATGAGGCCAATTGGGATAACTCACATATTCAGGCTTGAACTTGCATCTGAATAAATATGCATCGGGATGGAAGGGATTTGGCCTGGCTAGGATGGCCAGCTGCAGAAGAGGATAAAATTAATATGATTTAATTTCTATACTGTCCTTCATCTGAGGATCACAGGGCACTTTACAATATAAAAGCACAAAAGTACATAACATAGTAACAAACACACAAAAATACCACACAGAGAGTTTGTAAGGCCACAGATTGTTGAATTAGCCAAAGGCCAAGGAGAAAAGAAAAATGTTTTCACCTGGCACCTAAAGATATATAATGATGGTGAGCCTCACTGGGGAGAACATTCAACAAATGGGGAGCCACTGCAGAAAAGGCCCTGTTCTAATGTTGCCACCATCCAGACCTCTCACAGAAGGCACATGAAGAAGGGCTTCAGATGATGATCACAGGGTCTGGGTAGGTTTAAGGCATTATGTAGGGTTGCCGTATTTCAAACAGTGAAAATCCAGGCTGTTTTTTACTTTTGCCCAAATTTCTTGAGCTTTTTGGGCAAAATCCGCCACCCCCCCCCCCCCCAATGGAAAAACAGCACTTCTGACATGGGCTGCCATATGTCCAGATTTTCCCAGACATTTTTTACCGATTTCTGCCTGGACACTGCTGCCGACTGCAGTATTCTGGATATGTCCAGATGTATGGTAACTCTAGCTTTATGGGTCAAAACCAACACTTTGAAGCTAGATGGCAGCCTGTGCAGTTGGGCCAGGATTGGGGTTATATGCTCAAACTGTCTTGCCCTGTTGACAACCTGACTGCTGAAGTTCCCAAAGGATAGGGCTTCTTCCCACGCCTTCAAGGTTCTGTAGAATAAAAAAAATCAGTGTATGTTTTGTACTCCCCTCCTCCCTTCCCTCCATTGCCAGCTAGACTGGTCAGATGCTCATGCTTGTCCTGCAAGCTACACCTGGTGAAACCCAATCTTCTGCACAACTATTAAAGGTGCAGGCCCCCTGTTTTCCTTTGCCCCTGGCCTCCTGTTGGCTGGCCCAGCACATGATGTAGAGATACTGAATAAATAGCTATTGTAACCTTGTTGTTGTTGTTTGGTTGTTTATTTGCGTCCGACTCTCCGTGACCCCCTGGACCAGAGCACGCCAGGCACTCCTGTCTTCCACTGCCTCCCACAGTTTGGTCAAACTCATGCTGGTAGCTTCGAGAACACTGTCCAACCATCTCGTCCTCTGTCGTCCCCTTCTCCTTGTGCCCTCCATCTTTCCCAACATCAGGGTCTTTTCCAGGGAGTCTTCTCTTCTCATGAGGTGACCACTTCCATACATCACTACTGGGAAAACCATAGCTTTTACTATACGGACCTTTGTTGGCAAGGTGATGCCTCTGCTTTTTAAGATGCTGTCTAGGTTTGTCATTGCTTTTCTCCCAAGAAGGTTCTTGCCTTAGGTGTGTCTCAATTGCTGGATACTCGTGGTCAGCCTCTCTTTGAACAGATGAGTACTTTCCTTCTGTTTGGGGGGTGTTTCGGGGTTTGTTTGTTTTTAAGAAATCTCTTTTGTCCCGTCCCCCCACTAACTTGCTTTCAAAAATGGGGGGGTAGGACTTGCCTACACAATTCTGAAGTGTTCTGTATAACAGTGCAACCAGTGTGCACTTTTTCCTTGTCTCTCATCCGATTACAACAAGAGCGTATTGTAATATATGCCTTCCATAGACTTCAATAACACAGTTCAGGGAAAATGACAGGTCAGCAGGCCTTGTTTCAAGTTTATGAACTGACAGGCCAGTTTCAATGACAAAAAGAAAATGTAACTTAGGCCTGTTTAAAAGCAGCGATTGTCAGATCACATGTTCAGTATGTCATGCGAAACACACTTCATTAAGGACCGAATTACTTGACTTGTAACATGAGCTAAATTAAAGTCAATGTCAGACTGCATAAATCACACATTTAAATGTATTGCTTAAGTGCACTGAAACAGTCATCGTCGCCCTTCACCCCACAAGTAACCCAAAAATCTGGGCTTCATTTTTTCTTAGTTGCAAAGATGACAGATATAGAGGCTATTCCCCACTACACCCCTTTGTTAGGACGCATAATCTTGCTGTCAAAAACTATTGAAATTTGAACAGCAACAGTCCACTGCCACCAACAATAAAGCAAACGTACCCCATAGTAGGCTGGCAATTTACAGAGGGACTTATATAGGGAACATAAAGAACAGCCATCATGTGACAGGGCAGCCAAACCCAGATTTGCTTTTATAGCAGCTTAAGTTCAAATAAGATCCCAATTTCTTATAATAAAAATGGATCTTCTTAATTAATATTGTAGTAAAATGCACTCTAGATATCACAACTCAAGTGTGGTGAGTCCTTGAGAAGGAGTCAGAAGCTTCAGCTGGAAGGGTTTGTTGCTGATGCATGTTGGAAGCTGAGAACTTATTCCTCCACTTTTGTGGCAACCTGTGATTCTCCTCTGGCCCCAATTCAGGGTGCTGATAACCTTTCAACTCTCCGTCTGCTTAAAGTGTTATTAGGCCTAGGTAAAGGTAAAGGGACCCCTGACCGTTAGGTCCAGTCACAGACGACTCTGGGGTTGCAGCGCTCATCTCGCTTTACTGGCCAAGGAAGCTGGCGTTTGTCTGCAGACAGCTTCCGGGTCATGTGGCCAGCATGACTAAGCCGCTTCTGGCGAACCAGAGCAGCGCATGGAAACGCTGTTTACCTTCCCGCCGGAAGGTATTTATCTACTTGCACTTTGACGTGCTTTCAAACTGCTAGGTTGGCAGGAGCTGGGACCGAGCAATGGGAGCTCACCCCATTGCAGGGATTTGAACTGCCGACCTTCTAATCTGCAAGCCCTAGGCTCTGTGGTTTAGGCCTAGGACCATGCATTTGCAGAAACTGGTGTGGGCCCCAATCCAGAGTGGGAGCCTGCTCCAGAATGGAGCTCCTGCACTCCCCCCTTCCAAGAAATAAAAATGGACAGTTTCATCATGTCATTTTAACAGGGCGAGTAATGTGGTCAGTGTAGCTGAGACCTTATGCCAGCCCATCATTCCTGGCAAGGGGGAGAACACAGCTTCTCCTGCTGCCAATCCCACCGTTCAGTGTCCCATTATCTCCGACCTTCTGTTTGTGTGTGTATCTTTTTTCCATATAGAAAGTTACGTTTGTTACTTTTTTCTAATAATGGTTATCTCTGACTTTCTGTGGACAGTGGTAAGGGTGCCATTTTATCCTCTCAACAGTCACCCAGAATGCAATGCCCAGGAAATATTAGTTCTCCCTGGATTTCCCTCCCCCCTTCCTTTCTTTTTTGGATGGGGGTGGCTGACACTCGGGTGCCCGCATAGGGTTTGCTCTATACCTACCCCTACTTCTACAAATCTCCGATATCCCTGATCCTATTGATGGCACCTCCATATATGTGTGTGCTGTCATTTTGTCTTATTAGACAATGGCACTCGGAAAGAATGGAAACAGAAATAGAAGATTTTGTTAATAATTGGATAAAAGATTAATCAAGATGGATTTGGACTGTTTATCTGTTGGATGCGTATATATTTAAATATCAGATTCCTTTGACTCATTTATACTTTTGTGAATCACAAGCAGCTTTGCTGTAATGAGAGAAATGGCCCTGATTTTTAAGAAGGTCTGAAGTTGCTTACAGGAACATTGAAACTAGAAACTCTTCATTGATTTTATTTCTGCTGTTCATGAAATATATCAGCTGCAACTCTAAATTCTTTTACAGTCCGATTCTAAACTTATTAACTTGGAAATAAGTCCCATTGATTTAACTAGAATGTACCTCTGAGCAAGTCTGCGTAGAATGTCAGCCTTAATTGGGAGTTTCTCTTAACTAATGAGTAAGAGTGTTGAGGACTGCAGGCTTATCTTTTTTCTCTCCCCTGAAGAATGAAAAAAATAACAAGGAATGATTATTTTTAGCTGGATTGTTCCTGTGTTTTATCTTCAAATGGGTGCATGAAGTCAAGTGATGGAGTGGGTTTTTCCTCTGCTGTCTGCCATCTGGGTTATGTCTGGTCAATGGAGGGGAGGAGGGTGATATGTGGGAAGAAATGGAATCTGGCAAGGGAAAGAAAGAGAAGCTCAAAAGTTAGGGTGAAAAAAGGCCAAAGTAACTTTGTTACTTAGACGGCAATCCGGTGGTCCCTGAGACGCCTTTCCAGGGACCGTTGGATTGCTGTCTAAGTAAGGAGGCTGGTCCATCACAGCAAATGGAGAGCTGTCCCACCAACCGCAGTCTTCCCTCAACCTTCACCAGATGAGGCTCCACCTGAGAACAGGGTTGTTGAATGGGCATTTATTGGGTAGTGCCTGGGATATCATCAGAGATTATGAGCATGAGTTATTTAGTGCAGGATCTCTGCCCATTGCAGATCTCTCTTGTTGTTGTTGTTTAGTCGTTTAGTCGTGTCCGACTCTTCGTGACCCCATGGACCAGAGCACGCCAGGCACTCCTGTCTTCCACTGCCTCCCACACCTTGGTCAAACTCATGCTGGTAGCTTCGAGAACACTGTCCAACCATCTCGTCCTCTGTCGTCCCCTTCTCCTTGTGCCCTCCATCTTTCCCAACATCAGGGTCTTTTCCAGTGAGTCTTCTCTTCTCATGAGGTGGCCAAAGTATTGGAGCCTCAGCTTCACGATCTGTCCTTCCAGTGAGCATTCAGGGCTGATTTCCTTCAGAATGGATAGGTTTGATCTTCTTGCAGTCCATGGGACTCTCAAGAGTCTCCTCCAGCACCATAATTCAAAAGCAACAATTCTTCGGCCATCAGCCTTCTTTATGGTCCAGCTCTCACTTCCATACATCACTACTGGGGAAACCATAGCTTTAACTATACGGACCTTTGTTGGCAAGGTGATGTCTCTGCTTTTTAAGATGCTGTCTAGGTTTGTCATTGCTTTTCTCCCAAGAAGCAGGCGTCTTTTAATTTCGTGGCTGCTGTCACCATCTGCAGTGATCATGGAGCCCAAGAAAGTAAAATCTCTCACTGCCTCCATTTCTTCGCCTTCTATTTGCCAGGAGGTGATGGGACCAGTGGCCATGGAGAAATAATATCCAAAGCTGCAAGTTGTACTCTGAAGTCAGCCCCTCTCTGTTTTATAGGATCTCATCTGTAGTAAGCAGGTTTAGGATTCCGGCTTTAGCATCGCATTGAGACTGCACTCCTGTGCAGGCTTGCTTGGGAGTAAGCCTCCATTCTACTTAAACCTGCAAAGGATCAGGCTGCATGCCTAAAATGTAGCAGGGACTTGATTGATTTGGTTTGCAGGATTCCCCCACAATAGACCATTCCTAACAATATTCAATAGTCAGGGGATACAGAGTGTGTTTAATAGGAGAATGTTCATAGCACTTGAAGGGTTTGAATGTTTTATTCACCATGTAGAAAAATTCCCTTTGAATAGTTTTACAGGGATTTTTATGGAGCAATTACAAAGCAAGATTCTTGATTAAATATACAAATTCATGTAAAGATTCAGAATGAAACAGTTAATGAGAGCCAGGATTATAGTTCTGCCTCTTAACACCTTTGAGTCTGGTATCACTAATTAACACAACATCACTTCTCTGCTACTGAAATACAACCATTCCCCACCCCCACCCCTCTCTCTATGCCAGAGAAGTCGAAGAGGCAGTTGTACAGATGACTGGCAAAAACCATCAGCGCATAATGTGAATAATACACAAGTATATTGAGCTATGGCGCCCAAATTAAAACCTACACTCTCCAGAAAGGCCTTCTTAATATCAGTCAGAGAGATTTACAATTCTTGGTCATTGATGTATTTTCCAAAGGATCTTCTGATGCACTGAAAGATGATTGTATCAGGGTTAATCCAGCTGCCAGTAGAATTGCATGTATCTTCCAGTCATCTGTGGTTTAAATTAGCAGCATATGACATTTGTCATGTTCCCACATGCTGCATGCATAACCTGGGTCCTTCTGTGGTAGAAGAAAATTCACACCAATGGTATGGAGAAGGGAACTTTACTGTTGGAAACAAGAGCTGATTCCATGACAGCATGCGAGAAGAAAGAAAAGTTTGTTATAGTATCACATTGGTGGTTATGATGACATTTCCTAACTCAACATTTTCCCCACAGAAAACATATTGCAACCAAGAGTGGTCAAGAAATCCTGTAGAACGACTTCTCTTTGCCTTATTTTTTTACTACAGAAAGCTGAAGAGAAATACATTCCAGCTTAATATTTCCTGTCATATTTTCAATCTCGCTCTCATAGAACAGAGCTCTCTTTTTCTTATATTCTTGTTGCTCATTTAAGACTTTTTGCATATTTTTTATTATTTATTTGCATATTCAATGAATAGAAGCTCTACTGCATAACAATTGAAGGGTTCATATTTGTAGAGTATGTCATGCTTGTGTTTTCCATACTTCACCAAAGTGTATTTCTTGCTTTATCCATTTTAGTGCAATCTTTAACAGGTACACACTTTATGAGAGCAAGAAGGAAGGAAGGAAAGAAAGAAGGACAGGAGAAGGATCAGCTCAGGGTAGTTACGCAAAGTCTTTTAATGTTCATGCTTTGGTATCTTTTTAACCAGTTGTGAATGTTAACAAACATCTTAATTAATAAACAAACAAACAGTTGTTATGGAAATATGTCTTCACATTTGGTCCAGAACCAAAGAGGACATCATTCTGTGGCTTCCGGCATGACTTTCTTTTCTCGTTTTATCAATAACTAGTCTGGACAGCTCTTCAATTTTTGAAACTTTTTGGAGCAGTTGTGTTTTTTGGGATTGTGGCCTTTTTGTAGCCAGTGAAATACACCTGTAAAAGGAACCGTTGTAAACCTAGGGCTGCAATACGTCCAGGAAGTATGTCCAGAAGGCAGTGCTTTGTCCTGGATCTTAGGCAAGTCAATTGAAAAATCACATTCTTTTGGCGTTCGTGTTTTAAATAGCTCAACAACTTTTAGGGGAACCTTAGTCAACCACCAGTATAAAGTCTGCAGGACAAGTGAGCAAATTACATTCAAACAGCAAAAACTTTGAAGCATTTTATGTTTGCCTATATCAAATTTAATCTGTCACATTATTTCCTTGCAGGTTTGGGAAGGACATCAGTGCATGTTTTCTTCTCTTCCAGCTGCTAAGAAAGGAAGAAGATGCAACATGACTGGGCACCTGGCAACTGCGTTCAGTCCAGAATCCATTGCCTTTCCAGATTTGGTAAAGAGACTTGCCTTTTCTTCAGCTGAGCCAGGACACCAAACCAAAGCAATGGTAAAGCACTAGGATTACGTATTGCTGGAAATTTTGCTATCCCATAGCAGATGCCATATACACCAAAACCCTTAAGATGAGCTAAGACAGACTTTGTTTATATTATTTAAAGCATTTATAGCTTGCCAAGGTGGCTAATAGTCTAAAAACAGTAGGTGTTAAATACTTTTTAAAAAAGAAAATACAGAAAATTATTGAAGGCAGAGTTAAATGCCCAGAAGCAGCAGAACGAAACATACATTTCACAGCAATAAAGAAAAAGAAAAAAACCCCTTAAATTCTATGATTCCATGACAATAGGGGTAGACTATAATTCCCATCAGCCTCAGCCAGAAGCAGGGAATTGTGGTCCAAAATTCTGGAGGGCATCCTGTTGGCTACCCCAACTTAAAATAGTGGTAATATAGAAACACCAACCAATCAAACTTCACTGTTAAAACGTCCCTAAAAGACAAGGAGGAAGGTTGGCAATGAAATCCCTTTGCCACATGGCACAAAACCATGAAAGAGATGGCAAGTTCCTTGAGGATGGAGTGCCAGAGCCTTGGCATCGCTCCCAGCTTCATTTCAACACTGCCTGTAGCTTTCTCAATTCATGTCCAACAGCCGAATATAATAGGTGTAGACAAAGAGAGGCAGGTCTAGGCAATGTGAAGAGCGTAGAGAATGCAATCAAGAAGAGAATTCAAAATGAGAAAAAAGATAAAATCCTGGAAAAAGTAAAGGAAGGAGACAAGAAACTGAGAGTGAAACCAAAGTCGTAGGAGATTTTGAAAGAGATAAAGTTATATCAAGTACAATATATGAAAATGACGAATCAGGAAATAGAATGGAAGATTAAACAGATGAGACAAAAGACATTTGAATCGGCAAATAAGTGCGGAAAATTGTTGGCTTGGCAAATGAAAAAAAGACAAAAACTTAATACCATTACGAATTTGGAAGTGGAAGGAAAGAATATACAGAATCCAGTGGAGATTAGAAAGTGCTTCCAGAGGTATTTTAAACAATTATATACACAGGAGACGCAGAAAGAAATGGACATTGATAGATTTTTGAAAACTAATGGACTACAAAAAATCTCTCAGGAAAATAAGTTAATACTGAATTACAAAATAACGGAGCAGGAAGTAGAAGGGGCCATTCAGAACATGCAGTTAGGTAAATCCCCAGGACCAGATGGATTGACTTCAAGATACTACAGATCTCTGAAAGAATGGTTAATACAACCTTTAAAGGAAGTCTGTAATGAAATACTGGAAGGGAAAAGGGCACCAGAGTCGTGGAAGGAAGCTTATATTACACTTATACCAAAAACAGAGACTGAAAAGACACAGCTCAAGAACTACCGCCCTATATCACTGCTTAATGTGGATTATAAATTTTTTGCAGATATTTTGGCTAAAAGATTAAAAAAGGTGTTAGCAGAAGAAATTCATAAAGATCAAGCGGGCTTTCTCCCGGGCAGACATTTGCCTGACAATACGAGGAACATAATTAATATCTTAGAAAAACTACAAGTGAAGATTAATACTAAAGCAGTTCTGATATTTGTGGACGCGGAGAAAGCCTTTGACAATATTTCTTGGAGCTTTATGAAGAAGAATCTACAGGGGATGGGGGTTGGTCAAGGTTTTGGAAATGGTATAGGTGCAATTTATTCAGAACAAAAGGCTAAATTAATTGTGAATAACGTAGTGACGGAAGAATTTAAGATTGAGAAAGGAACACGACAAGGCTGCCCAATCTCTCCATTGCTTTTTATATCGGTCCTGGAGGTTTTGCTAAATATGATTAGAAGGGACCAATTGGTTAAAGGTATACAAGTGGGAGCTAAACAGTACAAACTGAAAGCATTTGCTGATGATTTGGTATTGACTTTACAGGAGCCAGAATCTAGTACTAAAAGAGTACTGGAATTGATTCAAGAATTTGGTCAGGTAGCAGGCTTTAAGTTGAACAAGATGAAAACTAAGGTTTTAGAGAAAAATCTAACTGTGATTGAGAGAGATAAGTTTCAGAAGGAGACAGGATTAACACTGGTTAAGAAAGTGAAATATTTAGGGGTTAACATGACTGCTAAGAATGTGAATTTATTTAAGGACAACTGTGAAAAATGTTGGACTGAAGTGAAAAAGGACTTAGAAATATGGTCAAACTTGAAGTTATCACTGTTAGGCCGAATTGCTGTGATAAAAATGAATGTATTGCCAAGGATGCTGTTTTTGTTTCAAACATTGCAAATTTTGGACAAAATGGACTGTTTCAAGAAGCGGCAGAGAGACATCTCTAGATTTGTCTGGCAGGGCAAGAAGCCTCGAATAAAATTTAAGATATTAACTGATGCTAAAGAAAGAGGTGGATTTGCCCTGCCAGACCTTAAACTTTATTATGAATCAGCCGCCTTTTGCTGGCTGAGAGAATGGCTGCTTCTTGAAAACACTGATGTGTTGGATTTGGAAGGTTTCAACAATGTATTTGGTTGGCATGCATATCTGTGGTATGATAAGGTTAAAGCAAATAAAGCGTTTAAAAACCATATTGTCAGAAAAGCACTGTTTAATGTCTGGATAAGATATGACTTGCTAGAAAATAAAACCCCAAGATGGTTGTCACCAATGGAAGCAAAGGCTCAGAAAAAACTCAATATGGAGGCCAAATGGCCGAAGTATTGGGAAATTCTGGAACAAGAGGGAGACAGATTAAAACTGCAGAGTTTTGAAAAATTAAAAAATAGAGTGCGAGACTGGCTCCATTATTATCAAATAATGGAGGCATATAATTTGGACAAAAAACTTGGCTTCCAGGTGGAAAAATCAAAATTGGAAACAGAATTGTTAGACCCCAAAGTTAAGAATCTGTCAAGAATGTATAACTTGCTGTTGAAATGGAATACTCAGGATGAAACGGTGAAATCTGCTATGATTAAATGGGCACAAGATGTTGGACATAACATTATGATAGCTGACTGGGAACAGTTATGGACCACAGGTATGAAGTTTACGGCATGTAATGCCTTAAAAGAGAATCTAATGAAAATGATCTACAGGTGGTACATAACACCAGTCAAGCTTGCAAAAATCTACCATTTGCCCGATAATAAATGCTGGAAATGTAATGAGACTGAAGGTACATTCTTTCACCTTTGGTGGACATGCCCAAGGATTAAGACTTTCTGGGAGATGATTTATAATGAAATGAAAAAGGTATTTAAATATACCTTCCTGAAGAAACCAGAGGCCTTTCTCCTGGGCATGGTCGGCCAATTGGTGCCAAAGAAGGATAGAATTTTCTTTATGTATGCTACAACAGCAGCAAGAATACTTATCGCAAAGCATTGGAAGACACAAGATCTACCCACCCAGGAAGAATGGCAGATGAAGCTGATGGACTACATGGAATTGGTGGAAATGACTGGCAGAATCCGAGACCAGGGAGAAGAGTCGGTGGAAGAAGATTGGAAAAAATTTAAAGTATATTTACAGAAATATTGCAAAATTAATGAATGTTAGAAGGATGCTGGAATGAAGTTATATGGCTTTAGCAGAAATGTTATAAAGAATTAAGTAAAAATAGATTGTTAATGGGCCAAAGTGGAAAATTTAAGGTGAGATTGTGTTAAGATAAATTATAGAACAAAAATTGAGAAAGATGGAAAGGATTTGCTGAAATAGCTAATTGAACTAGAATACAAAAAAGGGAGGTGTGAGGAGGTCGATGAAACAGGTGAATGAAAGATAAAGATATGGACACCAGTCAAGCTTGCGAAAAATTATCATCTGCCCGATAATAAATGTTGGAAATGTAAAGAAACTGAAGGTACATTCTATCACCTTTGGTGGACATGCCCATGGATTAAGGCTTTCTGGGAGATGATCTATAATGAAATGAAAAAGGTATTTAAATATACCTTTCTGAAGAAACCAGAGGCCTTTCTCCTGGGCATGGTCGGCCAATTGGTGCCAAAGAAGCATAGAACTTTCTTTATGTATGCTACAACAGCAGCAAGAATACTTATCGCAAAGCATTGGAAGACACAAGATCTACCCACCCTGGAAGAATGGCAGATGAAGGTGATAGACTATATGGAACTGGCGGAAATGACTGGCAGAATCCGAGACCAGGGAGAAGAGTCGGTGGAAGAAGATTGGAAAAAATTTAAAGACTATTTACAGAAATACTGCAAAATTACTGAATGTTAGAATGATGTTGGAATGAATTTATGTGACTTTAGCAGAAATATTATAAGGGTTTAGGAAAAAACAGGCTGTTAATTGGTGAAAGGAGGGAAAGTAAAGTTATATTAATATCAAGATAAATTTACAGGACAAAAATTTGAAAGGAGGGAAAGGATTTGCTGAAATGGAAAAGTGACCTAGAATACAAAAATGGGAGGTGTGAGGAGGTCAAGGAAATAAGCTAATGAAAGAAAACAAATGGGAAGAGTTGCTCTATTTTTGTTTTTTTTGTTTTTGATCTTTCTTTTTTCTTTTTTGTATTTCATCTTGTTTTGTTTAAAAAGATGTGTGTGTTTTTGATGTTGCTTTTTGTACTTATAAAAAAACTTTAATAAATATCTTATTTAAAAAAAGATAAAGATATGGAAATATTGGATGTGTTTTTAATTGTTTTTGTTTTTCTTGTTGTTTTGCTGTATTGTTTTTTGTTTTTTTTTAAGGTATTGCTTTGTTTTGTTTAACTTTTCATTGTTTCTTTCTTCTTTTTTCTGTAATCTTTAAACCTCTAATAAATATTTTTTTAAAAAAAAAAAAAGAGAAGGTGTTTGGGGCACTAGTCATGAGATGGTGCAATGAGGGGCACAACAGTAGGCTCAGCTAGGTCAGGCCCAGGATCCATTTAACAATCCCAAAACGTTTCAGGAATTGATTTGGAGTGCAGGCAGTGGGTTGTGAAGATTTCACACACAGCTCATGGATGCAAAGCCTTAAGTCTTCCCTGTCCTAGGTTGTTCTGTAAGTGCCTAGATGTGTCTTTGAAAAATGATTATCCTCATCACTATTATCAGCACAGTTTCTTCTCTAAACTGCCAGTCGCTTATTATAAGTTGCCCACTGAGGAAACCAAAGTCCCAGAATTTGGGGTGCCTGGGCGGCTGGACCTGTATTCCCACTTCTCAGAGGCATCAACATCATCCTCCCTGCATGATGAAGAAGAACCCAGCTCTACTCTTGTGTGGGTGGAGTTATTTTTGGCCTTATGAAGATTACCAAAGTGGAACCAAAGAAAGTGACAGTTACATTTTCACATCGTGCACACTTTCTGCCCGAGAATGTGATTTCTGGAGGGAACCTCATGAACCTCATGTGCACACAGTCCCGTCTGAACATTTCTCTGGACAAGGTCAAGTGATCTGTGGTCAAATTAACATAGCTTGCACTCAACTGATTTTGTTCCCTTTCATTTCAACCTCCGCATTCATGTGCCTTTTCCAAGCCAGCATCCTTCGAAGAAGCTCAAAGGAACTTGAATAAAGAAGTGCCTGTCTCCACATGGTTTGCCTTCCCTACCACATTAAAAAAAAAACACCCTTTATGCATAACTTTCAAGTGAACCACAATTCATGACAATGTTTTTCCAAGTGTTTTACTTGGTTTGGATGAGTTTATTTTTCCTGCAGTGCTAGGAGTGTGGTGCTGACTGTCTCACAGTGAGAGACAAACTGGAGTGGCTGCCAGGATGTCATAAAGAAATCAGGTAGCCAAGGGAATGGCCTCATGAAGGAAGGGAACTCATTTATCTTGAACAGAAAACCTCCCTTCATGGCTGGCTCCTTGTCCAACTCTAAGATACACTTAACCTATCAGCAATGGGAGATTAAATACCCCCTTCTTCCCATGGGTCAATTTCATCACCTCCATGGGTGACCTCCCCATGCCCCTCTCATTTTTTTGTTTTGTTTTGTGCAAAAAAACATACTTATCCCACTTCTGTTGCAATTATAATGAATGACCACATGGAACATATCACAATGTAAAAGGAGCAGATTTACAAAAGAGAAAACTGGCATTTGTGTTCTGAACTCTCATTGATATATTTTGGAATGTAGCCATGCATGTGTAAAATTTCAGGAGGAAAAACACACACATTAACTGGATATAACTTAATCGGGAATAGTAAAAGCACTAAGCTATTTCACATTCTAGCTTTTACTTCATCCTGTACTGCGTTATCTTGGGTTTTCCTTGGGTTTCAGTGTAGGAAGCTAAAAAATAATACTAACCCACCCCCAAAAACATATGGGTTAGGAAACCAAATGTTCATTTTTCCTAGAGGAAACAACTAGTGCAGTCAGTCCACAAACCTCTTGCCAAGGTATGCATGGATGGCTGACATTAAGGGATGAGAAGCAGCCTTTTCGGGAGGTACATGCCTAATGTTGCCCTTGATGGCAGAGTCCCAACACAGGCACTGTGGCATCTTCTGAGGGGTATTTGAAGGTTGTTACCAAAAATTATAATCTTTACATTAGTCTTCTGGTTCATGTCCACGTACTCCAGTAGGCCTATCTCATTCTTCAGTACCTGAGAAACACATTCTAAACAAGCCATCCCTAACCTGGTGCCCTCCAGATGTTTTGCACTGCAATGCCCATCATCCCTGTGGCAGCTTTGGCTAATGGGAGTTAGACGTCTTCAGGGCATGTTCTGGAGACCATGTTCTGGAGTGGGAAAATGCTTTAAATACATTGGGTAGTACTCAACTAACTTTTCTCAGAGTAGACCTATTAAAATTAATTAGCATGATTAAGTTGGGCCCATTAATTTCAACAGGTCTACTCTGCGTAAAACTCAGTTGAAGATAGCCACCCATTATCTTAGTACCCATAGACCCAGTAGTCAAATAAATATGGTACAAGATGTGTGAACCTTTGGGTATGTTCTGGGAGCGATATCTGAATCTTTTCCTATTAAAAAAATGCACCCATGGGCTTTTTCTTTCTGCCTCCCTGCAAACATTTTAAAAATTAGAATAAAGAAATGTAATGACAGCATGGCCTTTAAAATAATTTGTTTATAGCTGACAAACTTGTTGTCAATATGCTTTTGCCCAATGAGCTTCATTTGGACTTATCTGACATGTTACTGGAAAGCATTAAAGTGGATTATTGATTATTTTACAGTAGAACTAAATGGCAATTGTTTGGACTTGCCAGTGAATAAGCTACAAGCCCATAATATTATATTTTTTTAAAAAAATTGAATGTAATGAGTCACTTTCACATTCTCCTTGCCTCCTCTTAGAAGTAGACACAGCATTGTTCATCATGATGGATTTTTGCAGTCTGATGGGCCTAGATGTAGACTTATGACAAACAACATTACCAGTAAGTAATTTTCTCTTTACTTCATATAAACAAATGTCTTTGATACACGACAATCTCAGGGGTATTCAGGTTTCATGCTTATTTTAAGAACTTTTGTTTACTTTGTGATCTTCGTAGACCATTGACATCCCATTTAATTTTGATGACCTTGTTTATTTTACAGCAACATACATTAAAAGTGTTCCTTTAGGTAACATTAACATTCTCAATTGTAATCCATCACCTAAGTTAACAATAGCTTTAGCTCTGTGGTGTACGTAATGGTTAAAAGCTTTAATGCAGATAGCAGTCTACATAATGAGTGGGAAAGGTCTGATCAAACAGATTTGCTTGGTTGCTTCTCTCCTAAGGGCCACTACAAATGTGACAAGTTATCTACATGAATATCACTACTTGCTGGGGGTTGGGGTGGGCGGGGAAGAGTGGAAACGGAATAATCATGTGTGGCAATTGAAACATGCATATGCTTCACTGTGCTGGCACATGATCACAATGAAACAAAAATGCACAATGTCATATGAGACTAAGTACGTGCCATGCTCATGGTGTTTCCTACTTAGCGCTCCTCCTTTACGACACCAGAAGCAGCTCTAAGTGGTGCTTCATCTGGAAATCCCTCTTACTGCTATTAGAGCATCAACTCATGACATATGCTGAAAGAGAGAGAGAGAGAGAGAGAGAGAGAGAGAGAGAGAGAGAGAGAGAGAGAGAACAACTTTAGGTGGACACTGTTGGCGATCACACAGGGTCCCCGGACGTTTCACCGTCTATTGATCCCTGTGCCACCACTTTATTTCTCACTGCCACCACCCAGGCCCTACCTGGGAAAATACTGAGTCCAGCCAGGGTTAAATTGGAACATAAACTTCTGTTTATTTATTGCAGTTTAACAAGCGAGTGGTTTCATAAACAGTCTCAGTCAATTACAATCATGGGGTGCCTATCCAGTCCTATAACTTCCTCTACCTGCTCTCACTCACTAAACCACCTCTCAGATATTTACTTGTCTTCCTAGCTCTTAACTGTTCCTGACTCAGCTTATTTCGCAACACTCACTCAACCTCCCCACAGACTCTATCCCAATTCACTCCCCCTCCAACCAACCACCCAACTCCCGACAAACTCCTCCTTCGCCCCTCCCAGAGCTGGTTTTATAGTCCCTCTGACTCCACCCCCCTGGGTTCTGATTGGGTAACCTGTTTAACTATTTCACCTCCAGCCCTCTCATATGTAAATGTCACAGACACAAGTATGGGGCAGGAGGAGGTAATATTCAGTACACCTCTCCCATGTGCTCCTTTGTCTCTCAGTTCCTGTTTCTTAATAGATTTCTCCTCCCATCCCTAAAAGGTCCTTACAGATTTCCCAAAGTCCTTCTAGCAAAGATCCACAAGCAGAGCTGGCCCACCCACGAGGCACAGAGAGGCTGCTGCCTCAGGCGTCAGATTGGGGGACAGTTGGGAGAACTGCCTGCTGCTTCACCACCTCTGCTGCCTGCTCCTCCCTAGCCTCCTTTTTTCTCCCCACGGGGCAGCTTCCGTGGGTCCAGAAGGAGGCAGCTTCGGTGGGAGCAGCAGGGTGCTTCAGTGGATGGCAGATGAGGAGAAGGGGGGGCACCATTTTCTGTTTAGCCTCAAGTGGCAAAATGTTCCAAGCCAGTCCTGTGCACAGGCACATATTCAGACAGCGTGAAAGGACTATGCAGGGGGTGGTTAGTGTCCTGGACTGGTTGGACGCAGAGGAATGGTGGGAGGAACTAGCTGGGAAACCACCAAGGGAAGAAGGTTCAGAGCCTGGGGAGTAGCGGGGGGACAACGAGAAGCAGCCACAGGGAGAAGACGGGGAAGGGCAGGTGTTGGAAGCTGAAGACATAACAAGGCTTAGTGAGCTGGGAGAGTCGGTGGCAGAGAGAAGTCCAGAATTAGAGGCAGAAATGGGAGGAGGGAAATAATAATAATAATAATAATAATAATAATAATAATAATAATAATAATAATAATTTATTTATACCCCGCCCATCTGGCTGAGTTTCCCCAGCCACTCTGGGTGGCTTCCAACTGAGTGTTAAAAACAATACGGCATTAAATATTAAAAATTTCCCTAAACAGGGCTGCCTTCAGATGTCTTTTAAAGATAAGATAGCTGCTTATTTCCTTCACATCTGAAGGGAGGGCGTTCCACAGGGAGGGCGCCACTACCGAGAAGGCCCTCTGCCTGGTTCCCTGTAACTTGGCTTCTCGCAATGAGGGAACCGCCAGAAGGCCCTCGGCGCTGGATCTCAGTGTCTGGGCTGAATGATGGGGGTGGAGACGCTCCTTCAGGTATACAGGGCTGAGGCCATTTAGGGCTTTCAAGGTCAGCACCAACACTTTGAATTGTGCTTGGAAACGTATTGGGAGCCAATGCAGATCTCTCAGGACCGGTGTTATGTGGCCCCGGCGGCCACTCCCAGTCACCAGTCTAGCTGCCGCATTCTGGGTTAGTTGTAGTTTCCGGGTCACCTTCGAAACCAAGAAGCAGAGATAAGTCAGGCTGGTGAAGAGTCATGGTTATCTCCCCCTCCTGCTGCTACAATCCCCTCTCCTCCCTGGCCTCCCAGAACCAGAAGAGGGCTGAAACACAGAGAGCTGCAACAGGCTGCATGCAGGGTCAGTCTCTGATTGCTTGGGAAAAGCCCTCGAGGGGGGGGAGCTGTGGGGCAGCAGAGACTTTCAGTCTCGGTAACTGATTCATACTAGATGTGAGCTGCTGTACTCATTGGACCTGACACTCAGCCAGATCTGTGAAAATTCTATTTCTGCTAAGAAAGAGTTAACTCCAACTTTTAAAGGTGTGATTTACTGCCAACTCGCTCTTTGACCTTTAGTCTGTGCATGCTCCCATTTCACCATTCATTCCCCCCTCTCTATGAACCATACGATTTATTCATGCTCCAGAGCAAAAGCAACTTGCACAGCCCTCATTTCATACCGTGCCTTTTCACATTATCCGTAGTAGCAGACATCGTGGTTGGGAGGATACACTTACTGGCCTACCATCAGCTGAGTTGCTGCTGTTTGGGTCTCTGGGCCTCAAAGTCCAACCTGGTCTTCCTGCCACATCCCTGGCCCCCTTGCTGAATGGCCAGCAGGCCAGCGCTTGCTCACTCCTCACATTCCTGGGCCGGTGAGCAGGCTCAGACAGAGGGAGGCAGGCAGAACAGCACCGCCTGGTGCTCCTCTCTGCAGGCATCAGGGGGATTTGCCTGCCAAGGGGTGCATCGGCCCCAGTGGGTGCGCATTCCCCCCAACCCTTGCACTGGCAAACCACATTATGACACTGGCTGTTGGGACTGTTAAGCATCCCCACCCCACCATGCCATCGGCTACTGATTACCTGTCAGATGACCATGCCTTCAAATAGGTAAACAACAGGATTCCACTGGGCCTGTAGAAATCCACAGAAGTGTTGAGCTTAACCTTAACTTCTACATGTGCTGAGGAGCCAGTGTGGTGTAGTGGTTAAGAGCGGTAGATTCGTAATCTGGGGAACCGGGTTCGCGTCTCCGTTCCTCCACATGCAGCTTCTGGGTGACCTTGGGCCAGTCACACTTCTCTGAAGTCTCTCAGCCTCACTCACCTCACAGAGTGTTTGTTGTGGGGGAGGAAGGGAAAGGAGAATGTTAGCCGCTTTGAGACTCCTTCAGGTAGTGATAAAGCGGGATATCAAATCCAAACTCTTCTTCTTCTTCTAGGCCTGGTCACTGATTATTCTGCTCCAGTTCATACTATGTAAAGGTAAAGAGACCCCTGACAGTTAAGACCAGTCGCGAAGGACTCTGGGGTTGCGGCACTCATCTTGCTTTACAGGCCGAGGGAGCCGGTGTTTGTCCGCTTAAGCAGACGGTTTTTCCAGGTCATGTGGCCAGCATGACTAAGCCGCTTCTGGCGCAACAGAACACCGACACCAGAGCAGCGCATGGAAACACTGTTTACCTACCCGCCGGAGCGGTACCTATTAATCTACTTGCACTTTTTTGGGTGCTTTCAAACTGCTAGGTTGGCAGGAGCTGGAACAGAGCAACGGAAGCTCACCCCGTCGCAGGGATTCGAACTGCTGACCTTTTGATCGGCAAGCCCTGGGCTCAGTGGTTTAGACCACAGCGCCACCCGCGTCCCATTCATTCTTTCATTCATACTTTGTAGAAGTTTCAAAAAACCTGTGTGAATTCAGTGGTGTGCTAAAATGGGCATGAACTTTTCTTAGCCGGTAGAGATTACAACCACAATCCACAAAATCCATTATTTCCTATGTGAAAGAAAAAGCACATGTATGTAGGGGCATTCTTCTTCCTAATGAAAGAGGACAAGATAAGAGACAGGGTGGCCATACATCTGGAATTTCTTGAACACATCCAGAATACTGCAGCCAGCGGCAGTGTCCACCCAAAAAAGCACAACAACTTTTCTGTTCGGATTTTCACTGTATGAAATATGGCAACCCTATAAGAGACATCAAGTTGAGCACATAGATATATGTTCCAGGCCATTTTCTGCAGGGTCAAGGCCACTGGGGAGATATTATGGGAGAAAATGGCCTGGCATCTGTATACAGCAGATATGTGACAAATGCAGGTTGTGAATTAACATTTAAAGCATATAGTGATCAGAGCTATTCAAGGTGTTGTAAACATCCTCACAGCAGGGCCCAATAATTCATCTATTAAATATTTACATTTGATTCACCATTTTAAAAGCTGCATATGTTACATTTCTGGTTTCAAACCCTCTTCTCCTGGAAAAGCAGTTTTTTGGTTGTGTTTATTACAATTTCAGTTTGGTTCAAATGATTTTTCAGCCAGTGGCCATAGGAAATAATCAATCCATCATTTATTTGTATGCCTCCTTTCCATATGCAACATATAAAACAATGACATAACTACAAACATAACAAAAGATCAAAAATTACACAACCAAATTGAAAAATCTCCACATAAATCATAAGCCTCAAAATAAATAATAATAATAATAATAATAATAATAATAATAATAATAATAATAATAATAATTTATACCCCACCCATCTGGCTGGGTTTCCCCAGCTACTCTGGGCGGCTTCCAACAAAGTATTAAAATACAATAGTCTGGGAAACATTAAAAGCTTCCCTAAACAGGGCTGCCTTCAGATGTCTTCTAAAAGTCTGGTAGTTGTTCTTCTCTTTGACATCTGGTGGGAGGATGTTCCACAGGGCAGGCGCCACTACCAAGAATGCCCTCTGCCTGTTTCCCTGTAACCTCACTTCTCGCAATGAGGGAACCGCCAGAAGGCCCTCTGCGCTGGACCTCAGTGTCTGGGCTGAACGATGAGGGTGGAGACGCTCCTTCAGGTATACTGGACTGAGGCTGTTTAGGGCTTTAAAGGTCAGTACCAACGCTTTGAACTGTGCTCAGAAATGTACTGGGATATATAAAACAATATATAAAAATAACTGCAACAACAGCAATAACACACACACACACACCCCAACACACACACACCCTAAGAAAATACACAACAATAAATAAATTCTAGAAAGGGGCAAGATTAGACGCAGATGGACAAAGCATTAAAAAATAATAATCGAGACACCTTGCGCTCCTCTCCGGTTCCCCTTCCTTCCCACCCAGGGTGGCCCTGTCCCCCTCCCTGCCCCTCACAGCTGGCGCATCACGGGGGGGGGGCGCTAAGCCACGGTGGTGGCAACCTCTCCTCCTCCTTGCCTGCTCTCCTTCAGCTGCTACGAGCAGCAGCTACAAAGGAGAGGCCATGAGGAGAAAGGGGGATGCTGCCTCGCTGCTTGGGACAAGCGCCAGTTCCTTCTGCTCTTGGAGCTTGGCCGCACTAGCAAGGGAAATAGGGACATTCTGGGATCAAATCCGGAGCTGGTGTGGCCTTCGTAATTCCAGGACTGTCCCTGGAAAACTGGGACACTTGGAGAGTATGCTACTTCTGGATTATTTTCTCAAATAAATAAATAAACCATTGGGGAAAAGTTTAGGTAGAATAAAATCTCACTCCCATTTTAATGCAAGCATAAGTCTATTCAAGCTGAACTGTGCCCTGAATTTTTAGTAATTCTAGCTAAAGAAAGAAATGGAGGCAGTGAGAGATTTTACTTTCTTGGGCTCCATGATCACTGCAGATGGTGACAGCAGTCACAAAATTAAAAGACGCCTGCTTCTTGGGAGAAAAGCAATGACAAACCTAGACAGCATCTTAAAAAGCAGAGACATCACCTTGCCAACAAAGGTCCGTATAGTTAAAGCTATGGTTTCCCCAGTAGTGATGTATGGAAGTGAGAGCTGGACCATAAAGAAGGCTGATCGCCGAAGAATTGTTGCTTTTGAATTCTGGTGCTGGAGGAGACTCTTGAGAGTCCCATGGACTGCAAGAAGATCAAACCTATCCATTCTGAAGGAAACCAGCCCTGAATGCTCACTGGAAGGACAGATCCTGAAGGTGAGGCTCCAGTACTATGGCCACCTCATGAGGAGAGAAGACTCCCTGGAAAAGACCCTGATGTTGGGAAAGATGGAGGGCACAAGGAGGATGAGATGGTGGGACAGTGTTCTTGAAGCTACCAGCATGAGTTTGACCAAACTGTGGGAGGCAGTGGAAGACAGGAGTGCCTGGCGTGCTCTGGTCCATGGGGTCACGAAGAGTCGGACACGACTAAACGACTAAACAACAACAACAACATTCTTAAACCATGGTTCCCCTAACCATTAACCCTATCTAGTCAAACTCAAGACAGATTTCAAAATGAAGGGAAAGAAGGGAAAGTGGGTGCAATTGGCAGGCCTTGTCTCTCACCTCCATTACCTAGCTACCTGTGAGGAAGGTAACTACCTGCATTTTCCCCTGTTTTAAAGCAATTACTGAGCACGTGCTAGTTCTATCATGGATCCTACTGACTTATGGTGTTTTTCTGTTCCTGTTCTCTAAACAGTGCATGGTTTGGCAGCAAATCTTTACTGATTAAGGGCCTATGCCTAATTGAAAACCTGTGAGCTTCCTATCAAGAAATCTACCCTTTGATTGAGTAGATAAACCCAATTAACTCCAGTTGGAGAGGACTTGCAATAATATTTTCACTTAAGCCCCACAATATTTCATGAACCATGCACGCAACTTGCCAAATATCTTTAAAAGATTTTGTGAAACCCCAAACATGCCAGCTCCCCCATCCCAGGAGTGTGAAATCTCATTTTCCAGTTCTCTGCTCAAATTTAATGAGCCGCCTCCTGTTTAACCTCCATGTGAGAAGGCTTGGAAGCATCCAGGGAAATTGTATTTTTCCCCCTTTGTAAACAAAGCGGAGATTTGGAAAAGTCCCCAAGATGTCTCTTTCCTACTTGTGAAGAGCAAATGGCTTTCATAATTTATTTTAAATGAAGAATTGAATTAAAGTTTATTTTATAGTGAAACAAGAAAAGTTCAGAATTCAAACAAAACAACAGGGATGAGACAAGTCTAACCATTCAACGTGAAAATGAGCTACTAAACGATGCTTCATAGGATTCCCTTTCCTGTCATTTTTTTTAAAAAAAATCATTTCATTCATTACAAAATATACACTTATCCTGACACATCTCCAAAATGTAAGCGTCCTCTCCTACTCATTGCAATTTGGAGTGGTACAAATAGCAGGCTTCACATTCATGAGTCGGGTTTGGGTATTTCCACATTAAATTGAAATTTAATTGAAATACCTGAATTTTACATGTGATTTTTAGTCAGTTTCTGCACAATCCTTGTGACATTTAGTCAGCTTTGCTTTTACTTTTCTCATATTTTGTTACTTCAGGTCTTATGTAATTCCCATTCATCCCTCAAAAACAGATAGAACACGAGCCAGACATTAGTTCCTTCCTGCTGTTCAGGCCATTGATAATATTTTGGCAACAAACCTGATGTGTCCAGATCTACACTTTGAGGTCACTGCTACAAGTCATATGTATGCAAACATTTGACATGGAACGGATTCTGTTTCTTTTGTCAGAACTGAAAACGTATTTCTTTCAAAAATGGCAGACTTGGTAAATTAACCAGCCAAGCACAGCACACACACATCACAAATGAGGCTGAAAGCAACAGTACCCTCTGGGGCACCATACTTAGCTCCAGTCAGAAGATGAAACCTTCAGAGCCTCTGAGCATGCACAGATGCCCACCAGGCACCCTTTGGATCCCAGGCAATTTACTTGTTTATTTTCTATGCCCTGCCCATCCACTCCCAATCCAGGAGAATACCATACTGCTTACGACATGAGCTTGAAATTAAATTTACCATACTAATTTGTGTTTAATCAACCTTTTAACCCAGACGCTCCAGTGTCCGTGAAGTTTCCTTCTCAAGAGCTTCCAAAATTAGACTGTCTGTTGAGCTCCGCGCCCTGATCCAAATCTGGTCCTTAAGTCACATTCTGTTACTTCCTAGCAACCGCTGACTGATTAATCGAACTTCAGCCTGGAGCAGGTCTTGGCCGCCGCTTCTGTTTTCTGGTTTTATTGTTTTTTGGATAAGATATACTTTGTGAAAACATTAGGGATCTCAATTAAGCAGCTGGGTGACTTATAAATATATATTTATGTTTGAAGCCTAAGTGGCCATAGGCTTCCCTACTGTTTTACTTAGCTAACAAAACAACTCTATCAAAGTAAGTATTATTCCAAAACTCAACTTCCTCTGCAGAATGCTCCCATGTGTTCCATCAGTTTGGCTCACTGATGAACTACATCGTTTCTTATAAACTGTCCATGGCCCATAAATTTCCAAGCATAAAGGCTATTGCTGTGCTGTACAAATCTACTGAGGATTTTCCCCCTACCGTTTGATTTTGTTGGGTTGCAAATGAGCTGGTTAAGGATATTCCTCTTCAAGCTTTTCCTCCTCCAATGTATTATTTTGACTCAATGCATCTTTGGGCTTTCCTTCTTTTTTCAGATGAATAATGACCATTATTTTAAAACTAGCGAGACGCTTTCCAAATGGAAATGGAAATGTAGCCTGTTTCCGAGTGAGGGGATGAGTGAAAGCTGGAATTTCCCGTCGCTCTTTCCAGCTTGTGTTTTCAAATATGTCGTGGGAGGGGGAGATTATTGGTTTGTTGTTGTTCTTATTTTTATTATGCATTTTGTGGTTTTATATTGGAAATTTATGTTGTGAAGCACCCTGAGATCTGTGGATGAAGGGCAGAATAATAATAATAAATAAATAAATAATAATAATAATAATAATAATAATAATAATAATAATAATAATAATAATGGTGTGGTGTTCCCTTGGTACATGGTCCCTCAAGGGCTGCCATTTTTTTGTAGCATGATGCCTGTGCCTTTCAAAAATGCCTAACAAGGCTTCGGTTTCTTAGATTTATATCTTGCTTTTCTCCACAAAAAGTTCCTAGCTGATTGACCAAAAGAAAATACTAAAAATACATAAGCGTAGTCATTGTCAGTTTATTTCTATACCAAATTTTCCACGGTAAATACTGTCATCAAAGCAGTTCACAGAAAAATCAAAGTCTAAAGTAATATCAACAATAATAAGACGTATGATATCACTGCAGTATAACACACAATCAACAAATAACATTTCATTGAATATATATAGACATTTAAGTAAGCATACAGCTTATTAATTGTCAAGTCAAAATATCCATTAGGCAACTCCCTTATAAAGGCTGCTAGGACTGGAGGGTGTAGCTACACAGGTGAAACCAACCCTCTCCTGCTGGCCATCAGAGAATGACTCTTCCTTCGCAGGTCTTCCTCTTGAAACAGCTCTTGCATGAAGACTCACCCCTCACACTTGTTCTTCCTGCAGCAGCTCTTAGGACTACAACTGTTTTGAATGAAACAGAGAGCCTGTCCATCCAGTTTGTAGTTTAAAGCTGGACACTTTCAGAACTGGAAGTAGGAGACAGGGCAAGGGGAGAACTGGGCTACTAGCTGCTTATGTAATGATGGCCTTTGACTGTGCACTGACAGAGCCATTTCCTAACTGATATGGGGCACTGCTGGCAGGGGGGCACCAGGAACAAGCATAGTTGTCTCCTCCTTTGTTTCTTGATGGCACCTTTTCTGACTGCACTGATGGGGTGGTTCAAGGAGAAAGAGGTGGGCAGATGTACATACAGACCTGCAGACATTATTATCGTATGAACTGAAGTCATGTTTAGTTGGGTAATCTGATGTCAGCCCAGCAACTCTCAATGAAGCCTTATACTTTTAGACAGGCAGCTGCCATTCAATCTAAGTCACCCTAAAGACCCATAGGACATCCAAGCAGAGGAGATGTTCACATATAACCTTGGGAAAGCGCAACAGTTTGAAGGAAATGGCTGGACGTCTGTCCATAAGTATCCACGCTGAAGAAGGAATTTGTAATACGCGTACCATCATTATGGTTGCCTAGGAATGAGGCTATTGTGGTCTGGTTCAAGGTCAGCCAAAAGGTAATGCAAAGATTTGGGGTTGTGTCCATTGGTAGGCATACTTCTCAGAGTCCCCTGAAGTTCATTAATACTTAGGTCTGCTCTAAACAGAACTTATGGGGAGGCAGTCTTGGACAAAAGATGGACTAGTCTGTACTGAAACGGTACTGTAGGAAGTAAACACACATTGGAGCTGAATAGCTGTTCAGATAAGCAAGGTAGTGAGAGTTTTAGATACAAGACAGCAATTTTTTTAAACAAAAACACAACTACATACACGCACTGTCATTATCCACTTACAGAATACATATTACAAGGTCTTTCAAAGGGATGCAAGTTCAAATTGTAGTTCCTGTCTATATTAAAGTAAAACAAGCAGGCTGCTGCCAGTTTTAAAGACAGTCGCTTATTATTTCATACACAGAGACAACAAAACTGCAGTTATAGAAAGAAGGGTAGCATTTGCGTGCTTAAAAAGAAACTAAAGCCCTTTTATGATCTATGCTAATTTTCAGCTGCCACATTGATCTATTTGCATCTATGTTCCTGAGAGGGAGGACGTGTCCTGGGAAGGGAGAATGTAGAAGGAGGATGCCAAAACAGCCAAGATGTGCATTCTAGGGGGAAGAGGAGGACAGGAGAAAGTCCCAGGCAGTCATCAGGGGGTTTGGGCTGGGTGTTCACCAATACCCAGAGGATACCCATCTCTACCTCTCATTTAAATCAGAACCAACGCGGGTGGTGAATGTCCCTTGTGAGAGTCTAGAGGCAGTTGGAGGATGGCTGGTTGTCAAGAAGAAGAGGAGTTTGGATTTGATATCCCTCTTTATCACTACCCGAAGGAGTCTCAAAGTGGCTAACATTCTCCTTTCCCTTCCTCCCCCACAACAAACACTCTGTGAGGTGAGTGGGGCTGAGAGACTTCAGAGAAGTGTGACTAGCCCAAGGTCACCCAGCAGCTACATGTGGAGGAGCGGAGACGTGAACCCGGTTCCCCAGATTACGAGTCTACTGCTCTTAACCACTACACCACACTGGCTCACCAATTGAGGTTGAATCCCAACAAGACAGAAGTACTGTTTCTGGGGGACATGGGGCGGGCAAGTGGGGGGAGGGACTCCCTGGTCCTGAATGGGGTACTTGTGCCCCTAAAGGACCAGGTGCACAGCCTGGGAGTCATCTTGGGATCACAGCTGTCCATGGAAGCACAGGTCAATTCTGTGTCCAGAGCAACTATCTACCAGCTCCATCTGGTATGCTGGCTGAAACCCTACCTGTCTGTGCACTCTAGTTATCTCCCACTTGGACTACTGCAATGCATTCTATGTGAGGCTACCTTTGAAGGTGACTTGGAAACGACAACTAATCCAGAATGCGGCTGCCAAACAGGTGACTGGGAGTGGCCTCAGGGACACTCTGTATCCAAGCTCAGTTCAAAATGTTGGTCCTGACATTTAAAGCCATAAATGGCCTCAACCCTGTAAACCCAAAGGAGTGTCTCCACCTCCATCATTCAGCCCAGACACTGAGGTCCAGCGCTGAGGCTTTCTGGCAGCTACCTCACTACACAAAGTGAAGTTACAGGGAACCAGGCAGAGGGCGTTCTTGGTAGTGGTGCCTGCCCTGTGGAACGCTTTCCCATCAGATGACAAGGAGAAAAAGAACTACACAACTTTTAGAAGACATCCGAAGGCAGCCCTATATCAGGAAGTTTTTAATGTCTGGTGTTTTACAGTGGTACCTCTGGTTACAAACTTAATTCGTTCCGGAGGTCCGTTCTTAACCTGAAACTGTTCTTAACCTGAAGCACCACAGTGGGGCCTCCCACTGCCGCCACGCCGCCACTGCGCAATTTAGGTTCTCATCCTGAAGCAAAGTTCTTAACCTGAGGTAATATTTCTGGGTTAGCGGAGTCTGTAACCTGAAACGTATGTAACCTGAAGCGTATGTAACCCGAGGTACCACTGTATGATGTTTTTATATGTGTTGGAAGCCACCCAGAGTGGCTGGGGAAACCCAGGCAGATGGGCAGGGTATTATTATTATTATTATTATTATTATTCTGAAGGAAAGTAGGCAGTATCCTGAAAAGCCAGGATGTAAGACAAGCCCTGCTGGGTTAGGCCAAAGACCCAACTTACCCAGCATCTTCTCACAGTGGCCAACTAGATGCCAAGAAGCTGACAATCAGGAATATGAAGAGATGGTTCGTGTAGTGTCAAAGTGTGGTGGGGAGGAGGGAAGTAAAGCAAAAACAGATGTCTAAAGAATAAGCAACTTGACTTTTGTGTCACTCATAAACCAATTAAAAGTTACTGCAGCAAACTGACAGTTCCCATGAAACAGGGGGATAAAGATGCAACACAAGCCAGAGGCACTTTTCCCTTCGGCCGTGAGGAGCCACAACTCAGGGTGCCCAGTTCTGTTCTTTGCTGATTTTACAGCCATGTTTCCAGCTCCCCACCACCACGATAAGTGTGATCAAGACACCGTCTCGCCTTGTCACTCCAACCCAGAATCTGTCTTTTCACCTTCACACTTCTTCTTCTTCTTTTGCTCATTAAGCAAACAGTGCGATATTTCTACTTTTGTTACTCTCTTTGACACAGGTTTAACAGCATTTCCCCATCCAAGTCAGCTTTGTAGTAATGCGTAAATAATTGGTTTTGTTGTGTCAGGTATTTAGATGAAATGTGGTTAACAAATTCAGGTGAGAAAGGAAAACTGAAGGGAGTGAATTGCTTTATTTTAATTTTTTTAGCATTTAAATGTAGTTGTTGTACTTTCCAGGTTTGGAAGAATTCTTGTTTCGGTTTTGTGTACACCATCTGTAATAACTAGATTGTTATTTAATATTTAACCTGCCTTTCAAAACCATGTAGGGAAGAATGCAAGAAGCATAGCAAAGGGCTGGTATTAAAATGATGGCTATTCAGAATAATTTTGAAAATACAGCAGTTCAATCCCATGTTTATAGCAAGTAATAAAGCCATAGGAACCAATCCTGTGGATTTTTACTTTTCAGCAAACCTCCCTAAGATGATTGAAGCTCATTCCAAAATAAGGTAGGCAAGCATTTTTACTTTATACATCTCAGCAGTTGGGGTTGCCATATTTTGAAGAGCAAAAAGGAGGACAGGAGAAGGTGGCTGTGCCAGGCAGAAGCACGCAGGAGCTGCAGCGCTGGCACAGAACATCCTTGCACCCCTATTCATGTTGTCGCCCATAATGCACACCCCAAGCACCTATTCACACACGAAGCTCCCTGGACCACCCCACAGTTCTCATCTTCCTCCCTCCATACACACCACACCCCATCCCACCAAGTCCCCACACTAGATGTCTTAAGAACTTTGCAAATTGCACGCATGAGTTGCTGTTTCCAGAGAGTTGAAGGTTGCTGGAGAGGAAGTGTGTCTTTTGAGGTCTACATTCAACCCACTTTTGCCTACAGTAGTCAGGTTTTGCAGGGAAGGGTTTATTACTTCAAGACCTAAAGTTTTACTTACTGATAAGTGACAAAAGAAATAGGTGGGTGTGGGGTTTGTTGTTGTTGTTATCTATTGAAATTGTGTGATTTTTTTTAAATTAAACAATTTATTTTCTTTTTCTTAAACTGTGCCTACACCTTGTGAATAATACCTCCTTTGAACCACTTTCAACCATTAATGCTCCTGTGTTCATCGACAAGTAGTTCTGGAACCTAGGGGAATGCAAGAAGGCTCCATCATTCCTACTCCCAGGTTGATGAAAACAGCAGTATTAATCTTCAATTCACTCTCTGTCTCCCATCTCAGACATATGAAACCAGCATGTGGGTTGTACTAGTTCAAGGAACAGGTGGCAGCATGTTTGATCAAATTCTCCTTCATATAAAACTTCCCTCCACACAGAAAACTGGATGCCAAGCGGAAGGGTTGTAGTCCATTATCCTGCCTTTTTATGCTCCTGCCATTAAGGCAGTTCTTAATCGAAACCAGTGGTGCTGGAAGTGGAGGAAGGACTTCACACCTGACCTTTCGTGGGACACGTTGCTGCCCCTGATGATGTCAGCAGCTTGTGCCTGTGACCAAACTACCTTCTGCTTGGCAACTGTGTGTTTGCATGCGCAGGTCCCGCTTGCCTCTGTCACTGCAGTGTGGCCACCCGTGTCCCTTTGCCCAGTGAAATACATCACTAGCAACCATTGCTTGACACGCTAGCAGGGGGTCTTGGTGTTTAGGGAAGCTTTTCATCCTGTGCAGTATGCCCAGGGGGCTTCAGTCTTACCTACATGATCCACCTAGGAAGGTATATGTATGCTTAAACAGGTTTTGATGCATATCACACAGAGGATGAGCAACATTATTAGCCCTTGTGTCCATGGGGAATTGTGAATAGTCAGAAATTCTGGCACACTATGGATGTTAATTTCATTACTGCAAAGGTCCAGTTTTTCAGCCAGCTAACCCTTTGATCAAAGTTCTGGTTGGGTAAGGTAAAGGTAAAAGGACCCCTGACCGTTAAGTCCAGTCGCGGACGACTCTGGGGTTGTGGCGCTCATCTCGCTTTACTGGCCGAGGGAGCCAGACAGCTTCCAGGTAACGTGGCCAGCATGACTAAGCTGCTTCTGGCTTTTTCTTATTTTTCTTATTTAAGTTGGTTATTTAAGCTCATTCATGTTTGTCTAGATGCATGATTGTACAAAGATTTCATTTGCAACAGTATGTCACAAACGACATAACACTTAAATAAAAAGGATGTTGCGCCAACATTTTAGGCAGATACACAAGTTGAGTTATTCAAAGATTTACGCTCCAGAACACATCTTAATCTCATACTACAGATGAAAGAAGCCATTATGTTCTTTGAACACCTCTTTCATGTGTTAAGAATTCTGCACATTCTAAACATGGATCAATTTTGCCACCCTGAAAAGAAAAGGTGCAAGCAAAAATGTACTTACAGCAGCAGTGTTTTTACAGTACAATCTTCTCCATTATGTAAATTGGGAAGAAGAAAATCGAAATGTCAAACATTGTTACATCTGATATGAAACTGTGCTGCATTCAACTGATGCATTAGTTGCTGTACCTTTCAATTAAAACATCGCCGAGTGTTCTAAAACTCTAAAATGGCTGCTAATCAATTAATCTTGTCCCCAGCGTCTGTTGTTCTATAATGTCTCTTGATTGTAACATTCATGGTTTTTGAAAAATGACCCATTTGACTATGAATTTCAGAACAAGAAAAAGCCCGTCTGAAGTGTGTCTCCCACTGTAGACTTTACTTGTGCGCTGATTAATTGTTCCTGAAAAGTGTGCAGATGCATTATCAAATAAATTATAGCTGACTGTGGCAATGAAGAATTAAAAGGACCCTGCTTCAAGGAATCTTGGTGACATCATCATAAACCTGGGGAGCAAAGAGCAAATGGTTTATGGTGTCACCAGAACCTCTCTGTGTATTTCAGAAAGGGTTCATATTTTCTCCCTCACTCTGCTTTTTAAAACATCATTCATGCCACTTTAAAAAATGCATGCATTTACAAGTCTCTTGCCTCATTCTCTTTTGCTTGGCCAAGGCTGTGTACACACTATAACCTTTAAAGCGCATTCAAAGAACCTTCTTTCCCTCAAAGAATTCTGGGCCCTGTAGTTTGTTATGGGTTCCTGTGAATTGTAACTCTGTGTGCGGTAAACTACAGGGCTCAGAATTCTTCAGGGAAAGAAATGTGCTTTAAAGGTATAGTTCATATGCAGCCTTAGTTATCTTATTGATTTAGTATAATAATATCTCACCTTCGCAGATGACCTGATGGTCACCACATCAGACCCCATAAACACAGCAACCACCCTAACTAAATAACTCAACACATTAGCAATGGTGTCGGGCCTACAAGTAAACTTTGCAAAATCTGAGGCTATGTGCCTCAACACACACACACACACACACCATGCCCAAAAGGAATTCACCAACATCACAAAGATAAAATTCTGCTGCACCAAATTCAGGCACCTAAGGGTGCAAATAACAAAAACCTCAGCAAACTTTACCTCCACAATTACAAGCCCCTATGGTGACAAATCAACAGAGACTTGAGGAAATGGAAAAAACACCAACTTCACCCTCTCAGACAAAATAGCAATGATAAAAATGATCACCCTCCCAAAACTAATCTATTTATTCCAAACCCTCCCAATCTGGATTCCCCACCCCAATTCCAGAAGCGGCAGAAAAAACTACACTCCTTTATTTTCTCACACAAAAAGCCAAGAATAAGCCCCAAATACCTCAGAAGGAGGATGGGGAATTCCCAACATAGAATCATATTACATTGCCAACAAAGTACACCACATAATCCTGTATATTCTAGGAGACGAAACAATGGGTCTACTTGGAGAGAGACACCATCGGAAACATCCCCACAACAGCATACCCATTTCTCCCAAACAAACTAAAGAAAATCCCCACCACACTGAACAGGTTCACACAGTCCATGCTTAAAGCTTGGAAAGGAAAAGCAGACAAACTCTCCCGATTCTCGTCCCCACTAACCCCCCTGGCCCACCACCCACTATTCCAACATGCAGCACAAAACCTCCAGATAAAAACTTGGCCAACCAAAGGCCGACACTGTCTAAAAGACTTCTATAGCAACAACAAACCCATACCAACACAAGAAATACAGGACAAACTAGGGGACACACAAATACCTTGGCTAACACATCATCAACTACATGCCTTCTTAAACAATGCAACAGTAAAATCAGCAGCCACTAGGCCCTTGACCACTTTCAGAAACCTTCTCCTGAAAGCAAAGGGACATAGTAAAGGGATGGTATCCATAATATACAAAATACTGATACAAAATCCCACAAACCCCTTTGAGGCAATCAAAGAACAATGGGAGCATGACATAGGCTATGAAATTCACCCCACTCAATGGACTAGAATGTGGTCTAAACCTCCCTTCAAGTCCATATCAGTCAAAGGAAGGGAACTCACTCTGAAACTCACCTACAGGTGGTACTTAACACCACAGAAACTGGTGCTGATATGCCCAGGAACCTGTGCGCTGCTCTGGTTCGCCGGAAGCAGCTTAGTCATGCTGGCCACATGACCCGTAAGCTGTACACTGGCTCCCTCGGCCAATAAAGCGAGATGAGCGCCACAACCCCAGAGTCGGCCATGACTGGACCTAATGGTCAGGGGTCCCTTTACCTTTACAACTGAATATCATTCACTTGGAACCTCTCATAAACCAGAGAGGTTGGTGCAGTATGGCAGCTGTAGGGCATCACCGCTGCCCCAGTGGTGCAGGGGCAGACGAGGATGGACAGGAATACCAGGCTGACTACACTGGTGTCCCTGTGAAGCCTAAAGCCCCATACTATCCATTTAAGTGGCAGCAGCACCACAGAGGGAAGCTCTGCAGCGCTGCCCTCCTGCACTGCCTGCTCCTATCCTGGGTGGCGCCAGAGAGAGGGCGGGGCCAAGTGCTCCCCCAAACAAGGAGCTCACTCCCACTTATTTGTTCCCCCGCCCTACATTGCTGGACTCCTGTCATTAGCTCTTACTGTTATTTTCCTTTCAGAGACATGTGGGGCACAACTCACATACCTAGCAATATACCTTCCCCTTCTGGGTCTTCCCACCCACCCACCCATATTTCTTTGCTGCCACTGACTCCTACTCATAAACTTCCCAGAGGCATTTTGCCGACAACCTTTGTCGGACCAGAAGGTTGGACTTGGTGGAAACAAATGACTTGCCCAAGACCACCCACTGTGTCCCATCACAGGAAGAGTCTGAGCTCCAGATCGTTTAGTTTTAACACCTGTTTAGCAGAAGGTGCCTAGTGATGCTGAGAGACAAGTGAGTTGACCACAGGTCGCATGCTGAGGATGGGGTATGTATCTTCTCTAAACAATTCCTCTTCCAGTTCATTCCTCCGCCTCAAAAAAAAAACAAACTTTCAAATCTCATCTCCCCAAAAGGAAAAATAATTTCGCTTGTGGACTGGCCAAATAAAATCCACATCAACTGATGTAGCCCCCAGCACTCATTTCTCATCTACCTCCAAGAAAGTAAGGAAAAGAAACTTTTATCCTGAAGACTCTCTTCTCTTCCAGCTTAAATTCAGAGAGCAAAGGATGTTGAAAGATTCCGGCCATCCAAGCAGCAGATATCTACCAAGAGTGCCACCTCCACTCTGACACAAGGCCAGCACCTATATACAGGGGCGGATCTACTATGAAATGAATGAAGCTTAAACCTCAGGGCCCCTAATACCAGAGGGACATGACTCTAGTCCATGTTGCTTAAACATTTTGGGTCTAGTAGAAATGCAGAAAACCCCTAGAAAGTCAGGCTCTGGGTTTATAATGGCAGAAAGGAGGGCTATACAGTTGTACCTTCATTCTCAAACTTAATCCGTTCCGGAAGTCCGTTCTAAAACCAAGATGCAATTTCCCATAGAAAGTAATGCAAAACGGATTAATCCGTTCCAGACCCCTAAAACAGCAATTTAACATGAATTTTAGCATCTAACGAGACCATTGATCCATAAAAGGAAAGCAATAAACAATGTGCTGCAGTCACACAATCAATCAGTAGCTGAACTGGGTTCCACACAGTGACAAAAAAAAAGAGCAGCAAAAAACAAAAAAGCAAAATAAATAGCCGAAACAGACAGACCTCAGTGTAACACTCAAAAGGGAGCACATTCGCAAACCAGAAGACTTACTTCCAGGTTTGCAGTGTTTGGGTTCCATGTTGTTTGAGTAGAATCATAGAATCATAGAGTTGGAAGAGACCACAAGGGCCATCGAGTCCAACCCCCTGCCAAGCAGGAACCAAGGCGTTTGAGAACCAAGGTACCACTGTAGAGACATCAGAGTCTACCCCCGCCTTCATAATAAAACCAACTGAAGAACTCTAAGGCTGCCACGTGGAAAAGTCTGCATCTTGGCTGCTTCCTGTTTTGTGCATGAAATATAGAAGGTGTTGACCTTCCATGGCTGTCAAAGTCAGTCCTTGTTCATAAGTATGTGAGTCACATTTATGTGAAACCTATATCATATGGCGATGACTTCGGCAAAACTCGGCCCAGCTGGAAATCTGCTCCAAGCCTTTCCCCCCACCAAGAGGCCTGGCCTCATGCTACGAAATGCTTTCATGTCATTCTAACATGCTGTAGGAATAATTTCCCCGTCTGTTTTCTTGTGTTCACATGTGGTTGCTTGAAACGGTTCCATGAAAATTGCACTGCCAATTCAGATAAGACAATGAAATTTATGGATGAGGGTAGACCTAAGTATTAATTATCTTTCGCACCAGTGTTTCAAGGGAGGCTCACAAACCCACATGATATCCCTTTCATGCTAAATGTTGCCTTCGGATCTCTAATTTAGCTGAAAGATGTTTTAAAAGTCATCTTGCCAACCAGCTCCTTTCTGGCAAAACATCTAAGAGGACTCAAGAATGTAAGTTAATCCTTCTTCCAAGGTTAGTTTAGCATGCCCTCTCTTCAGCTTCTTGGAATCACCTCAGTTCAGACAGTAGCCAGCCCAGGGAAGCAGGACTCCAGCACCAAATTCTGTCTCAGGCATTGTCTATTATTACTGTTATTTCCATCACCACCACCACCACGTTATAAAAAAATTAAAGTTCAGTATTAAAAACAGCTAAATTCTTAAGGAAATCAGCCCTGAGTGCTCCCTGGAAGGACAGATAGTGAAGCTGAGGCTCCAATACTTTGGACACCTCATGAGAAGAGAAGACTCCCTGGAAAAGACCCTGATGTTGGGAAAGATGGAGGGCACAAGGAGAAGGGGACGACAGAGGACGAGATGGTTGGACGGTGTTCTCGAAGCTACCAGCATGAGTTTGACCAAACTGCGGGAGGCAGTGGAAGACAGGAGTACCTGGTGTGCTCTGGTCCATGGGGTCACGAAGAGTCGGACACGAGTAAACGACTAAACAACAACAACAACAACAAACATATCACAGTCACAGGAAATGGGGTGGGTCCTAAAGCAAACAACATCTTGAATATCAAAGACCAGGACATTTTCCGACGGCTGTATTGTGAAGGTATCAGATGAACCTCTGTGCAGCGGAATTCCACAACTTAGGAGTCTCCTGACACCTGTGTCCACCATGACAACACATGTCCTATTGATTAGTCACTTATTTGCTTTAACCATGACATTTATATCCTGTCTTTCCTCCACAGTGGTTTTTATGCTTTTGCTCTCCTCGTTCTATCCTGACAACAGCCCTGTGAGGTAACATAGGTTGGCCGGAGTACTGTCAGTAAACTTCATGGCTGAATTCAGATTTGAACCTGGGTCTTCCTTCGTTCTAGTTGGACATTTTTGTCACCGAACTAAGCAGGGTGCAGAATGGTTTCGAATTGGATGGGAGACCCTGTGTTGAGATACCACATTGCAAGGGGTTGAATTAAATGACCATTGAGATCCCTTCCAACTCTACAATTCTATTATTCTATTGTTATACACACACACATTTGTTGTTGTTGTTTAGTCGTTTAGTCGTGTCCGACTCTTCGTGACCCCATGGACCAGAGCACGCCAGGCACTCCTGTCTTCCACTGCCTCCCACAGTTTGGTCAAACTCATGTTGGTAGCTTCGAGAACAGTGTCCAACCATCTCGTCCTCTGTCGTCCCCTTCTCCTTGTGCCCTCCATCTTTCCCAACATCAGGGTCTTTTCCAGGGAGTCTTCTCTTCTCATGAGATGGCCAAAGTATTGGAGCCTCAGATTCACGATCTGTCCTTCCAGTGAGCACTCAGGGCTGATTTCCTTCAGAATGGATAGGTTTGATCTTCTTGCAGTCCATGGGACTCTCAAGAGTCTCCTCCAGCACCATAATTCAAAAGCATCAATTCTTCGGCGATCAGCCTTCTTTATGGTCCAGCTCTCACTTCCATACATCACTACCGGGAAAACCATAGCTTTAACTACATATATATATGTAAATGCATTAGAAATAAGCTTGTGCGGTGCTACTATGACAAAAGGTGTCTGGCAACAGATGGGGTCTGGTTTGTTCTGAGTTCCTCTGAGGCAATAGCACAAATGTGTCACATGACTCACACATCTAAAGAAGAACAGAATGGCTGGTTTCTGCTCCAGAATCGGTTCCATGTTTGCCAAGCTTCTACACCAGACTCTGGAATCTATTTCAGATTCTGAAATGCAGTTTCAGTGCCAGTGCACATGAGAACCAAAATTGCTTTTAGCCACAGCGGAGCAGAAGCTTCTTTCCACCAACGCGGTACAATAATGTTGCCACCATTGGGCCGCGTTGCACTACATAGATGCAGGAGGCCTCTCTGTGCCCATAATGCCTGAGGAAACGGCACCGGATTCAGACAAATTTCTAGCTGATGAAAAGAACCATAATTACATCTCAAATTCCATTCTGAATGGGATTCACTGGCATGATGTCTAGATATACAAATTACATACTTACAAATACTCACTTGGATAGCCATTTCAGTGTAATGGTTTGAAGTGTTGCACAAGGACCTCAGAAAGCAGGGCTCAAATCCCCACTCAGCCGTGAAGCTCACTGGGTGACCTTGAGCCAGTCACCATCTCTCAGCCAAACCTACCTCACAGGGTTGTTGTGATGATAAAATGGGGAAGAAGAGAACCAGGTACACCAAATTCAGTTACTTGGAGGAAAAGGTGGCATACACCAGTAAATGCAATAAATAAATAAAGTGCTTCCTCACAACAATGTTCAGAATGCTGTCAAGCTACGCTTAAACTACCAAAAAAGATCCAGTGAGGTACACCCTTACAATATAGCTGTCAACTTTTCCCTTTTCTTGCGAGGAATCCTATTCGGAATAAGGGAATTTCCCTTTTAAAAAGGGAAACGTTGACAGCTATGCCTTACAATCATTTTGAAAAAAACTTCCGCCCCGCAGTCTTCCATCTGTTGTCAAATATTTTACTGGCATGTGGTTTGATCTTGGTTTTACCTGTTTCCCTTTTATAACAGCTTATTACAGCCCAATATCTCGTCATGTTTCCATATGCATATTTCTTTGGAAGGAAAAAAAGTAGCTTAAACTTCCTACAATTACCAGATATTATGAAGCTTCATTCCTCAGTCAATCTGGCTGGCAACCTTAGGGGACAGGTTATTCTAAGAAGAAGCAGCTTCAGCAACACATTTTGATCACTGTAGCAAGAATTCAAAGATGAAAATCTGAGGAGAATTTGGTTCTTATTGTCATTTAAAGCTTAATGATTTAATGGTTTATTCTCTTATTGATGTGAAGAGGATTTATGTGATTATTTCCCATTAACAGTAATGGGAATTGTATGCATAAATCCCCTTACAGAGTGATAGATTGGGGAGCTGTGTGTGTGTGTGTTTAATAAAAATACTTGTGGCCAGGTCAGCTATATTAATTCAAAAACATTTACATTTTTCATGAGTCTTAAGTTTGACATTGCCTGCTAATCTATGGCTCATAAAGCCAAAGTTCGTTGAGCAGAGAGATAGAAATGATAATAGATCTGTCTCCCTCAACCCTCTTGACACCCCCAACAGAAAATTGTAAGCATACTCAGTTCTACAGAGCTTGTCTCCAGCCTAGTTAGGTTTGATGGGGTTAAAGTGTGTCACTTTTATCTTATTCCTTCAGGCAAATCTTGCCCATACACCAAGAGAATGCACACCAAAGCGTGGACCATCACAACCCAGGTTGTGAAAGATCCTGCAACAGCTTTGGGGATGTTATTCTGTGAAATATACAAACTGGGCTGGCCCCATGCCTGCTGTTTGGGCTGACACGAGTGAAAGTACTCTACACCTCAAGACAGAGGAGATTGTGAGCACCGAAACTGGTGACAAACATCCAAAATGGCTGCTGCCTGGCTTAGGACTTTGTGAACACGGGTTTTGTTGAACAATATCAGTAGCATGATATATTGGAGAATCCACATCTTCAGTTTTTCCTCGCTTGATTACAGGCATAGGACCAGGACCAGCCCAACCATTAGGCAAAGAGGGACAACCGCTTCAGATGGCAGATGACCTGAGATACGCTCCCCAAGGAAACTGACTGTGTCATCTCTTCAGCGCCAGGCAAATACATTTTTATTCACTGGGCATTTGAACAGCCCTGGTGGCCTGACATTTAACAGCTGCTGGTGCCCCTCCTGCGTTGTGATGCTTTAGATTGCTTTTATTTGAACAAACATTTTTAGTATTTTATATTTGCATTGTTTTATTGAATTTCTTCCGTAATCTGTATTTTGCATTTTATTACTGTAAATCACTTCAGATGCCTCTGTATGTGTAAAGTGATATATAAATGTAATAAACTAGCTAATTTATTGGGGTGTCTGTGTAGTAGTAGACACCCTGGCCTAGTATAAGAATAAAGGTAAAGGTAAAGGACCCCTGACAGTTAAGTCCAGTCACAAATGACTCTGGGGTTGCGGCGCTCATCTTGCTTTACTGGCCGAGGGAGCTGGCGTACATCTTCCAGGTCATGTGGCCAGCATGACTAAGCTGCTTCTGGTGAACTAGAGCAGCGCACAGAAATGCTGTACCTTCCCACTGGAGCAGTACCTATTTATCTACTTGCACTTTGACGTGCTTTCGAACTGCTAGGTTGGCAGGAGCAGGGACCGAGCAACGGGAGCTCACCCCGTTGCGAGGATTTGAACTACCGACCTTCCGATCGGCAAGCCCAAGAGGCTCAGTCTGGTTTATTTGTATTAATTAGAAATCCCTCATGTTGCTCCATATCACAGCAAACTTAACATAGACAGCATCGCTAATAATTGGTGTTGGGGTCGTTTGGATTAGTAAAGTTGTGCTGCATCGGAAGTAGTCATATTATACACCAGTTTACCTAGCTAAGGGAAATAGGTTGGCAGATGTTAATAAATGTAGCTGACAAGCAATGGAGAATAAGTTTTGGAAAGATGACATCTGTGGATGAGACAAATGTCACCTGCCCATAATAGGTTTTGGATAGAGGCACCCCAACTTCCCTTCTGCTCTGACTGGGAAAAGATTTCTTAGCTGACTTTAGAAAAAGTACCTCCTAATTTAATTTGAATAGACTAAGGAACAGGAATAGTCAAAGCTTGTTTTGTCATAATTAATTTTAAAACCAGAAATTTGCTTAAGCAATAGCTAATTAAATTTTGAAGGTCTAATATTAGATTAGGAAAGAGCATAATGGTATCAGCTGCATATTAGATTATCTTATGTTCCTTCTCACTTACAAGTATTTCTGTCTCGGTTGTTGATGTTGATCATGATGACAATTGATGACGACAATGGTGTTATTGAAGGGTAAGACCAACGACGTTCCAAAATACAGTAGTAAACCATAAAAAGGGTGACTGGGTGACCATTCTCATAAGATAATAATTTATTCCTGTCTTTAAGAATGGAAAGTTCAACATCATTGTGGGCATTTCCTATCATTAGGCAAATACAGATTTATCTCATCCTGGAATCCTGCTACTGACAGCATGCACACACAAACACACATTTATTCTGAGCATGCCCAGAAAACAATATTGCAAAGTTATGGGTCATGCGCATAGAGCAATACAATTCTGACTGCCGTGTGTGAGAGATGACAAATCACCTCTGGCCCAGTGGGGTGGGATCGTCTAGGAAAAGGATGCACCTAAAGCCCTTCTTTCTGGAGGTGGAGGTTTAAACACTTTAGTTTCAAATTCCAAAAACTTTATTGAAGGTCTTACTTAGTCACCTACATGTTGTGACAGCCAATTATTGGCAGGAAGAAGGAGCTTTGCTAATATGCTAGTAGGAGTGCAGAGTTCATGGGCAATTTGAAAGTGAAGAAGCAGAACCCTCGACAAACGTGGAGTTTGTTCAAGGTTCCAGACACTCCATTTCACACAAAAAAGACCCTCTGTTTTAGGGTCTCCCCTCCCCAAACAGTCAGCATTCAATGCACACAGATCATGCCCAGAGTTTATTGGGCTAGTTTATTGCCGGGGAGGACACACTGGTGCCCAGTCTCAGTTACATGGAAATGTTGGGTTTCTCCACATATGGGCAGCTCTCACATCTCTTCCTAGAGATATTTGGAAACAGATTCTTGGTGACTTGTCTAGAAAATGAAATGGTTCTGTCTGCCCTGCAAATATCTCTGTTTCCCTTCTGCCATCGTCCTAGGAGCCAGTGTGGTGTAGTGGTTAAGAGAGGACAACTTGTAATCTGGGGAACCGGGTTCGCTTCCCCGCTCCTCCACATGCAGCTGCTGGGTGACCATGGGCTAGTCACACTTCTCTGAAGTCTCTCAGCCCCACTCACCTCACAGAGTGTTTGTTGTGGGGGAGGAATGGAAAGGAGATTGTTAGCCGCTTTGAGACTCCTTAGGGTACTGATAAAGCAGGATAACAAATCCAAACTCCTCCTCCTCATCTTCCTCTTCTTTTTCTTCTTTCCTATTTTTTTAAGTAATATTTATTAAAATTTCGAAAAATTACAAAAATAAGAAAAAATAATAAAACAAAAAATACAAAATACTGAAAAATTAAAACAAATAAAAACAAATCAGTTTTTCCATATCTTATCTTTCATTTGCTTGTTTCCTTGACCTCCTCACACCTTCCTTTTTTGTATTCCAGTTCAGTTAGTTAATTCAGCAAATCCTTTCCATCTTTGTTTTTGTCTTAATCATTTATCTTAATATATTGTAACTTTACATTCTCACCTATTAACAACCCATTTTTACATACTCCTTTATAACATTACTGGTAAAGCCACATCAATTCATTCCGACATCATTCTAACATTCATTAATTTTGCAATATTTCTGTAAATAGTCTTTAAATTTCTTCCAATCTTCTTCCACCGACTCTTCTCCCTGGTCTCGGATTCTGCCAGTCATTTCCGCCAGTTCCATATAATCCATCACCTTCATCTGCCATTCTTCCAGAGTGGGTAGATCTTGTGTCTTCCAATGCTTTGCAATAAGTATTCTTGCTGCTGTTGTAGCATACATAAAGAAAGTTCTATCCTTCTTTGGCATTCTTTTTCTTCTTTCCCAGTCAGTCCATTCCATTCCCTGTCCCCAGCAGAGACACCATCTTCTGGGCATGCTCAGTCCTCACCCGACTCCTTGGGGGACATGGCTTTTTGAGAATAATTTATTTTAAAGAATGCAGTACCAAGGAACAAAGAAAAATACTTGTACACAATATTTGCAGAATGCCTTTTCCATGCTTAGTACTGGCAAAGACAGAAAATACCTCTAATAAAAGAATTGTTTATTACTAAACTATGGAACTTAGCAGTTACCCTGTGCCTGCTGAAACTTCCCCCTTGTGCATAGATATTGTTGTTTGGGCTCCACACATTAATAATAATAATAATAATAATAATAATAATAATAATAATAATAACAACAACAACAACAACAACAACAACCAAGAGGCCGCTGTGTGCCCCCGATGGGTCCCTTTTACTGGGGCTTGCAGAGAGCACACTCCCAGGGTTGTTTTCCGGACTTCTTCAGATGTCTAATCTCAAAGCCTTGATACGTATATTGATATTCACTAATAATAATCCAAACCAAATCTTATTAGAAACAGCTTATTGCACTTCTAAATATTCAATTAAATCAAAAATACATATCCATTATACGTGAAATCAGACACTACAAAAAATTATACAAATATACTTACATTTTATAGAGAATACTATTTATTGGCTTAAGCTTAAGCTTAAAATTTAAGATTTACTTAGCAAGGTTACCCTCTTTGGATCTGGATATGAATATACTCTTTCATTACTAATTGCTCAACAGGTGTTTAACGTTAGCGAAAAAGGAGGGGAAGGAGAGGATGAAGGGAAGGGGTGAGGTAGATACTGACAATACTTACATCTCATGTGTTTCACATACAGTACATCATATGTGTTTCACATGGCAGCAGCAGTGGGCGATGCATTCCTTGGAGGGCAGGATGCGGCCTCAGCTTGCCTCATGGGTGGACCAGCCCTGGAGGAGATGGAAATTTGTTCCACACACCCTGCAGGTCAAGCTTTCCTGAGAACCACCCCATCCCTCCTATCCATGTCCCCTTTCTACCAATTGTACTTTAGGGTTTATATTGTGGCTTAATCTTACTCTTTGGGGTGGTGTGAGGATTAATTTGTCAATGTTTTTGAAAGAGCCAAGAGTCTCTCTGTTCTTATAACAGCAATAAGCAGAGAGGCTTTGTCAAACTGTAACATCTCAATGGAATTATTTGTGTTCGCTATGTATCAGCTGAATTTAACAGCTCAGTTAGTCATTACCTGGTAACTTTATTTATAAGAAACTACTTATTCCTCTTTCAAAATCATAGTACCATTTCATTTTTGTGAAGTCAGAAAGCTTGGTAGATTCCCACCCCCCAGAAGGGATTATAGGCATTTATATGGGCAATGAGGATGTAACACAAGGAAGAATCTTTTACAGGAGATGTGTAAACCTTTGTGCTTCAGGGCAAAAGCTAACTACTAGCTAATGAGAGTCTGAAAGATACTTCTATGTTCCTATAATCATCCATTATAGAGTTACTTGCTCTTTCTCTTTGAAGTATTCAGTCCTGGCCATTTCCAGGGGCAAGACATTGAGACCCACTAAACTACTGGTAAGCCAGGGATCTGATACTGTGGTCCTATTCCGATAATCCTGTTGGGTTTTTTTGCATAAATCCAGGGTCAGAGTCCACAGAGGAATTAAAAGCAAAGAGTTGAGAGGCAGTGGACAAGCTCATCAATTAAGGAGTCAAAAGAATAGTCAGGGCAGGAACACACGACAGCGCCTGGGACTTACGTCATCTCTGTGTGAGGTATGTACACTCTGTGTCACAGGTATGTAGACGCACACAGTCTAATACCGTAAGTGCTGTACTTCATCTAAGAATTAGATTCTCCTCTGGGTCATCAGAAAAGCCTTCAGTGCGCTGATTAATTCATTAACTTTCAAAGGTGAATAAATAACCAAGGCTTCAAATTTTTATCTCTTTGGCCTTCCTATTCTGTTACCAATCGCAGATATGATTATGGAACACAACCTTGACACGCTCTTTTGCACCAGCGTGTGTGCTGCAAAGCACACTGGTGGGAAAGTTACCAGCATGTGATGAAGTTTTATAACCATGTTTTATCAAATCTGTCATTCTCTGTCAGTGGGACTGTTATCACTCTGAAAGGAGAAGCAGGGCAAAACAGTGACGTACAAGCTTAGTAAAGTTCATTGTTCTTGTCAAACTCTGTCCTTGTCATTGTTCTTGTCAAACTCTGTCCCTTTTCCCTCCTCTTTTTGTGTGGCGTTTTGTTTTGCTTTTAGTAGTGGAGTTTAGCAAAGGGAGGGATCTTACATTTGGATACAATGGTCTTTGAAATGAAATTAAATAAATGCTAGAAGCCAGGAGATGACAGTCTGGTGTGTTCATTCTCTATCCCTCTCCCTCACTCTCCCACCAAATAACTCATTCATGGTAGCAAAACACCATCTTCTATTGTTCAGGAATACCAAATATTCAGGGAAACTGGGGAGGTCATTCAGATTTCCTTGGTTAAAGGGTGGGTCTTTTCATGGTGGAGAAGATAAGGAGAGAAGATCCTTACATGGCAAGTTATCAGTCCCTAGGGCAAACCAAGAGGTCAAAAGGTATGGAGTGGACATTTATTCCAAAAGGGCATCAACCTGAATTCTCTCAAACTAGTGGTGTCCAAACTTTTTTCAAAGAGGGCCAGATTTGATGGTGTGAAGGGCCGACCAAAGTTGTTGACCTTTTTTTTAGGATTGAAGTTGTTGAGGGGTTTTTTTAGGATTTTACCCCAGGAAATAAACTTGGAAACTGCCACAAGGGACAAATTAAACCGACCGGCGGGCCGGATTAGGCCCCGAAATGGACTTTGGACATGCCTGTCCCAAACCATGAAGGATACTTTTCTCTCCTTTCATACCTTTCTAGCCCTCTTCATTGCAACGAAACAAACTGAAAATGTAGTTGCCTCTTATAATGAATTAAGGCATATCTAGCATGTTAGCTGATCAGTAAAGTCTTGAAATAGATTTAACATTCAGCTGACCTGCAACATCTCCTCTGAAAACCTCAGGGGACCAGCTTAAGTGGAGCAGGAGCCTGTTTGACATGATTCAAATTGTCCTTCAAATACCTTGTCTACAAGCAGGGTGTGAGCAGATACACACGTTCTTTCTTGACCTGGCAATCATAGGTATTGGTGGTGGTGGTTATTCATTCCGCCTGAATGGTGCTGTACAGAGCAGCATAAACTAACAGAGTAAAATAAACAAAGAAAGGAACCAAAGGGAAGGATGGGGAGGCAACTTAAGGAGAGGGAAAAGAGAGTCCTTGGCTAAAAAAAAAATTCCACACCCCAGGGATGGCCCATCCCATTTTACCACCTGGGGTGAAACGTGACGGTGACACTTTCCCCGGCAACCCACTGCCAAAGCCTCATTTACTGGGGTCGTGTGGCTGCAGCAGCTTCTAGTGAGATCAAGTGAGAGTTCCATAAAAAGGTAAAGGGACCCCTGACCATTAAGTCCCATCACGGACGACTCTGGGGTTGCGGCGCTCATCTTGCTTTACTGGCCAAGGGAGCCGGCGTTTGTCTGCTGACAGGTCATGTGGCCAGCATGACTAAGCCGCTTCTGGCGAACCAGAGCAGCGCACGGAAACGCCGTTTACCTTCCCGCCAGAGTGGTACCTATTTATCTACTTCACTTTGATGTGCTTTTGAACTGCTAGGTTGGCAGGAGCAGGGATCAAACAATGGGAGCTCACCTCATCCCGGGGATTCAAACCGCCAACCTTTTGATGGGCAGGCCCTAGGCTTTGTGGTTTAGACCACAGCGCCACCTGCGTCCCATATGAGTTCCATAAGATCTTGCAATGGTTTTGTGAGATCTCACAAGATCTCACCAGAAGCTGTCGCTGCAGCTGCGCAATCCTGGCAGCAGCAACAGGGGTGAGCTTGACACCCACGATGGTATGCCCGGGGGATTCTGCTACCCAAGGTGGCTGCTTGCCTCTGCCTCGTGGGCAGGCACAGCCCTGCTTCCCTCAAAGAATCCTAGGATTTCTAGTTTACTCCTCAAAGATTTATAATTCCCAGCACCCTTAACAAACTACAGTTCCTAGTATTCTTTGGGGAGCTGCATGCCTTAAATACATGGTATAGATGTGATTTGAGAGCAGGGCAATAGGGGGCATACATATACACTGAAAGCACATGACTTCCCCCCAAGGACCCTTGGACCTGTGTTTTGGAAATTGCAGAGCTTACAGTGAGAAACCATGATTCTTTGAATCATGTGCTTTAAATATATGGTGTAGATCTTCCCTAACAAAGCTACAGAGAATGAACATGATCAAACACAGTTACTCATGCTTATGTATCACTGTGTTTCTCTTTGGCATTTGCATTTGCTTTTTAAAAAGCACCTTAAATCGTATCTTTTAATTCATTTGTTTGCAGCTGAATTCCTGCTCTGCTTACCCCTTCCATTTCGTTGCTGTTGCTCCCCAAGCATTTCCCCTTCCAGTTTCTCTATTTCCCCTCTCTTGGAAAAGCTGCCCATCTTGTCTTGCATGCCTGTGGGCAGGAATGTCTGTCTGTGGGCTGTTGGGTGGGGGAGTGATGACACCTGATGCGCCTTCAGGCATAGTGAGGAGCAAGGAAAAGGGATGGATCTGTTGCTTGCCTTGCAAGGGATTCTTGTAGGCAGAAATACATATTTTCAATCCAGCATGGGATTTCAATTTGACAGTGGTTGCTTGGTTCAGTGGAGGCTAGTGCATCAGGGCAAATGGATCCACCAACCTCAGCCAGTCCCCACCTTCCGGCCTTCTTTCCATACAACCTATGGGGAGGGGTGACTCTCCCTGTCTCCCTGTCGTTGCCTCCAGCTCCCCCTACGACTGGGCTCCTGGCCCTCCACTCCACTAGTCCCAATGCACACCAGCCATCACTGATTTGGTTGCAGCCACTTTGGAACGGTAGGTGCAAAAGCAGAGAACAAATCAATCAGCTAACAGCCTTGCACATTTGTGTAGCATGAATTTGCTCTCTGCTTTGCTCTGTGAGTGTGACAAAACTCTAACAAGGCATGATTCCCCTTACAGATTATTGAAAGGACTAAACCCCAGACTTGGCCCTCCAACTGTTTTGGGACTACAACTCCCATCATCCCTAGCTAGCAAGACCAGTGGTCAGGGATGATGGGAATTGTAGTCCCAAAACAGCTGGAGGGCCAAGTTTGGGGATGCCTGGACTAAACGCTGCCCTTGTATCCCTGGGATAGTGAGTTATCCCTACATAACCCTACAACATGTCAAAAGGAAGGAAGGAAGGAAGGAAGGAAGGAGCAGGTGTAGAAGCTGGAGAGATACATAGACAGGAGCAATTTCTGCCTCATTTACTCATATATTTTGGAACACCTGAAACAACTTAAATGAATGCCATTGTGTGTGTGATGGTAGGGAATCGCAGTCTCTACCACAGTGTTCTTCTGTGCTGATATAATCAAACAGTCTAAAAACTCTGTAATAAAATCCCAGCACCATGGAAACCCATGGCAGAATTTGCATTATTATTAAATAATACCAAACTTCCATCTCGCAAATTAGAAGAAGTGGTGTTTGGATTTGATATCCTGCCTTTCACTCCCCTTCAGGAGTCTCAAAGCGGCTAACATTCTCCTTTCCCTTCCTCCTCCACAACAAACACTCTGTGAGGTGAGTGGGGCTGAGAGACTTCAGAGAAGTGTGACTGGCCCAAGGTCACCCAGCAGCTGCGTGTGGAGGAGCGGAGATGCAAACCCGGTTCCCCAGATTATGAGACTACCACTCTTAACCGCTACACCACACTGGCTCTCGCCAGTGCCAAATCTTCAACCTCTCACCCCAAAATCACACGAAGCAGCAAGTACAGTTGCATTGGGTGCCGCATGGTTTTGCTTAAGCCAGAGAAAGGCAGTTTTGCAAGACTTTCACCAACACTCCTGATTCATAAGCTCATGGTTCCAATGCAGTTGCGCTATCACAAAGGCATTCAAAAATCTGTTGGGGTCATAAGTATTTTGCCCCCCCCCCTCTCTTTCCCTGCACCACCATTGCCAAAACTCTCTCTCTAGAGAGAGAGCCACATGCACAATGTTAGCATCATTAATTCAAGTGCACACAGCTTAGCCATGATTCACTCTCCAAACAGCCTTCACGCTGCGGTTTGGAGCACTAATTTGGCTGACTCACTTGAACACCAGCCTTTTCAACACAACTTCAGCGACCAAAGGAGAGCCCTGTTCAGACATGTTGTTAAAAAGATAGCCTAACTCACCAGCTATTGGTGGGGTTTTCCTGTATCCTGTCATCTCCCCTCAGCTGAGATGCGGCTGGCAGAGGACTTACTAACAGAGTTGAGTTTTGCAGTGCAACAATAGCAGGAATAGAATGGTTTCTGTTTAAGGAGGGGAAGGAAGCAACTGGTTCCTATTACATATAAAGCAAAGCCATAGGTTACAGCACAAGTTTTTGTCTTTGGTTTTTTGTTTTGTTTTGTTTTCTTAAGCAGCAGAAGGCCCTGCTGTAGTTTAGAGAGGAACCAGTGCAGTGCAAAGTCCTTCGACCAGGCAGCAAGGTCTGTAAAGATTTGCAGGAAACAAGATCCTGGCCAGAACATTGGCAGGCAGCAATCACAGCTTCTATGCCTGCTGTGTGTATTCCTTTGCACCTAAAGAGACAGAGAAACCTAAACGCAAAAGTCTTGCAGGACCCACAACGTAGAAATGGGTGTTGACCCTAACTCAGACCACACAGGGAAGTGCATAAATCAGAGGCATCGTGGGCACTAGAAGAAGAGGCCAAGCTGCACTCGCCCTGTGTTGACATGTGGAGTTAAAATGCTCAGCAGAAGTTGAACTTGACACTGAATCCGTGTTGGAAGAGCACACTTTACCCTGGATATAATCGCATTGCAACTCTGACTTTAGAGAAACAAGAAAGCTGAATTTATTACAGGAAAGACATGCTTGCTGGAGCTAGGGATCTTCCTTATCTAACAAAGGTGGAGAAAGTGGTGCTTGCTCTTACATCACAGGTTAAGTCAGGAAGGACAGTCTAGGAAACATGAGGTTCCTCTCTGTACTTGCTCTTTCCCATGCAAACACATCAGCCTCCAGTGCAAGCTGAGTTCCAGCAGGGGTGGTTTTAGGGTAGCGCGACTGGTACATGGGTGCCCAGGGTGCCACACTGCAGGGGGTGCCACAACAATGCTGAAGAACGGAGCAAGAGAGTTGGGGGCGGCAAATTTTAGCATCGCACAGGGCACTGCTGAAATTTGAGAGCCCCAAGTTCATGGGTGGCGCTGCGGTCTAAACCACTGAGCCTAGGGCTTGCCGATCAGAAGATCAGCAGTTTGAATCCCCGTGACGGAGTGAGCTCCCATTGCTCGGTCCCAGCTCTTGCCCACCTAGCAGTTCGAAAGCACATCAAAGTGCAAGTAGATAAATAGGTACCGCTCCGGTGGGAAGGTAAACGGTGTTTCCATGCACTGCTCTGGTTCGCCAGAAGCGGCTTAGTCATGCTGGCCACATGACCCAGAAGCTGTACGCTGGCTCCCTTGGCCAGTAAAGCGAGATGAGCGCCGCAACCCCAGAGTCATCCGTGACTGGACTTAACGGTCAGGGGTCCTTTAACTTAAGTCCACCACTGGTTACATTCCAACACACTGAACTTGCAGAAGGAGTTGTGTCACTTGAACCACCCTTTTCTAGCTGCCCACCTCCAATTTGTCCCCAGTTCCTGCAGAAATTGATCAGTCACTGCAAATGGAAATGTGCTCTGAATGTGCATCTAGAACAATGACCCCGGTCATTGCTGCATTGAAACAAGGGTGACTGGAAGCTCCCCTTTGTGCCTCCTTGAACCCTTGAACCTAGGAAAGAGTTTCCGCTGCTAGGAATTGAGTCCAACAACATCTGAAGGGCACCATGTTGGCTACTCCTGGATGAAAGCAAACACAGGAGATGGGTCTGCAAAGGATGGAGAGAATGAGGAATAATCTGGGAAGTAAGGAGGTCTGCCTCAGAGACAGATTTTGGGATGCATCACTAAAGGGCAACAGGCGATCAAGTATTAATTTATTGTCATATTTTACCACCCTTGAGGGCACTATTTAGGCAGTCCGCCTCAGGCAGCAAAATGTCTTGACTTGGATCATATTTCTTTTGATGGGGTTCACGAGAGAGGAGGGAGGGAGGGAGCGAGAGATTGGACTGGATTTTTAAAATGTTGAGGTGTTAGAGCATTCACAAGACTTTTTTAAAAACCAAAAACAATGAACACCAGTTACACTAAACCCTATTTCCACCACACACACACACACACACACACACACACACACACACAAACAAACATTTTGTGACCATTTCTCTTGATTGCCTCTCTTTAAAGGCTGAGTTCATAGTGGGGTTTGTGCCCTAAATTTTGTTTTTACTCATTTCCAAAAATGCAGATGATCTCCTAGCATAGAATTGTATGTTGCTTTGAGTCCATTTTTTTGAAAATAAGGGGGAAAGTAGTTTCAGATAATAGTATTTTTTTATCTTATCTGAAAGTGCTTTCCCCCTTATTTTCAAACACTCCTCGTTTACACATACTTACTAACCCTAAGCCTGTAAACTTGACAATAATTCCTACTTATTTCAATGGAGCTTACTTCTAAGCAAGCATGCTTAGGAGAATCTTAGCACATTTACCACATTATAATTAAATTTATTGGGATTTGCTTCACAGTAGACAGACATTAAGATTATGCTGTAAAACATTGCTCTTATTGTTTTGTTTTAAATGGGAGTCAGTCACGAGAATTTTAATTGGGACATTTGGCCATTTTTATCAACAATTTTCTTTCAACATTTCCAACTGCTTATCAATATAGCACAAAAATATAGCATGGCTGTCTCTCTTTTGCCAAAGTTATCAGAAGTGGAGAAACATCTCTGAACACGGCAAGCAGGTAATGTAATTTGTGTATTGCTTTGTAATTGCTAACAATACTACCACGGGTGTAGCCAAGGGGCCCATCACGTAAAACAATAGAAACACCTAACTAACTGACCAATCACGTCGGTTCTGCCCCCCAAACAAAAGTCCTGCCCCCCCCGAAGTCCTTCCTCCCCCCCAACAAAAATCCTGGCTACGCACATGAATACTACCGTTACTGCTATGTATGCTATTTTCGCAATCAGAACTTCAAGAAAGCAAATATTACTGGCGAAATGATGGCTTCTATATAAACACACACATGCAGAAAAGATGGAAATTCTCAATTGTTCATTCTAAGCATATTCCAAATTATTGGAAGTACAGTAATCAAATGCACTTCTCCGTTGCTGAGGGCTGTGCAGTTTTACACCCTCATAGCCTTGGAGAATTATTGGGCAGGGAGAAGACTCTTTTCGAAGTTTCCATGACACATGTGTACAAATAGTTTAATATTTGATGACTGATATGTGTCCTCTCAGCATTAACTATGCACAATTACCGTGGCTTTTTCCAACCAAGGCATCGGACACCATAACCCGGTTTTAAATTAAATCTGCAGCTATAGCCAAGTGACCTTCAACTGTGTTGTGGAACTGGCAGATTCCAGCAGTTTCGCGTTTTCAAAAGGACACGAAGAAAGACAGAGCCGCCTATGTCCAAGAAAGAGGTCCCAGTGTGAAAGGGAGGGGGAGCTCCTTCTCAGTGTTACTTAGGTTTCTCTAATGTAGCTTAATTACTTTTAACCTCTGGAAACAATTAGGTAACCGTCCTTTGAAGTGAGACAGACAACTTGTCAAGCTGAGGGCAGCAGAATGCCAATAATTGTTTTCTTTATATGCACTGTGAATAGACGTGTGTGTGTGTTGGAAAAATGAATTGGGTCAGGCGCACCCACGAACCTAGTTATGGCAAATGTTGGGTGCTCAGGATTTGGAATAGATTTTTGATGAGCTAGGTATCGTTTGTGGAAATTCCGGGAACAAATCTGTTCCGGCTCCACACAAAGCAGTTAGAACTCCATGGCATGGAAAGCATAGCCCCCCTCCCTTTCCTGGGAAAACCAAATAAATGAAAAGCGCGAGGGCGCGCGCAGGTCTGCAGGAAGCTCAGCCTCTCGGTTTGCAACCTCCGCATCTCCTACAAACGCCCATCTTCTGTGATCTGGCCTCAGGACTATGGCAGTTCAGTCTCAGGTGCCTTTCCTGAGCCTTCCTCGATCAAAGGGAAGCCCGAATGTCAGCAGTGATTGTGAGCTGAAATAAGATAGCTCTGAACCGAGGAAAGCGGCCTGGGGTGCGGGAAGGATGGGTGCAGGGCGCGGCGGATGCGCTGAGTATCTTTGGACAGCGCATCCCCTGGCAGAGACGGGGCGGGACGCGGCCTCGTTCCAGGCGAACACAGCGCCCATTCTCGGATCAGATCACATCAGGTGGAGAAGCGCGGACCCCTGAGGCCGCCTCGCCGGTTCTGACCTCGGCAACCCCGCGCCAAGGTCGTGCCTGCCTCTACTCCAGGCTGGGAGCCGCTCAGCTCCGAGGAGGAATTCGGGTGTGGCTCCGAAGCTGAAGCGAGCGCCACCTTCTTTCCGGCTCCTCAGAGGCGAGCCGACTTGGCCAGAGGAGACTTTCAAAAGCCCCCTTTGGGCGCAGTGTTGGCCTGGAGTTTGGCGCACCACTGACCTGGGGAAAGTCTCCAGCGCCCTAAGAAACCACCGAGGCCAGTATGGTTTAGGATCCCAAAATACATTTGGGCTATAGAATCCGCCGCGGCCCATGGGCGCGGCTTGCGCACATGCTTAACCCTGGACGGCGCTTGAGCAGGACTGGGGGGTCGGTTCCCCGGAATTCAAAGCGGAGGTCGGCAAAGACCCCCGGGGTGGGCAACAGGGCTGATACTGGGGCAGTCCCCACCCCCCAGGCCTGGCACCGCACAAGGCTAAAAAATATATTTTTTTGATTTTTAAGGGGGGGAACCGGCCCCACAATCGCTGTCGAACAACACGCCGCCGCATGCCCTCTTTGGCTGTACTCCACCCCCCTCCACCCCCACTTCCTGGCCAGGGGATTCCCCCGCCCCGCCGGGCTCTCGGGGCTTTGACCGGCTATTTTGCGCATCAGCCAGCCTGCAAGTCCCGGCGCGGTCCCGAAAATCTTTCCCGTGCCGTGGGGACGCCCCGTCTGCTTGGGCGAGCCGGAGGGAAGAGGTTTCTTCCTCCCCAAACACCGCCCCCCCCTCCCTCCACCTCTCAAGACAGTGGCGGCTGCTGCTCAAGGCAACATCTCTATTTTCTCCCTCTCTAACCAGAGAAGGGAAGAGAAAGGTCCCCCTTGAGGCGCGCGTCACCTTGGCGATGTAGCAGCGTTGCAGCGCGCTCTCCCTCCTGCTCCGCCGCGGGGGAGGCCACTTTCACTTTTCGCTCTCCTTGCGCGCCCGCGTGCGCTCCCCTCAGCAGACGAAGAGACCAGCTCTTCGTCGTTACCTTCCCTAGACACCCCCGGCAATAAATAAATCTCGCGCGGTTCCTTCCAGCCGCCAGAAAACTGCGGCGGATGGGACGTCTCGCTCGGACTTCTTATAGAATCTTTCTTAAGCCCAGCCCAGCCTCCCGGTTCATCTTCACCTTCGATGGCTCCTTTTAATACTGTCCCCCGCCCTCCTCTCTCCGCTCGTGCCTCGGATCTGTATCCCTGGCCCCCATTTTCATGCCACCGAGCTTTCCCATTCTTGTCCGCGCGCTGCTCTGTCTCCGCGGTTTGCTGCGGCGAGGCAGCCGCCTTAGTACTCCTGCTTTCGGCTCATCAACGCCACTGACAACCTGCAGGAGGACACTGGCTCGTATCGAAATCGCCTTTGGGGGAAGAAGAAAGGGGGGGGGGGATATTCAGTGGCTGCAGGCCGGCTGGCCCCCCTGGTTCTAACCACACCGTTTTATCCCGACTTGGAAGGGAGCCGTCGGGACTGGGCCGATGGACGTGCCAAGCACATCGGGTGCGGCGCAGTTCTTGAAGCCAGGGCGCGCACCACGTACGGGCACCCCGGACGCCCCCTCCCCAACAGCCCCCACCATCTTAGCCAATAAGCAGAGAGATGTAGTTTAGCAGCACCTGGAGGGCGCCAGGTTGGCTCTCCCTGGCGCGCGCGCGCAATCCTAACCCCCCAAGGACAGCTCCATTGCAAGAGCAAGCCACGGCCGCCTTTCGCAGCAATATACCGCCGCCCACCCTCTGCTTCAAGAGCCCTTCCATCCCGTTTGCTTGCCTGAGATGTTTCCCCGACGAGCGGTACGCTTAGCGCGTGCTGCCCGCCTCTTTGCTGACCCGAGGACACGAGTCGTGGGAACGGGTAGCAACGTTCGCCTGTCAGGGTGGTAGATAAGACGGTGCGAGGAGTCGGGGAGCAGCAGGGCGAGTCTCCCCACCTCCCCGTACCCCCACTTCCTTCCCTAAAAGAAATCTGCCAGCTCTGCTACAGCGAACTCCTTCCACCCCCGATCTTGCCCCGTGGTTTCAACAGTGCGGAGTTCGTCCTGTCCCCAATACAAATATATACCGTATATTTATATTTTTTAAAACCCTTCTTTCTCCCCTCCATTAACACTTCGTTGAACAGCTTAAGGGATGAAGGGTTGGCAGTTGCCTACAGAAGGTTTCAGTTCGCTTTTTGTAGGAAGGAGCGAGCGGGGTCGGTGGGGGGTCGCCCAGCTCCCCAACTTTGCTTCCAAGGGTAAAAGGCGCCGCAAGGATTGGGGCGCCGCAGCCGCAGCGGCTCCGGGTTCTGGAGATCCTCCGGGCCGCGCAAAAAGGAAGACCCGGGAAAGTCAGTAAACACAAGGCGAGGGGAGGTGGGGTCTCCTGTCTTTTGTCTTCGTTTGCTGGTCTGTCAGCGGCTCCCCCCACCCCCCAGCCTCCCAGTTTGGCTCGGGCTTGGCGAGGTTTGCAGCCAAAACAAGGCAGAAAAACGCCGCGGCCGGCCCGCTCCTGAACTTCTCACCTTGAAAAACAGAACCAAAACAAAACACGCGAAAGAGTGCCATTTAGTGACAATCGCCTCGGTTTCTTTTAACCCTATTTTACAAGGGCCTTTAATTGTATTTTATAAGGGTGAGGAGACCACACAAACAAACACGCACATACTACACATTCCAAACTAACAGGAGCCTAACAATCAGAACGAGGGGCGGAAAAATTTAGCGTTTGGGAGGCGGCGGCGGGGAATTATTTATACCTTTGACATTTAAAAGAGCATAATTAATTTGTCCTGTTTGCCTTAACATTGTTGGGGAAGGCTTCCTAGACAGCAAAAAAACATTGGGGGGGTTTAGAAAAAGGCACAGAGAGCTCGGAGGCCGGCGCTGGTCTCCCCCCCACCCCTTTCAGATCTGTAATCAATCACTGGAGGCAGGGATATTGTAAAGATTCGATAGATTAAAATGCAAATGAAAGGTAGAATAAGAAACATTAACATGGCAATCAAAGATTTAATAATCGTAAATCAGGGAGGGCTTTTTTGTTGGTGTTGCAGCTGCACTTTATTTATTTATTTTAACTTTAATTATGTTCGTTCTATAAATAAATAATTTCTGAACCGAGACTTTAAAAAAAATAATCAGGATTTTTAACCATGAACTCCAGTACTCAACCTCTTTCCTTTAAAAACCGTTCAAAGGTTTTGTTTGTTTCATTAATGGGGAAGAAGAGAGAATAAATCTTCCAAGATGGTATTCAACATTCCCAACCTAAAATCTTGATCCAAATAAAAATTGTCGTTTCAAAATTCAAGATATTTATTTGCCTACATCGTTGTAGCACTGGTCAAAAGTGGGTGGAGAGAGGGGCGGAACAAGAAATATATTTTAAAAGATGCAAGAGGAAGGAGATCCTCACAATAATGACTTTAACATCCAGATTGTTTTATTAGCCGATATTGCCATTTTAAAACCGAGGAGAAACGCTCAACTGTAAAGCTGTGATCTATCTAAGCAGGAGGGAAACCTGCCAGCAAGTAATTTCTCCTCCAGAACTTTTTCGGACCTCCCTGCTCCAAAATGAAACAGCAACAGTATTAACTAGGAAATGTTTTCTGCTGGCAATTTCGCAGTGCAGAAAGGTCTCAGATCTGTGCCTTTAGCCCCCACCCCACACGCGCCGCGTGTTTTCGTGGTGCTGTCGTCTTACATGCAGATTCCGGATACATTTACCTGGTCTGGCCCCATCAATCCAGCGCTCCTCCTTTTTCATTTAAAGGGCGTTTAAGTTCGGGTGGTGGCAGTTCAATTGACTTTCAATGGGAACAGACAGTCTAAATACACCCCCAGGAGACTGTAAATACCCTCTAAGTTGGATTCTAGAGAGGGGCTTTTTCATGCCTCACACCCCGATCTTAAATACAGTCACAAGCAGTCCTTTTCGCAGAATTCACTGCCATGAAATTGCGCTCAGATTTCACAACATTTACTCGGGACCTAAATCCCGCAAAAGTTAACTGGATTTGCTGCTCAGAAAATAGGTGTGCAGCGATTGTTATGCAGTACTCGAGGATGAGTATCGAAACCCGTCTAACATCGTGGGTTCTATTCCGTATTGCGTTTATTTTAAAAGTCCTGCTTCGCGCTGTTGGGTCATCTCCTGCAGGGACGGGACTTGGAGATTTATTTTTTTACGTGGAGTAAGCAAGGGAGGAGCAAAGTGGAAATCCTTTGCCTAAATTTGGCATTTCCAGCAGCATCACCTTCTTCTTATTTTCGCCTTGAAAGATGAGGTGAGAGATGTCTGGTTAGCAATTCCCACTTATCCAAATTATGTATATATAGAAATATATTAAAGGGAACATGACGAATTTCGAAAATTGCTGCCTTGAACAAGGCATAATCCTCTCGATGAAATATCCAAGCGGTTATTTTATCCAGAGGATTAATATGCCACATTTTCCCCCTAGTCCGTGGCTAAACAAATAATCTTCGCAGTATTTAGATATTTTGGTAACAGTACAGCAGGAGGGTCGGAGAATCGCACAATGACCATTTTACACACTTTACGCGGGGCTGATGCAATCCTGAGCATGGGGTTTTTGTTTTTCCTTTTCTTATTTTTAGCTTCAGTTGAAATCAGTGGGACATACCACCTAATAGGCGAACTTACTCGAATCTGAGTACAAGACACACACAGAGAGAGACACACGCCGCCCTTTGCCTCTTCTCCCCTCCTCTCCTGTGCAACACGCTGCCTCGATTTGCCCCGTGGCTCGTGTCAGCTCCACGCCACGCCACGGTGCCACCCTGTTCCCGAGTCAGGGACAAGGTGTGGACTAATTTCATTTTCTTGACTGGTCAGGTAACCAACCCGTTGGCTGCCAGCAACCTAAGGCGACGCGATCCTAAGGGAGAATCTGGAGGCGATCGCGCTAAATCTGCAACGCGCATTAAGGACACGGAGGGTGCGGGTGGGAGGAAAGCGGGGCTTTAAAGGGAGGCTTTAAAGTGCTGCGGGCTGCTAAGTGCTTCCAGATATAGCCTTTGTCAATTTCCCTGTAGAGCTCCATTCATCAAAGGAGAGGGTAGTTGCGGGGAGGAATCGCGGGTACTTAATTCTCAACTTTTCCTGCGCCCACTTTGGGCAGCGCGCATCACGAGCCTCCCGCCCTTTTCCCCCCATCAAGGACTTGCTCCTTGTCTCGTTGAAACGCAGCAAGGCAGGTCCTTGATTTTGCATTTCACCAAAAGGTTACGCAAACCTCTTAACAAGAAAGGAGAAGGAAATCGTGGCGGTGAGGTCCCTGCAGAATCAGGTAGCGCGCGCCAGATCGCCTGTGCAAGCGCTAAAGTTCTCCCTCTGTGTGTGTTGTGTGCGCGCGCGCGTATCTCCTGACCCCACAATGCACAGCTCGGTTTCATTGATCATCTCACTCCCCCCCCATCTCACCCCTCCCCTTTATGAGATAATGCAATTACAAACATCAATAAGAAGCTGCAAGGGGAATCATTATGCGGTGACAGTGATAAATGACGCTGCAGAAATAGCAGGCTTTTTTTTCTAACAGTCCGGGAGCCCAGGGGCTTTGGGGGCCTGAACACAGTCACCAAGGAAACAGATGACATCCAAAATGGCACCAAAGGAAAAAAGAAAACAAAAAAGAGCAGTCCTTTCTTTTGCCTTTCACTCTCCTTCTCCCGCTCCAGACCCCCCCACCCCCAGTGGATCCAAAGAGTTAGTTTTGGCTTTAGAAACAGCTGCCACACAGGCATTTAGTTATTTCACACATTAAAGCCCTGGAAGATTTCCTCTGTCCACTACATAAAATACAAAGCTGCTGAGACTGCTTAGGAGTTTATTAACTACCTTCCAGCGAGAACCTGAACAAAAGCAGATCTTGCGTTATCACGATTCTAGGACAAATGGCCCGATTCGGCAAAGTGGGGACGGGGGTCAATCTCCGCCCCTTATAAGACAGACACACACACACACTTTTTACAGAAGGTCTTAGTGTACTTTGCGTCTTCTAACGGTCTAGTAAGGGCGGCCCTTTTGCGATTCCAAACCTTGAGCCGGGGAGTCCTTTTTACACCTCCAGTAAACACAGCAAAGTCACACAAAGAGGATAGACACACAAAGACTAACGGAACGGTAGCTTTAGAATACAAGATCAAGTGCACACTCTTCACATCCACAAACCTATTCCTTGGGGCGGGGGATATCAAACACACTTGGAGATTTTCGCTAGGATCCCCGGGTGGACATTCTTACAAGTCATGGGTTTAGGATCAACGCGTAAGGCAACCCAGAGGAACAACAGCCTGCGAAAAACTTTCTAAATTTCTCGGTCTCTCTGGAATAACTGCTTATATTGTTGACTAGTTGTGGTGGGTGCGCTTCGCATGAAAACCGATTGGCAGTGCAATGCGATAGGTCGACTCGGGAGTAAATCCTTTTGCGCTCAGGGGCTCTTACTCCTAGGTGAGTTGCAGCCTTCTTCAGCACAATCATTCAGTAGCGAAATTCTAACTGGAAAGGTTCCCTTGAAAACCTGCCCCTTAAGGGTCGATGAGTCTGAACGCTCGTGTACGTGCGTGGAAGATGGTGTCTTTGTCAGCCTAAAATTGCTTTTCACTGCTAGCCACAATTCCAAAATTCATTCACAAGTTGTGGAGCAAGCCTTGCTTGGAATGACCGCTCCCGCGCCAGTCTTTGCACACAGGAGGAGCGACAGATTCACTTTTAAGGCATAGTTTACCTTTTTTTTATTTAACAAAAAATGGGGGGGGGGGGGAACCCGCCACACATCTTCCCATCTTCCCAAACACACAACCCCCACGACTTTTTAAGGTGCCACTTTTAACTCGAGCGTCCGCCACCGTTTGCGAAGCACCTTGGAGACAGCGGCCGGCGAAAGGCAAGTCGCTCGCCTTGGGAGGTTTGTGACCCTGAGCGGCGAGGAGAAACCACTGGCTGAGCTTTGCTATTCCGGGTCCCTTTAGGGACTTCTCGGACTTTCGGGTGCGTTTCGCTCTGCTGGAAAGGCTCCACACGCACCCCCTTACACGGGGATTCCTTCCAACACACACACACGTTGGATGGATTTCGATAAAGTAGGAGAGGATATATGGAACTGATATTATCCCCCCGATCTCACGTGAGGGAGGTTTAGAGCTTGAGGAAGAATAACCTTTGTTGGTTACACACACACACACACAGGCTGCACGCCTTGCAGGAAGGAGGGGGTGAGAAGGTAAGGAGATGGCTCTCTTCTTTACACTCTCGCACACACTTTGGAGGATCCGACTGTGATTTTTGACACTGGAGAAAGAGAGAGGAGACGTGGGGGGCGGGGGAGAGAGACTCCCACTCCAAGCACAGAAATGTCCCCAGGTCCCCTCTTCTGGGCTGGATGATGCTGGTCCCACCCTTTCCTTCAGCGCAGATGAACCCGCAGAAAAGGGCTTTGGTCGGAGGAGAGAGAGGCTGGCAGGGCCTGGCCGCCAGGGCTGCACTGAGAGGTGGGCAGGAGAGGCCGAAGGAGACAATCGAGAGCAGGCTGGCTTGAGCAAGAAAAGAAACAAAGCGGTTATCTTCCGAGTCTGAGGAGGCTGGAAAGTTGAGTGGGTGAGGGGATAACAGCTAATCCCGGCTTGTGATGCCGGATTTTAGGCGGCGAGGGAAGACTCACACGTGGTGCTTCTTTTGCCAGCTGACACGTGTTCCGGGACGAAATCCCACCCCCGCCCCCACGACCAGAAAGAAGCGGAGCAAATCGCCCTTTTCTCGCCTGCTCCTCCTGTTTTTCCCTTCGCGGGTCGAGCTTGTCTGCAAACAAAGCTGGGCGAGGAAAAGTTTTGCAGGACTTTAAAAAGGAGGGGGCGGAGAAAAGGGGGGAGACCTCCGTCCAGCAACACACAAACACCAGCATCCTCTTCCCCCCGCCCCAGGAAACGAAAAGCAACAACAACAAAAATCCCCTCTCCCAAATCCGTGTTGTATCGATCCAACTGCTTTGCCTTTCCGTTTTTTTGCTTTTTGGAATAAACCTGCCCTATACTATCCAACGCCACTTCATGGCAGGGGAGGAGCGGGGTCGCGCTGGGGAGAAAAGGAGGTCTCTCTGTTCACAACAGCCAAAGGGGGACCGGAGGGGCCATTTGTTAACTTGGGAGGAGGACGGAGACGCTTCCGATTCTGCGGTTGACAAACGCAGAAAGAGGCGAAGCCCTTTGCCCGGCTGGGCTAGTGGTCCCTCCCGCCCCGCTCGGGGGTGCTGCCTCTAGCGGGGGCCTTTCGCCCCACCCTCGCCCACCCCACCGGACTCCGCTCTGCAGGCTCCTGGGAGAAGCCGGGAGTTCAAATGCAGACAACAAGATCTCCATGATTCAGCTTCTCCAAACACACACGCACGCCCCCTCCCCCCCGCCCAGGAAAAGTGACAAGGACAGCAGCAGACTTGGGGTGGATCCGGCGGCGGCACTGATAAAAAGAAGGACAAGGTGTATTAAATCAAAACAAAAATAAAACTAAAGTATTGTTTTAATCGCAGCGACCCTAATCTTGGAACAATTGTATTATCCGCGCAATAACTCTACGGAGAACCTTGGTTGGGGGTTTAAGGGCGGGGGAGGAGAGGAGGAGGAGGGATCATGTCCAAACACGACGGTAAAAGTTCTCCACTACCAGCTGCCCGCACCCCGCCGACCAAGCGGGATTCCTCGCAATTTCTCAAGTGACACTCGACTCGGTGCAATACGGTACCCTCGCCGCGCACAAAACAGGCAACGAGGAAGCCTCAGCGCGCATGCGGCAGCGTCGGACAATCTTTGCAGGGGCGGGGAGAGGGGGGGGGGAGAAAGAGCTGACAAAAAAGCAAGACCGGTGGGGACGGCGGAAAACTTTTGCGCGGAACTTGGGGGAGAAAAAGGCGGCGGGATCCGGGGTCTCCCCCTCCAGCCCAGCCCCTCTCTCTGCAAATGCTTCCATGCAGAATGGCCAAGGCGCAGAGCTAGTTCCCATCTGCGCTCCAAGTATTTTCCCCAGCAAGCACAAGTGGGAGCCCAGATTTGGACTCGGGGGGCTGGGGAAGAAGAAGCACGAGGACGGGAGGGAAGGAAAGCGAGGAGGAGGAGGAGGAGGAGGAAGAGGGCGGGCTCCTACCTATCGGGTCGTTTTTCCATATCCCCAAAAGATGGCAGTCGAAGCTGACATTCCTTCTCCTTGGGCTCTGCAGCGGGTGGCAGAGAGAGGGGGAAAGAGCGAGAGAGAGAGAAAGGAGGAGGAACGGGGGGGGGGAGAGAAGAGAGGGAGGAGGAGGAGAACTGATCTGTTTTCAAACTAATCCCTCCAGAGATTTTTAAATACAGACAACCGCACTCCGCTCACAGCGCTGCAAAACGGGAGACGTTTAAGCGCGCGCGCTTGGAGAGCTTCCCTTTTCGCACCGCTCCGCGCGCGCGCTGGGAATCTGCGGAACAGAGCAGCAGACGCGCCAGAAACCAGGACATCTTTGTTCGCTGCGCGCACACACACACACACACACACAACCCCGCCGCGCGCATCGCTCCACTCCCACAAAACACACGCGCATTTTCCAATACAGACATAAATTAATCTCGCTTTCTTTGTGCTAGCTCTCGGAAAACTTAATTCCCAGCTTCGTTTTTGAAAGGGGGGAAGAGACTAAAAGTGGATCAACGGCTACGGCAGCAGCGCCTTGTCTCTCCATAGAGGGTTACTGGGTGCTCTAAGAGGGAGGGAAACCGCCTGTTTCTTTATTTTCTCCTTTACTTAAAGCAGATCCAAGTGCATGGATTGCAATCTGGTTGCCAAATAAGAATAAAAAAAACTTTCCCCCTCCCGCCCCCCAACACACACTCTCTCCCTCCCTCCTTCTCTTTCTGTTGCTGCTGCCTTTGCTTTGAATGTGGGTAGCTAGGAAACAGCGAGCAGGCCGAGAAGGCGGAATTTCCAACGTGTAAAATGTTCTTAACGGAGCCATTGAGAGTGTGCAATAAGGCGTGAGGGGGAACTAATCTCTCCATTTAAATGTTTGTGGCAATTTTATCTAAATGAATTTTAATGCTAAACGAGGGATAATTCCCTATTTGTAACCCGTTTACTTTCTCTTTCCTTTGCCTGTAAAAGCCGTCTAACATCATGCGATGAACAATAACAAAACAAAACAAAAAACATACTCTCAAGGCATATTATTCATTAATGTGTTATAATTGCAGCTGATTGTCTTGGGATATAATACAGAGAGGGTTTGGGGTGTGTGTACACACAAACATACCCCAAACCCTCTCAGTATTTTTAATATATATATAGATGCCCCCCTTTAATAACGTGAAATGCACAAAAATAAATCACGTCGATGAAAGCAATAAAATCCCCCTTCTCTTAAAAAAGTGGTATATTCAGGTATTTTCCCACTCTTGAAAAGGAGTGGTTTTAAGACTGGTTTTAAGAAAGGATTTAACACTGGCAAAGAGCTTAACAGTTTACGTTTTGGCAATGCATGCATTGTTAATATCGCCTCATGCTGCAGAAAGAAGAAAACAACAATGTCCTGACCTTACAAAGTTGGAAAGGGGAGCTTCCTCAGACAAGGGGAAGATGAGAAAGGTCATTGGCTGGCAACTCTCCAGAAATCCACCCCCTCTTCTGCCATTGATGCATGTGGCTTGATGGTTATGTACTGGGGTACCACTATCCTATCAGCTGTGAAGCTGTGTATTATGGTATTATAACCCCAAACAGATGGACAAAATAGAGTACTTAAGAGGAAAGGCTACTATTTAATTGGGTGGGGGGAGTCGTTAGCTGACAATGAAAACACACGGCTGAAAACTGCACTTCCTTCTGAAGAGGGCAAAATAAAATGAGAGTGTTTAGGACAATAAAACAAAGCTCTGGCCATGAAGGGAGATTAGTTTGGGGAGAAGATGCACGGCTTGATCCCAGGCTTAATTCAGTGCCAGGGATAGGTGCAGTGCTGTTGGGCATGTGCAGAGTGCATTCCCTTACCATTAACAGCGGAAACTATGAGCTTGGCTTCCAGACCACAGTGGGGCTGCTGCTAGTCACCCTTCAGGCCTGGCATCTTTTATTTGAGAAATGTGGCACTGATAATATCTCCAATCCCACACCAGTAAAAAGGAGAGAAGCAGAATGCTTCAACAGTAGGTAAACATAGCCTACTAAAGCCACAAAACAATTGGTCCCTCTTAAATCAAAACGTGATTGTTATGGGTGGGTTCATGGGCTGACATCTATCTGAATGGCAGGCACCAGGGCTCTCGCCACTGAGCTCTTTTGTTTGTGTTAAGTAGTTAGTGCTATCATCTTTTAAAAGTTATTTTTTAAAATAGTGACTAGGACAAACCTAAAACATTTGTATATTTTTCATGCCCTTAAGAAACATTTACAACAGTCGTGATTTTATTTGGAAGAAAATTGTAAGGATTTCTAACCTAAACATGCTGTTTGGTTCTATTTAACCAGTTGGCTGTCTTGCAGAAAGTACAGCTGTGCTGGAAAATTGGTTAATGACCCAGTCTACAGCCAATCACAGCACAGTTTTTATTTATGAGCATTAGATTTTTTAAAAGTCCACCATCCTTTTACTACAAGTAGTTAATGCACACGTATTCAGATTTAGGAAGGTGTTTTTTTAAAAAAAACAAAAACAACTGTGCTATACCCCTTCAAATGTCACATGTGTGTCATTTTAAAAGATGAAATATTTTAAATTCCACCCAGCCTTATGCGGTCAGTTCTTCCCTTTTTCTTTTTGCCTTGAAATCTTAAAATTTGATAATTCAGTTATCACCCTGAAAATATACAGGGTAAGTTATAAGAAAGTTCACTAGCACAGGGCAATATAAAATAATTTAGTATGGGGGGGAAGTATTAATAAGGTTGTCGGGAACTAAAATTTAATTATTTCAAGAGAGAAATTGACATATTACTATGAAATTGCTAATTTTTGGAGGGCTGGGGCAGTAAAATAAAATTTTCAAGCAGTTGAGCCAGCGTGACAAAAATAATTTGCTTTTATTTTAGATTCAGATTTCATTACTGCACTCAAACTACTACAACTGGGCTTTGAGTTATTGTACAATCCAAACGGTTTCAATCAGAAACTCTAAGACTCAATGTGCAATGATTATTATTAATAATTAGCTCCTTGGTTTCTTGATAGAAAAAGGCTATCAACAAGCATTTGTTTAACCACAACAAAAGTATAATTAGCTTATCCCACTTAGTAAATCTGTATGCATGCCAACTCATACCAAACTGCTACTTTTACAAAAAGAAAAAAGAAAAGCAATAATACAGTTCATTTTTCCAGTCCTTTTTGCACAAAATTTATTTACAATGTATACATATATGCTCCATGATGGGACTATGGAAAAATGCACATGACTGATGTTTTGCCCAAAAAATAAAGTCAACATAGTAAAATAACTCTTCAGTTCATGTTCTGAGCGGCATAAAACAGGAAGTGATGTAGGTGGTGGTTGTTGCTGCA